>NC_092589.1:71695000-72025416 GCF_047663525.1 Anas platyrhynchos
GGAGGAAGGGAGGAAGGAAGGAAGGAAGGAAGGAAGGAAGGAAGGAAGGAAGGAAGGAAGGAAGGAAGGAAGGAAGGAAGGAAGGAAGGAAGGAAGGAAGGAAGGAAGGAAGGAAGGAAGGAAGGAAGGAAGGAAGGAATGTGTCATTTACTAAAAGACACTTTAGCCACGTGCACTTATTTTTTGGAGATCTTAATTCTGTTGAATAAGATATTGCTCCATTTTGCATTTCATTGTGATTCAGTACTGGGGACTAGCTGCTGATAGTTCATACCATTACTTTTAATTGGATAAGGTCCATTTGCACAAGTAAATTTTCCTGTGAACATATAGGGATTCTTGATTTTTCACAAACATTACTCACACAAGGTGAAAACTGCTCCATGACAGGCATAACATGATGGTGAAACCAGTGGTCTGCGCAGCCCCTGTTCATTTTAATTATTTAAAGAAAAGAAACATGTTTATTAGCTGAGACATCAGTGCTTTCCACCTGATGAACTGTAAAACTTTCATCTCAGGCTGAGTCTGTGACTGTTTTATAGCTGCCTGGAAGTCTATGAACTAGCATGTATGTTACTTCAGAAGTACTTATGTTTGAAAGCCTGAAGCTATTCTTCAAAATAAAATTAAGGACAGAAGGAACATTTTTAACTAGACCAACTTTCACAGACAGCATATGAAATGTCAGCACACCATGCAGCATCAGTGCATGACTTTTTAAGTAAGCATGAAACATTTTAGATTCATTTGAGTAACAACTAGTGAAATAAAGATATATGATTCTTCTGTAACTGACATCAGAAAGGGAAGTTTGAGATGACTAACTATTGAATTTTTTTGCTGGTAATCAAAAATTACTAAAAAAAATACTAAAAATCACTAAGACCAAACATGAGCTGGTACAAGGAAAGTCATCCTGTGTGTGCAGCCAGTGCCTGCACTGGCTGTGGCATACATGTATATGGACACCAACAATACTACATTGTATATAACAGGTTCGCAGACCCTAAGGACCCTGTGTCACTGGAAGATCTGCACAGATTTCTGCTTTCTCTTGTTCCTGACAAAAGCTAGCAGATGCTAGCGAAGAGAGCTAGCAAACACCTTTATGTTTTTCTTTCCTGCAGAAGTGAAACTGGCTTTGTTCCCAGGAAGCAGGTAGACAGAAGAAAAATAAAAGCCTAAATATTAAACAGGAATATAAGCCCCAGAGAGTAAGGATTTCTATCTAGAAGGAAAAGCATGAGAATATCATGAGGGTCATATAACCTGGCATCCACAGGTGGTATTCATTGGTTTGTTCAGAGAAAGGCACAAAATGTTCAGTAATGCACATAAAGTGCAGGACTACAAGCCTTGGGCAGGAGGGATTCCCCAAAGACCTCATCTATTGTTCAGTTTTTGCTGTGGAGTGCTGGGACTGATTATCCATATAATTTCTACACAGATAATATTTTGCTTCAGTGACTTCTATGAATTAATTCAGCATAGTTTAAAAACATTCTTCCTCATTTCTTACCATTTACATTCACAAGCATTGTCTCTTCCTTCCACAACATCATTACCTCCAATGGCTACTCTTCAGTTCATGACTATATTGATCACGGGTTTGTTCCATCTTCATTTCCCATGCTTATTACCACATCAAATAATTGTGGCATTTCCTGAATTAATATTTTGCCAACAGGCAACCAGCAGCACACACATATCACTATGCCTTTTGCACAGGGAGGTGTTGACTTCCCAGAAGCAGATGGATCGGGGGGTGAATAAATACAGACATCCAACTGAGCTCGTGGGTGACTGGAAAGTTAGGCTACATATTTAGTCTCTTACATTGATATTTAGTTCCCCAGATTTGGAAACTATTAAATGTGTGTGCGTGAGTGTTTCCCTAAAGCTTTTGCAAAAAGGGTGCACAAGAGGTAACATCACATAATGTTTCTTATACTTCTTCCTCATGCTTCCTCATCTGATGAACAACCACAATCCCCAGCTGCCAAGTCAAAGAATTTATCTTCCTTTCACACAGCATCTGCCTGTCTGACATGTTCTTGGGAGCTGCCATATGTACTTATCTCCTGATATTTTGTCTTGGATACTAAACTCTGCTATGGATTGCTCATCCAATTTTAGTACTGCAGTTTTCAAACCAACAATCTCTGGATGCCTCTGACTAAGTCTCTTAACTGAATGGGACATCATCATCAATTGAAAACAGAGAGTGCCTCAATGTTCAGACACATTTGCCCATGCATTTCGGCTGCTTCCAAGGTTGAAACGTACTTGAAACACATTTCTGACAACTCCAGCCTCAGAAACTTCTTGGGCTAGTGGGACTACACTGGCTGCAGTGATGCTTTTGTTTTCAGTTGAACGATCTTCCAAAACAACATGAATAAAACACAACAGCAGAAATTCTGTCATAGGGTATTTATGAAGATGCCTGACAGGAATTTCAGATAATTCCTCCTCCTGGCCACTCTCTCCCTCACTCAGCTTGGTCAGTAACATTTCCACATCAAAGTGAGAGAGCTGGATTATCTGTAGGCATGAAACAGCAGCATCTCCCTTGACTTATCTACCTAGCTTCATCAAGCAAACACTTGCTAGGCAAATTGCTTTTTCTTCCTTGGTCGTTATAAGATTTGGTAAAATGTTTGCTATGTGTATTGACTTTCCTGCATTGGCCCGGTGACTGTCCACATGTTGGAAATGTATAGATAAATAAAATATAATGTGGAGGGTTTGTGTGTTTGTTTGTTTTGTTTGTTTTCAATGCAAAATCATCACATTTCACGCAACTACATTAAATTATAGTTCTTCTCTGGAACAAAGAATCACAGAATGGCTGAGGTCAGAACTCATCATCTTTGTAGCCCTCCTCTGAACTTGCTCCAGTAGTTCTTGTACAGGGAAGCTCAGAACAAGACACAAGACTCTGGGTGTGGCCTCACCAGGGCTGAACAGAGGAGGAGGATCACCTCTCTTGACCTGTTGGCAACACTCCTCCGAATGCAGCCCCCTTGGCCACAAGGGCACATTGCTGACTCCTGGTCAGCCTGCTGTCCACCAGGACTCCCAGGTCGCTCTTTGCAGAGGGATCATGCAGAGATCATACATGCAGAGATCATACATATAATTTTTCCATAACCTTCTAATTTGGTCTCATCATATTCTTTTATGTTGCAACAAGTGCAGATCTTCTAGGCCCAGCTAATCTATTTATTTGACTAAGATCTGCTCTGACAAAAAAAAAAAAAAAAAAAAAAAAAAAAAAAGGAAAACTAATAAACTAATTTCATAGCTGAAACTGCAGCATTTTGCCACAGATGTTTTCCAAAATACTGTAAGTGTAAGAAGAAATAGTGTTTACTCCCAGAACTCATATAATGTTACACACCTGGGACCGTAAGAAGGTTGAAGAGAATTTCACCCACAGTCCAGAAGCAGTACACTATTAGCAGGTTTTTTTTCCTAGGTGTTGTAAAAAAAAGATGAAGAAAGTTGTTGTCAACATGATATGAGCAATATCTGCTTCTTAGAAGAGTGGGACACGTATTCATGGTTCACATACTCAGATTCATATATTTCCTATAATAAAACAATAGATTGAGACAGAGGATCAACATTCCTTCAAAAGATGAAAAGCATATAGTCTGATGTAGGTCAACATTAAGTTACAACCCTCTGGGGTCAAGAAAGAAGCTGTCAAGGAATTCAGACCTGAGAATGTGATTGAGGCATTGTTTCAGAGCACAGTAGCTGGAACAGTTCTGTTTAAACACGACATCTGCACAGCTCATTTTGAAACTGCTCAGAGAGGTTCTTTCTCATTATTACCATTTTCTTCCTGCTTCTTGTCATGTCCAGAAATTACTAATTATAGGAATGCTTGAAATCTTTTATCTCCAGCCTAACTGGAAATAAGAAATATAGGTGCTTACCAGCTTTTCCACAATTTTTTATGTTTTTTTTTTTTTTTTAAAGGAGACTGATTTTTAGATAAACATGGTTGCTTCCATTTTTGCAAGGCTGTTTGGAAATGAACCTGTTTCTGAACCTTCTAGTCATTTATATTCAGCTAAAAGAGATTTAAGAAATTCTTCTGTAACCTCGAAGTGATATTGTTTACTGCTTTGAATTGAAGGAACTAAGCTTTTGGTACTTAGCTGAAGCATATCAAGGTCAAGTTTAAGCAGGCCTCTGAAAGTTCAGTACACTTTTAATAAGCATCAACCATTCATGCGTACTTCTCAGCCCTTTGCATCTGTTCTCAATTGGAAGTGAAGGTCACTTCTATTAGAGGCCAAGATTAGCTAATGGAGATTAAGGGAAAAAGGATCTCCTACCTGTGCCCCAGCAGGAAAGTGGTTGTGCACATTTACTAGAGTGTGGGATTCATTAGATGAATTGCTGTTGGCAACTTCTAAGAAACTGAATAAATCACTAAGCCCTCACTTTCTGTTTAGAAAGGTTTGGCTAAGATAAAAAGCACTAGCAATTTGTTTTTCAACAAATTAAACCAGAGCAGTTCAGGGACATCTAAAAAATGTAGCTGTGTATAACTGAAACTAAGGATGCTATCAAAATCTCCTCACATTTGTTTTCATTTGAAATTTTCTTAGATAGTACACTAGTCAATAAAATAAGAAAATAGAAAACTCTTTGAAAGTCCTATAACTTCGCAAACTAAAGTGTCAGAAATGCAGAAAAGCACTATTTACTAAAGCAATTATTAAGCATTTTTATTTTCCAGAACAGATGAAACCTCTATTCAGATCAAATTTCCATTAGATGGGCAATCTTCAGGCAAACACCTAAATACTAAGTCCTGTTCTAAAGATAAAAATGTTTACCAAAAGCAAGTAATATCTTGCGAATGCCATACTCTTCAATATTGTGAGTTCTTACTATTGTTTTACAAATCTTATGATATTTATTAATTTATAAAACTAATCTGTTCAACTAAGGACAGCATAGACTGATCTGTCATTTAGTTCAGTTCATTTTATCTTAATGCATCACAATTGCAGAAGACAGTTGTGAACATGAATATCACTTGAGAAAATAGCACTGTGCAGAATTTAGGATCCCAATGAGATCAAGGAAAGGAGTTTTGTCATTTTCAGCAAATGATGGATTCTGAATGAATTAACTGTATATCAATAACTTGATGTAGTAATAGGAAAGTGATTATATATTTTTTGAATTTGCTAATAGATTAAAGAAGAATTTAAGGATCGCAGTTATTGAAAAAATAATCCTTTAATGAACTTTCAAGGAGTCACATAGCTATTTCTAGGGAAGAATTTAAAAATAAAGGCGTTTAATTTTTATTTTTTTCCCTAAAGACAAAAAAAAAGAACTGACATGGAAAAAAGTAAAGATTCCTTGGAAAATGGTAAGGTAGTAAATGCTTTTTACAGAAAGTCAGGAAATACCAGAGGTCGACTGATGCATAACATTAATTTGGAAGCCTTGTGTACAAGTGCTATGCTATAGTCTTTATTAACCACATAGTTGCAAACTTTTACGACTAACTGCCTTACTGAGTCAATGTTTAGGTCAGAACTGTGTTGAATGAAGCAGCTGCTTGATACTGTCTTTTAGGATTTTTTTCCGTGTTCTCTTTGTCTACATGGTACCCTTTGGCACATGCTTTGCACAGTGAGAACTGTAACTCAGGTTCCTCAGGTTCCCTTCACTGCCCTATGGAGTGGGCACTGTCAATGGAGGTTAAATCACACAAAGTCGAAATTAGGTCTCCTCTGAATGATTAAGATGACATCTTCTGGGAGTCATGGGACTACCAGTGCATCACAAGATGCACAATCTGGCCTGACAAGTGGGCACATCAAAACTTGGAAATCCTTGAAACAGTGTAGTTCCATAATTCATCATAACATTGTAATAATATAATGTTTGGCAATTCTATCTTTAGACTTTATGTCCTGCTTCAGGAATGAAAATATTTCAATGTGTTCACAATGCAAAAATTTTGATGTCTTTATTATCCTAAATCTAACTCATCTTTTATTCCTGTTCTCAGCATCACCGCATATAAATTTATCACTAATTAATAGTCAGTGAGTTGACAGAGATGTCCATTGCTTCAAGGAGCTTTCAGACAGATAAAGTCAGAAAGGAAGAAAATATTGTTATCTTAGTACTGCAGATTGGTAACTAAGGAGAAAAAAAAGATTAAGTGAATTGCAAAAGTTTATCCAGTAAGTTTTTAGCAGAGCCATAAACTGAATGTGAAATACAAAACTGGTATTGCAACCATCTAAGTATTTGGAATGTTGTTAGCCTTGCAGCAATATTCTTTCTGTATACTGTTAAAAGTTTTTAGAAATCTCCTTCCACTTTCTGATTTCTCTTCCCCAAATGTGTGTTTTGATTTTAATTTCAGGAACTGAAAGTAGTGGAATTAATTGTATGAATAGAGCAACAAAAAGGTATGGGATTTGCAGCATTTGTGTTTGCATGGCCAACATGGAGGTTACGAGGACAGTATGTCTATGTTTTCTCACATAATAGGGATAAAAAACAAGCTTTCATTTAACTGTCATGTTTACAAGTTACCTTGGATCAACTTATGCCCTATGTCTTGTTTGGTTGTTTCATTATCTTAAACAAATCTACATATCCTATAATAAATAAATAAATAAATAAATAAAAAGCAATATTTTCAATCTGGCTCAGTGGTCTAAAACACCTGATGATCTGAACATATTTTTTCAAGAAATCTGTAGCACCGTGATCTTGAAATGGTCTCTTCTTGAAAGGTAGAAGCTCCTTCAACAGTAGGAGCAAATGATGTCCCATTTTTCCTCAAAAGGGACACCAGAGAAGAGGAGGCTGGGGAAGGCTTAGTGGCAGCCTGCAGCTTCCTCACGAGGGGAACAGAGGCACTGATCAGTATGAACTGAGCTCTGCCTCTGGGGACAGCGACAGGAGCCAAGGGAACAGCATGGAGCTGGGACAGGGATGGGTCAGGCTGGGTGTTAGGAAAAGTTTCTTCACTGAGAGGGTGGTCGGGCACTGGGACAGGCTCCCCAGGGCAGTGGTCATGAGCCTGCCGGAGTTCAAGAAGCATAGGACAAAACGCTCAGGCAAATGGTCTGATTTGTGGGTGGTCCTGTGTGGAGCCAGGAGCTGGACTTGATGATCTTTGTGGGTCCCTTCCAACTCAGGATATTCTGTGATTCTGTGATTCTACAGCTTTCCATTTTTGTAGCATGCAAGGGAAACCTTTGTTTTAACAGCCTGTAAGGATTCCACTTGTTTTTTGGAAAGGACTGATGGAAAATTCTGGAATAGTCCTATAACTATTTTGTTTTCCTTTTTATCTAGGCATCTTTCCTACAATGAAAAGCTTGGAAAGATTTTTATATATATATATATATTTTTAATCTTTCATATTTTCCCGAGATTGCATTGAGAAAATCAAAGCCTGATTTGCTGACTTGTACTCTTTGTTAAAAAGATTGAATATGACTCAGATATCATATTTAAATGTGAAATAAAACTGTAAAACAGGTAGAAAATAAAGAAAAGCAGCATCTTTTTTCCAAATGAGTCTTTTATTCATTTTATGTATCAGCCTCCCACTAAGGATCAAAATGGAATAACTTCTGGTCATTTGTTCAATCTTATGTATAAAATTTAGCTTTGGTCCTAAGAAGTAATAGATTTTTCTACAAGCTATTAATTGTTAACATTGCATTTGGCTGCTTATATGTGCCTACAAAAGCATATTTATAGAAGACATTATTCTTGTCAGCTCTTCAGAAAGTGCAGTTAGTACACTGTAAATCCACCTTGGAGACACCAGGTCTAGGCCTCCTGAAAGCATCATGTTGGATCTTTTATTCTTCCTGTGAGTCTGAGGCAGACATATGGTATGTACCAGCATGTTGTGAAGAAGACACAAAACCTTTCTCTCATCAGATTTCACAACAAACTTGAGTGGAGTATACTTCCTGGAAAATGGGCTAAGCATAACACAAGCCCATTTATCTTCCATTTAATCTTCCTCTGCAGCTGGGATCTGTATCCATGTCTTAGTCACTTTGAGGCTCTGCTAATAGTGTAACTCCTGTCACCTTTCACGTAACATGGCACTCTGAATAATTGTGGTGACATGTTGTAAAAGTCCTCCACATACACAGTACCAGAAATCTGCCTAGTCCCACCTGTAAAAGGATTATTTCTACAGGGTTTCTAAGTTAAATCCTATATTTTAGCTGCAATCTTCATAGAATGGCTTGGGTTGGAAGGGACTTTAAAGATCATCCAGTTCCAACACCCCTGCCATGGTCAGGGATGACACGCACTAGATCAAGTTGCCCTCAAGTTTCCATATTAGTGTGTGCTTCTTCAACTCCTATGTAACACTCTCAGGAATTTACTTGGCCCCTGTTTCAATAATTTTTGCATTAGAAAGAAGAAAAGTGAGAAAGGAACAACAAGGCTTCACCTGGGGAACAGTAACACCACATACATCACTCTGACTTCTCAGTTTATTATTTTTTTTAATTTATAGAGTATAGACATAATTTTATATTTAAATGATGAACAACACAAACATTCATTCCCATAAATATATATATATATATATATATATATATATATATATATATATTGTCTTAAGACAAACTCTGAATGAAGTTTAGCTTAGGCAGCTGAACAACAACAAATCCAAAAACAAATCATTCACATACAGGTTTTCCATATGCATGTACTGGACAACCAAGAACGATTCCCACAGCACTGGGAATGTGTTTGGACAGTGCTCTCAGACATACATCCTTATTTTTTGGGTGGTTCTTTAGGGACCCAGGAGTTGGACTCAAAGATCCTTGTGGGTCCCTTGCAACTTAAGATATTCTATGATTCTATGACTCTATGATTCTAAACTCCTGTCAAAACAGTACAAAGTTGTGTCTGTCATTCTCATCTGGTGAAAAAGGTTATACAAGGTGTTGTGCCAAGGAGAGCTGAACTAAAAATTCTCAAAGCAGATAGCATATTGCCAACCATATAACCTGGACTCTCTGTGGACACCCTGCACAGTCTTGTCTCCCAGGCTGGGTCAGACTTTAAGTAAAACTTCTGCACAGATGTGTATCTGTCCCCACAACAATCCTAAATTCATTTGACAACATTTTGGCAACATAAAAGACTTTAAAAGTCAGGATCAGACATGATTTGAAGGTATAGTTGGAGCACTGTAAGAAATAATATTTCTGGTGTTTGATACTACATCTTACTTTCCTGCAGAAAGCTATTGTCTTCAGAACAGAGCCATTCCTGCTCATTCATGTCAGTGCAAAGTCAGCCAAGTAAATTTCAGTCATTTCTGGCCAATCTTGAGACTTTGCATAAGAAGCGCTGTTATGAACTTCTACCATGTTCAGTTGGAACAAGAGCCTACAGAAGAGAAGCTGGAAGAGTTATGACATTGGAAAATACTGCAGCTGCTTATGGGCTGATTTTATATTCACTTATTTAAAGTAGGAATAAATTACATTTTCACTCAAAGCCAATTGTAGACTTCCTCTGTGAACCGAAAATCGAACTAAATGAGAAAAGGAAGCAAAACAGATGGAGCGCTGTTGGGAAATGTGGGGGCAACTCTGGCCAAACTCAAATGCACATATCCTTTCTATTTAAACAAGGAAAAAAATGAAAATAAATAATAAAAAAGTCCCTTCCATAAATTCACTTTACAAAGTCTTTAGAGAGGTGGGGTGGAGCTACAAGGAGAATACAGTTGTATGGGTCATTTCCTAGTCTCAGAAAACCAGTGATCTCCTGAAATCTCCTGAAATTCTAGGGTAAATTCTACTCATCCAAATTATTTAAATTGCCATCTTCTATTTTGGTAGCCCCACAATGGCTTACACTGATGTTAAACAGTTAGAGATTTAGAACGGGACTTAGTAGTGTTTAAGGTCTTAAGATTTCCATTAATACTGGTCTGGAGAGCACAGGTCTCAGACGTGGTCGGTCAGCCACACTGATCTAGACTGGATCCCTGTTACACTGCTCTGTTGTCAATGACTACATGTACTCCAGTGCACAAATAATGTAAAAAAAGAAAGAGAAGAAAGAGAAGAAAGAGAAGAAAGAGAAGGAGAAAGAGAGAGAGGGAGAGAAAGAAAGAGAGAAAGAGAGAAAGAGAGAAAGAGAGAAAGGGAGAAAGGAAGAAAGGAAGGAAGAAAGGAGGAAAGGAGGAAAGGAAGAAAGGAAGAAAGGAAAGGAAGAAAGGAAGAAAGGAAAGGAAAGGAAAGGAAAGGAAAGGAAAGGAAAGGAAAGGAAAGGAAAGGAAAGGAAAGGAAAGGAAAGGAAAGGAAAGGAAAGGAAAGGAAAGGAAAGGAAAGGAAAGGAAAGGAAAGGAAAGGAAAGGAAAGGAAAGGAAAGGAAAGGAAAGGAAAGGAAAGGAAAGGAAAGGAAAGGAAAGGAAAGGAAAGGAAAGGAAAGGAAAGGAAAGGAAAGGAAAGGAAAGGAAAGGAAAGGAAAGGAAAGGAAAGGAAAGGAAAGAAGGAAGGAAGGAAGGAAGGAAGGAAGGAAGGAAGGAAGGAAGGAAGGAAGGAAGGAAGGAAGGAAGGAAGGAAGGAAGGAAGGAAGGAAGGAAGGAAGGAAGGAAGGAAGGGAGGGAGGGAGGAAGGAAGGAAGGAAGGAAGGAAGGAAAAGAAGAAAGAAAGAAAGAAAGAAAGAGAGAGAGAGAGAGAGAGAGAAAGAAAGAAGAAAGAAAGAAAGAAAGAAAGAAAGAAAGAAAGAAAGAAAGAAAGGAAAGAAAGAAAGAAAGAAAGAAAGAAAGAAAGAAAAAGAAAGAAAGAAAGAAAGAAAGAAAGAAAGAAAGAAAGAAAGAAAGAAAGAAAGAAAGAAAGAAAGAAAGAAAGAAAGAAAGAAAGAAAGAAAGAAAGAGAAAGAAAGAAAGAAAGAGAGGGAGAGAGAAGGCATGTGACAACAACAACAACAAAAGTAAAAAGAAGCCCAAACAAATGAACAAACAAATAAAAAACAGAATCCCAAACAATCCATGCTATCTAGAAAAGCTTTTGACCTTGCCACTATCAACAAATAGAGCTCTGTCAAAATTATCATATAGTTAAACCTTGGCAGAGAGGTTTGCAAACAGTGGTTCCAGTGATACTGCATACCTGGGGACCCTCAAGATAACTGTTGTCAGACACCTCTAAGCAACTCTTCAAGATAGGCAGATATGAGACAGGCAGAAACACTTAAAGTCTTAAAAATACTGGGAGAGTAGAAAATGTCCATTTAGCTACTAGAGTCTTGATAATGCTTTCAAGTCATGTTTTAGCAATGGCACAAGCTACAGTTTTAACAAAAGTGGGGTGGGTTTAGCGTTCTTAATGTTCGGTGTTGCAGCAGCAAAGAAGTAGAAGACTGGTCCATGGAGTGGGATGCACAAAACTTGGCTGTGTGCCTGAGACACACATATACAAAAATGCTCACATGCATGTACAGGAAACCAGGCAAAGTGCTGGGCAGCACAAGGCTCAGCGATATAGCACTTACTTGTGAATACAACACAGACATGTAAGAGGTCTTTTACAAGAAAATGTAATGTGTCCCAGGCACGATTGACACCATATTGTAAGACAGTATGTGAGTCCTGCAGAAAAATTAAGTGCTTGGATACTATGTAAGTGTGTTAACTTTTTTTTAAAGATAAGACTCCACATACACTCTTGCTTCCAGGATCTTGACCTTTAAGAAATACTTTTAGGTAAAAAAAAAAAAAAAAAAAAAAAAAAAAAAAAGGATTAAGAACATTGAGAAGAGTATTGAAGTTATACTATGAAATGTAACTGGTTTGGGGGGGTACATATCTTTGCTAAATGTCTTCTCTACATAAATTATCTAGAATTCTCCTGTAAATGTGTTTTTAAATCTATTGGAGAAAAGCAAATGAAATGAATTATATGCAATTTTAGCATTCAATCTTAAAGGTTAATTTGTTAGAAACGTTATGAAAATGTTGCTCGTGTAACATGAGTGCATGAGTCAGGTTCATATCCAGTGTGGGAATCATGTAACAGGTATTCATCAAAGATTTTCCCAAATACATAAACATTAAAATCTTTGTGTCAAGACCCTTGTTTAACTCTTAAGTGCCAAAACCAATATAAACAAAAAGAATATACTGACCTCAAGACACAAACAATATTGATAAGTAGACTTTCAAATGCATTATTCACAAATGTTCTGTCATTAACCAGTGAAGATACTATAAACAACATGTATAAAAAATTACTTCAATAATGTAAACTATCTCATTTGTAATGAAATCTTGCAGTTCTGTATTGAAGGTCATATCAGATATAAGCTTTCCCAAATACACAGGATTTTACTGAAAAGAGCAGATAGCAGATGCACTACTGCTGGAAATTCAGTTCCAGCCTCCTTACTCCCTGATCCACAACAAGTGGAAAGCTCTCCTGGACACATGGCCATACTCAGCTTTCACAGAGAAAAGCCTGAATATGTCTCTCAAGTTATAGGTGAATTGGCTAATCATGAAGCTACTGCAGAGATGGTAGATGTTCTGAATGTAGATTTTTGTTTCTCTGTCATTTATTAGCACTTAGAAAAGAAAATACGTTTTTATTTTCATGGAAAAATCCATATGATCAAATCAGCCAAGATATTTTTATTTCAGTTAACTCCAAACATTTTTATTCTTTTTTTTTTAGCCACTGAACTAATAAATAAATAAATAAATAAATAAATAAATAAATTATTCACTCATTCCTAGTTAATGGACTTTCTCTTAGTTGATTATGAAAATCACCAGCAAAATTAGCCGTTTTTTTCAGTGTATGATGTAAACAGGATGTCATATAAACAAAAATATTTCTTCCTCCTCAAACTGAGGATTGAAGCACATCAGCAGATGATGTGTACAACTTCATACCATCACTAGGCATGCGATAATATTTTACCCTTTGAAAAAAGGAAAATTTTTGACAGAGTTGTCAATCCAGCAACTTTCATGAACATTATATTTTTTTGTTTGTTTGTTTAAGTATGTAAACTAATAGATATTTCCACATTCTAAAACAACCATGATTTAATAGCATATAACTTTCAATTGGAGTACAGATCTGTTCTTATTTTATCTAAGGCAGTTCATGCCTGACTTCTCAGTTACCTAGTGGAAATAATACATAATAAGAAGGAATCAAATAAAAAGATTGTCTTTAGATGTCTTAGAACAGAGTAGTTTTGATAGAATAGGAACTCTGTCTATTAGAGCTTGCTTCCACTGGCACAAATAAGATTTAAATTAACATTTAATTAGTTAAAAATCCATTAAGATACTTAAAATATTTGGCTTTTGAGTTTGTTTAAAGGGAAATAGAGTATGACTGTAAAATTAAATGAAGCAAAATCATAGTTTTACAAATAAATTATCCAGAACATCTTAAAATTCTTATCTAATGACTGTGATATACAGCCAGTAAAATTTTTTGGCTACCTAACCAGTGAATAAGACACACATATACAGAAGCAATATATCTTTCATTTTTCTAAAAAGAGATTAAGTTCATGAAACATTAGTTTTTAGATATTAAAAAATATATATATCAAAATAATTCACACGATGTGAATTCCACTGTTCAGAAGTGCTGTTAGCACACATTTAATGAGAACATCAATACGTAGAAGACATGACTAATTGTTGTAACTACTGGAATTCAGAGTAGACAAAGCTGCTTTCTTTAATATTAAAAGCATACCAACATAGCATACTGTTGTGTTTTAACCAAGCAGGCAGCTAAATAGCACACAGCCACTCACTCACTCCCACACAGTGGGATGGGAGAAAGTACTTAAAAAGGTAAAGGTGGAAAAGTAAAGAAGCACATTGGTGTATTACCAACACTATTTTCATCATAAATCCAAAACACAGCACCATACCATCAGCTATGGAGAAAATTAACTCAATCCCAGCCAAAACCAGGAAACAGACATTTTAAATTTCTTCTAAGAATGAAAACCTTTGGAAACTCATGTCTTCTATAGCTACAGATCATGAATTTTTAGTTAAATCTCTAGTCCCCTAGATGAAGATCTTGAACCTGAAAATGATTTAGCACCAGGATTTTTCCCCTCTACTCATTACTTTAGACCACATCTAGCACACTTCATACAGTTCTGGGCCCTTTAATATAAAACAGACATTGATGAATTGGCATGAGTTCAGCAGGGCCCCAAGAAGCGTCCCAAGCTGCAGCAGTGTCTCTGTGAGGAGAGGCTGAGGAACACAGTTGGCACAGTCTGGGATCAGACAGCCCTGGGAGATATGACAGCAACTCTGTTATCTCCAGGGAGGTGGTCTAGAAGAGGTAGCCAGGCTCTTCAGTGAGCATGGCAGAAGGGTAAGAGATAACATGCATAAACTGAAATCAAAGAAACACAAAATCACCAAATCACAGAATGGTTGATGTTGGAAGGGACCTCTGAGGGTCTTCTTCAGAGAAAGAAAAAGACCTGCTCAAGCAGAGAAAGTTTCTAGGCCACCACCAAGCATATGCAATTTAACAAGAGAAAGTGCTGTATTCTGCACCTGGAACAGGGCAACCCCATCTATACATACAGACAGGGGGACAAGAAGCTGGAAAGCTGCCCCACAGAAAGGGATCTGGGGTTCTGGTCGACAGCAAGTTGAATATGAGTCAGCGGTGTGCCCTGGCAGCCAAAAGAGACAACCATACACTGAGGTACATCAGGAACAGCACTGCTAGTCAGTAGAGGGAACGGATTGTCCTGCTCTTGTCCAGCATCACCTCAAGCACTGTGTGCAGTTTTGGTCACCACAAGATAAGAAGAACATAAAACTGTTAGAGAGTGCCCAAAGGAGAACTACAAAGATGGTGAAGGCTCTAGGAAATATACGTAGATGTATGAGGATGTATCTATATGTATGAGGAGAAGCTGAGGCTTGTGAGGTTTGTGAAGATCTGATTCTGTTCAGACCAGAGAAGAGGAGATTGGGGGAAGGTCTCATGGCAGCCTGCAGCTTCCTTACGAGGGGAGTGGAGGCACCAATCAGCAGGCGCTGAGCTCTGACTCTGGGGACAGCAACAGGACCCAAGGGAATGGCAAGGAGCTGGCACAGGTGAGGGTCAGGCTGGCTGTTAGGAAAAGGTTCTGCACCCAGAGGGTGGTCAGGAACTGGGACAGACTCCCCAGGGCAGTGGTCATGGCACTGAGCCTGCTGGAGTTCAAGAAGCATCAAGACAAAACTCTCAGACAAATGGTCTGATTTGTGCATGGTCTTGTGTGGAGCCAAGAACTGGACTTGATGATCTGTGTGGGTCCCTTCCAGCTGAGGATATTCTGTGATTCTGTGATTCTATGTTACTAAGGATGAAACAAAAGCACTGGCAGGTATGTAGGACATTCTAAACAAGAGATGCTGCCTTGTCATATGATGGGAAATGTAAGGTCCTAAACACTCAGAAGGGATTGAGATCTCACATAGTGGAACACTTTCTGAAACGTTAGAATCATTAAATTCTGTGTTATAGGTAATTTGAATACAGGGAATTGAAAGTTGCTCCTGTAGAGTCAGTCTCATGCAGTTTTAGCCTGATTTCTTGTCTACTCTTAAGATACTAGCTAATGTTCCTTTATTCTCATATGCGCCTCGCGATTCTTTCTAACTGTCCTTTGAACTAAGTTTCTACATATTTTGCATCTCTTCTGTCTCACTAAGAAACACAACCCCCAAAAAAATAAATAGAAAAAAACATCTTAATATTATAACTCACCTCTTACCAACTATGTATGTTTTTCTGACACATAAGAAACAATCAAATCCACTAAGCTTCTTACAGTAAATCAGTAAATGTACCTGCTTTTCTTTACTATGAAAACATTAATTATTTTGGAACTAGAGTCTTGAAAACACAATATTTTCTACTAAGCTAAGTACAGAAACAAATCCATACAGAGGCAACTCCCAGCTGGTGTGAAAACAAAATGTGTCCTCTATGTCAAGCTTATATTAAAAATGTATATGCTTATGCCATTTATCATCAAGATTATCAAATAAGAATGACCCAATTGCAGACAGCATGAAGATGTAATCTCATAATTAACAGAATCACTCAGACAAACACACTAGAGGAGACAACCTTTTCAAATGCACTCATGTCTGCTGCAGTCTTAGATGATCTGAGAGAGTACGCTCTGTATGCATAGCATCCCAGAAGAATGTGACCCATCTGTCCCAGTCAGTAACTCATCCATATGTTCCTATATATATACATAATGGGCAAACTAATTATGAAAATCAAGCCAAACCAAGGTCTTAATATGACTTGCAGCCATCCCTACTCTAGAAAACAAGCTGTTTTCCTCTACAACTACTTCTATATTCTCTTGCATATGATATTCTTTGTACAAGTTATGTGATCAGGAATTGGGGCAATTATTGCCTGACACACTGTACCAAACAAGCTGAAAAATGTTCTTCCTTTTCTGCAAGTAATTTGGAGGTTTTTGTGTTCAGCTACAGAGATACATGTAAAAATTATGATTTTTTTTTCCCATTCCCATAAGAAATATTTGCACAGAAACACACACACTAGATCTTAAGCAGAAAATGCTCTGACTGAAGATAAAAGAGTTCTGAGAGTCCTACAGAATTATCTGGTATCACTTCCCTTACACTCTTCCCCTCTTTCCCTACCCCTCCCCCCTTAAGGATGTACCTTCACCATCCTTAAAGATGACCTCTTTTACCTAATCCCTGACTTCTGAGAAATCCCAGTCAAAATTGCTATCCATTTAGCTGAAGAGGGCTTTTAGGAATTGTCAGCATATCTCCTAAATTAAAAGGGGTTTCACTATCTGAACAAGAAAGGCTTCTGCCTTCCAAAGCATATTGTGTTGTCTTTAGAGTGCTTTCAAGACATACTATTTACTACAAAGAACCCCTATGGACATGGTGAAAGGACCAAAAGGTATGCTCACCTTAGAAAGGTGTAGGAGGGAGAAGCAAGTCTTCTTGAATAGTTTTTTGTTAATTTAAAAAAAAAAAATTGAAAATGAAGAAACAAAATTTTGTGGAAAAACAGTCATTTCAAGACTGTTTGCTTTCTAAGGACTTAGAAATGTTTTATTGATTTTTGGAAAAGAATTATGATTTTTCATTTGCTGGGTTTTAGTCTAGTATCCAATGTCGTTCTATTAACTTTTGTTGAGATAGCACTGACCCCATTGCTGTTATGAATGGACAAAAATGTCAGCTCAAAGTGACCAAAATCATATAATCTACTGGTTCCATACCACTATTGTTTTTCTTTTCATAAAATGCTATTTTTACCTGGAAAGCACTTCATGAGAGAAACAGAACATTCTGGCTTTTACGTGCAGGTCATATTTTTGAACCAGGCATTGAAAATAATAACTGTCAGCTTAAATCAATGCAGAAGCCATACTCCAATCTTTTGTAAACCTAGTAACAGTTGTAAAGACCCATATAATATGTTAATCCACACACTTTGCACAAATGACATGGAAAAAAAAAAAAAAGGAAGCAGAAACAAGTAGGGACTTTACACAGGCAGAATCTCCACATCTCCACACAGGATATTAAGGAGTTTTGGTCAACAGATCAGTCTTTTGCAAGTATTTTTTCAATAAAATACAGAATAACTGTAGGGCTTAGTGGCAAGGAGCTGTTGCTGTTTTTTCTAAGGCACTTTTTGTTGACTTTCCTTGCTCCCCATGAGCTTTCTTGGATTAGAAAATGATTCTCTTACTCAAACTGCATGACATTTCTAAGAAACAACATATGGCATCCATTATTTTATCAAAGCTGCGTGCCTGTGGCAGTGGCAAGGCCGTTGGGCTGAGGCCCCAAATTTTGCTTGTTTTAAAATACTGCTGCTATCTGCTCTGCACTGTTAAAAACATTAGCTTAGTAGCATTTCCAGGAAATATCTTTCCAAACCTGATAAGGCTCATAAGAGGATGATGCAAAGTTTTTTAGGAACCAAAAAATATTAACAGTGCAGAAGGACATGACATTCCCTTCTCTCTGTGCTTTGCAATCTCCCATGACAGCCAGCACTGGGAATCCAGGAATGAACAAATCCCACTCCTCCATTCTCTCTTTCAGTTTTACTTGGCCGTTCAATAGAGCTTTCTGAACATCTGGCAGTAGTTCTTACAAATGGCAATGACACATGTTGACTTCAATGGCACAAGAAATAATCAGTGATAGCGCAACATTTGAGTAAATGTACAGATCTTTTATGCACCACTTTAGTCACCATGTAAAACTTCTGTATGTCTACACAGGAAATCCTGAATGAAAACATAGGCATGTGGTGCTACGCAGTGCACAAGGGTACAGTACAGGCTGATGCATTCAGGATGAATCCAGGTGCCTCTTCATCCCAGTATTTCCCATATTTCTCTTCTATTTTTACCTGGGTCTTCTCGCAGACATCAAAACCAGACTCCACAATGGGGCAGGTGCTCAGTAATACATGAGATGCAAGATAGTGACATCCCACAGCACAGACCTCCTCTAGAGAGAAGCAATTATGAAAGGGAAATTTTCTCTTGTAGGCAGGAATTTTCCTCCCAGGCTGCTCCCAGGAAGGGCGATAATATGTTCGGCTAGCCATGGGCAGAAGCAGAATTCCACAAGCTAGCCCCAAAATCAAAGGCTTTTTTTAGAATTCACATACTGGATTACTGTAACAGTGTTAGAATAAATATTTTATGGGATTCAACTAATTGAACCCAGTGGAAAAGTCCTTCCCAGGGCTCTGTTCTCATTTCTCTCCAGCAGATACTTTTAGTTTCAGCCAAATGTGTTGGCAAACCATACAAGCCTCTGTCACATTATCTAAGTATTTTTAGATTAATGGGACAAAGGCAAACTTATAAATAACACATCATTTTGCATGTCAGCCCTGTGTTCCCATCCCAAGGATGCTGAAGCATTTGACAAAGCATTGGCAGAAAACTGTGTTCTGTCCCAACATGTTCAAAGTAGGATGCCTGGGGGAGGTGAGGGAGGCAAACAGCTGCAGTCCACGGTGGGATGTTGTTGCTTTTCCCAGCAGCAGCACCTGCTGATGCAAGAGCATCCCTCTGTCCTAGTGCCAAAACACAGGCATAAGTGTAGCTGAAAGGGGTTAGTTTGGGCTGCCAGAAGACTGGAGGATTCAGTCAACCTATCCTCTCACTGCTGCAGGAATTTCTAGGTGAAAGATTTGCTTTACATCAAACATTGGTCTGAGCTGGCATGAGCTGGAATGTTGCTGGGCTTGTAAATGTAGAGAAAATAATTTTGCCCATTCATACTCACATTACATAGATGAAGGTCATTAATTAAATGTATATAGATGAAATGTGTTTATCTCCAATCACATTCTTGAGTTGAACAAAAAACAGAACAACCTTTTTGCCCATTCACCTCAAAATACCTCCCCCTCACTGACCACTACTCTGAACTTTCCTCTCAAAGGTCTCAAGTCAGATTTCAAAGAAGAGTGCAAGGAAATGCAAGCACCAAGTGAACTTCTGCTGCATCAGATAAAGAATACCTAGGCACAGTCTATACGTGACCACAGCTAGGAATCACATTCACCTCTTGGAAAATATATAGAAGCATATGGAAGTCACCTGAGTGAGACAAGGGTAGTCCTCTGCATTTCTGCCCTCAGCATTAGCCAGACATGAAAAGTGCCTTTCTAATATACACAATGGATGCTAAGATACACAGGTGGTTGTACTTTTTTTACAGGAAAGTATGTTCTTGTAAAGAAGTATCCTGCTATGTTTGGAATATTCCTTTAAGCAAGTACCTTTTTCCTTTGCTGTGAAAACCTTTCACTGATCCAAGGACCTTAAGGCATGTGGAACTAAAACAGGTAGTTAATTGTATAGATATGTGAGTGATTCAACCTCTTCAGGGAAGGCTAAAATTAGGAAGCAACAACTGATGATTTACTCTATATATAACTGAACCTTTTTTTTCAACCTTGCAGAGAAGGCCTTTTCTTTTTCCATGTCATCTCTTTAGGAATTTTTTTCAGCCAGCATTCAACACAGAAAAAAGAAAAAAAAAAAAAAAAGAATGTTCCCCATCAGAAGCCTGTTTTTTTCAGAGCAATCACAAGGAGCACAACCAGATGACAGCCAACACTGCTGCAAAACTAGAAACAATACAGACCAATAAATCCACTCCTTTTAAGAGTCATTCATGACCTCCAGCAACCCAGACCAGGATAATCTATTCCATGTGTTCCCAGGTTGCGTCAAGACTGTCATGAAAATTAGGAATGCAGGTCTTATTTGTTTGGTTGGTTGTTTTTTGTTCGTTTGTTTCCTTATGGATAGGACAAAACACAATACAGGGGAATATTTATATCTGTGTGTCTCTGTATCACTCGAACTATGTGAGTGATTAAGGCTTAAGTTGACTAAGGTAGCCTTGACACATATTCATCTGCACAAGGATTCCTATGATGTACCAGTTCCTGACTTTTTATTTAGAAGACATAAAGCATATGCTTTGAAAGCCTTTGCGTTGATACATGGGTGTCATATTCTGTGGAGATCAGATTTAAATTCAGTCAGTCAGGTTCATGCCCTCATATTATTACCTTGTTGTGATGTTTCAGATTGATATCTAAGCTTACATCATACTGTCGCTACAGCTCTGTGAGTGCATGGGGTTTCCTGACAAGATCTTCTATTTCATACCTCTTTGGTGTTTCCCGTGTCAGCAAGAATAGGACAAGTATCTTTCTCAGAAGCAAAAGCTCCTCCTACAGCTCTCAACAGTGAATTGTCTGGAACACCCACTTTCCTATCAACAAATTGAGGCCCAGATGGTTAATTCACAACACATACTAAATACCTGAAGTTCCCTGGCAAGGGTTTTCCAGGATACTGTTGGATATGTTTCCCATCTTTCCACAGTCCATTGTAATTAGGTAATAACAGTGTTGCAACTGTGGCTTGTTCCAATCCAGTACAAACATAGATTGTTCCAATTTTCTACATATACATTATTCCCTTTTATATGTAAGATACACAAGAATGGCTGACTTTACTTAGACACACAACCAAAGTATCTTTTTCAGCCAGAGGCTGAAGCTCTTATATTTGAAACAAAACCAGTTAAACACACACAAGAAAAGCAAATTACTTTTAAAATAAAAATAAATAAATAAATAAATATGTTATTTCCATATTTGTGTTTCTTAGAAATTTTGGATTCTGGGTAGAACAATGTGAGAACTGCTTTTGTTATCTTTTAGTGTAGGAAGTATCAGAAATCTTTCAAGAAACCCTTTGAGTCATTGTAAAAACATAAACGAAGATAAAGCATAAGTGAAGTGTGTCAGATAAGTGTTCAAACTTTGCTTGATCTCTGAAACTTTGAGGTGCAAGTTAACACTAATATCTGTCCTGCTGCTATTTCATTGAAGCTCCTCAGCAACATGCCTCATGATTTTCTGCAGTATCAGCAACAACAACAACAACAACAAATTGGCAGCATTTTGGAAGTCCCAGCAGCCAGGGTCGTGCTGTTCAGTGGACTCCATCACTATTGGAAACTACAATAACCATCTGCCTCCAAAGAAAACAGTGACCCGCAGAGTGCCAGCAACCTCATATTGTTACAGTTCAGAGCACTCCACCCTTATGGGATGTGCAAGGTCTGAGGAGCAGAATGGTGGGAGAGAGCTTGCTGTGCACAAAGAGAGGCTGTAGTCAACAAGAGGCCAAAACTAGGCAGAATCTTAAACAGGAAAGCCAGCAATATATAAATGCTTTCCTTCTTTCCAGAGGTCAGCCTATGGCAGATTTTTCTCATGTGCACTACATTTCAGCCATTAACCAGGCAAGCCTCAGGGGTAAGGATCCCATGAGAAGGAGAAAAATCACAATTGTTCTGGAAGTAACATATTATGTCCTGATTAAATAAAAAGCTGTGCTTCAGCAATTTGGCCAATACAAATGGCAGCTTGAGTGATTAAATTGCAGCTTTGGAATTTGTTCCCAACTATCAATTATTTAATACTCACAGCTTGGAGAAAAAAAAAAAAAAAAAAAAAAAAATTCAATAATTCTTCTAGCAAGAAATAAGCAGCCCACTAAAGCAGATATTTTAGAAATAGTGGGGTTCAAAGGAACTCTTCAGGGAAAGTGTTATAATTTCTATCAAAATGGCAACTGCACGTGAAGGGTAAAAGGAGAAAGGTTTCCTTAACATGTAAGAACTCATTTGAAGACATGCAAAGCAGAGAGAAACAGATGGCTTCTATCAACACAAATGGAAATAAACTGGCAAAAATTATCACTTACAGAGACTGATGGACTCAAAATGAACTGATAGTTTTCATATATATTAACTGTAAGAGTGAACTGATAGTCTTTTCATGTTAAAATAAGCTTCACAGACAGCAAGGCTAATAGTTTTGTTAGCAGAATATTCCACAACATTTCAGATCTGTCCCTCAGAGTAACTGATTCTCTGTGCTCATCTTACGTGTCATGTACTAAAGTGTTGAATTATCAGAGCCACCAAGGAACAGAAAAACGTTGACTTTAAGATCTGTAGTTGCTGAACCACAGGTCATAAGGCCAGAATGGAAATTGTTTTTTTGTTTGTTTGTTTGTTTGTTTGTTTGTTTTCTCATATTTTACATGCATAAATGTTTATAGATATTTCACTGTGGTTGCATATCATTTAGCCGGATGGGTCATTAAATATAAGTGGACACAAAACCAGAACAATACTACTGGGATCTTTTGACAAGGATAATTTTCACTCAATGCAGGTGTATTAATATACAGTAGAGAACCATTTATTCCTCCAATTATTCAGAAAAAAAAAAAAAAAAAAAAAAAGCATAATGTTTGTGCTAAGCATCTAATATTGCTATCTATGCTATCTACAAATAGAAAAATTGACAACCTTTGTCTATAACAATCACACAGTCCTGTAAATAAGTAAGAAATAGCTTCAAAATAACAGGTATTTTTATCATTATTTGAGTATTATTTTAGCATTAATATTCAGCAGCAGTCTGAATAGTTTCAAAACAAAATATCCTTAGGGGGTGATTTGAGCCAGTCTCTACCCAAACCACCTGAATGATACAGCTATCGAACATCCAGACTTACAATCATGTTCTTAAAATTGTCAATTTATTATTTTTTATATTGTAAACTTATATAATGGACAATAAATAACACACAATTTGGGAAATGTGTAGGAGGAAGTGGTTGGTATATGTTAAACTAGGGCTGCATGAACTCCCAATCTAAATGAGAGGAAAGTGGGCATAGCATAAAATGCTTTTGGCCCTTAATGATTGTCTTACTCTTCCACTGCAGAAATATGTGCAAGAGAAAATACCTGCAAGCTTATCTAGTTCAGTCCATGCCCATGGGAGCATAGTAAATGGAAAGAGGAATGATGGACCCCTGAAGTGACATATTGTTAAGCAGGGTTTATGTATTTTAATAAATAGACTCAGTCTCTGAAGTAACATCAGAACTTTCCCTATCCAGTCGTAGCATTATAGTAAATCCCTTTGTGTCCACTACAGTATCACATACAAACTTTCGTATAGCACATGGCTTCCAAAAATTATAAAAAATAATATCCATAAAGAGGGCTTGACTGCCAATGGTAGGAGGATTCTCTTTAAGCCATATGGAGCACTAATTTTTCTATCTTATTAAAAAATCCCTACCAGGCTAAATCTTCACAGTAAATCCTTCCTCTCCTCACTGAAAATACATAACAAATGACTGCTTATGGAAGCCTGTAAGTACTGAACATCAATATATATAGTTTCTAATGTGGATGTTACTGTCTCTCACTGCTAAGTGGATACAAGCATGCCATGGAAACAACAGAAAGGAACAGTCATTTCATCTAAATATTCAGTTTGCATTGAATCTCACATATTTCTATGCAATGGAAACACTGAAAGGTACTGACATTGACAGGAGAAAAACCCCAGCCCCAAAAGCCTAGATTTTATATGAAAAGGAGTGTAGAGAAGAGCAGGATGGAGCTCTGAAGAGCCTCCATGAGGAATTAAAAACTATGCCTATTTTAATCAACTCCCTGTGGATCTTGTCTGTATGCTTATAACAGGACTACTGCTCTAAATGGTCATTGCAACACTCTAGGCTCCAGTTTGTATTTCGGGTCACATCACATGTGGGCACCTCAGGTCTCCAAGAAGACACTCTGGATCACACCTCTGCTGCAACTCCAGACCCAGTCCATCCTGCAGACATTTCTGTGCAACCAAATTGGCAGTCACACACTTCTTGAATATATGATGCAACGTCTCTTTAACATGTTACACTGATTAGTCCAAGACAAGAGATATCATGAAAAGCAATGCTTTCTTGTAAAATAATTTTGGCAACAAAGTGAAATTCATATCAAAAAAGCACTACGTTAAAGAAAAAAAAAAAAAAGATCCACAAAATTCATTTTCTTTGTGTATTATCACACCAGAATTAAAGGCATTTCTGTCTCTCAGAGCTTCATGGCATCTAAAAGTATGAATGCTGGTATAAATGTGTCACTCTGCTCAGCAGTCTGCAGACTTTCTAGTAGGTTTGTTGTTCCCTGCTGAATATCAAGGTCAGTGAAGAAAGCCTTGTGTTTGCTGATGACTTATTCCTGTGAAGTATGTACCAGACAATTACTCTACCTCATCAGAGCTAGATTTATTTTTAATACAGACTTGAACCCTCAATTTAGCAGGAAAGAAAGTGGAAAGATAAGTTCCCTTTTCTATACTCTGTTATCAGACATGCAACAGCAGAGCTTTTCACAGCATCAGGAAATACAAACCTTTTCCTTTAGAAAGTAACCTTTCCAGCCTCTTCTGCGTTTGAGATATCCACATTCCTTTTATCAGAAGGTTATTAAAAACTAATTACAAAGGTCATAGTTTACAGATCAAGAAAGAGATTTATCTGAAACCTGCTGAGGTCCCATAATGAAGATAAACTTTTAAATATAAAAAGAAAAAAAAAAGTCAGCTGGATTTTATTTGTATTGGTATCCACATCAAGGTTACATTGTAGGCCTAGTAAAATGATGAATCCAGTTCTTAGCATTAAACTGCACTTTAGTTAACACTCAAGTGTCAGACAGCCATTTGTCGCTCTTCAAAATATTAGGCAAGAATGTTATTATTGTTGGAGAACATAAAAGGCACGCCATCGTAACTTTCAAATCAGTGTCATATCTCCATTCACTTTCCTATGTAACTAAATGTGGTTTATTTTCTTTTTAATGAGTCAGAAAACTTGCATGTTTAACCAGAGAATCTCTGATCAGTGAGATTATGGTATCTACTGGCCCTGAAACACCAACTAGCAAATGCTTCAGACGTTGACTTCCTGGATGGTTTCAGCCCGCAGACTGAAAACCAAATCTTGGTGTTACGCCATGGCTTTTACATTGTCCATGCATATTCAAAATACAGATCCTCTTCCTAGCATGCTGTTTTTACATTTAAACTTAGTGTCCAGATGACTGTGCACAGTCATGACTGTGAGTGTAAAACGTTTTTAACTAGCAGTCACCTATTCAAGTTCCACAGAGACTCTGAGTCATCGCCTTTTATAGGTCACACAAAGTTTTGTCTAATAGACTTCTTTATGGGGTGAAGAAAAAATAGAGGTGGAGAAGGACAGTGGATGTTGGGAATACTGCTCTGCTTACAGCTGGGAAAGCATATTAAGCTGGAAGTACTCTGCACAGTTTTGCAGTCATGGTCAGGCACAGGCTTCCTCAGCTTCCTTGGGGACAGCACTCCACTACATCTCATCAGTTGGAATGCCTTTCTGCACTTCTCCAGCAACTATGTTTTTTCATTGTTTCAGAGACTGCAACAGCATTAGTTTTCCATTAACTGAGTTATGACCTTTGATAGACTTCATCCACTAATTGTTTTGGAGATTAGAACAAAAGCCCTAAGCTAACAGTAAAAACTGAGCACAGGAGAGCTGTCAGAAAAGAACTGTCAGAACAGAGAAAAGGCTGGTAACCACATTTTTCATTAGCTGAAGCCAAGGCTTTGGCTTAGTGGTGCACCACAAATATAATGAAATACAGTAATTCAATAGGGAGTAGCCAAGGTGTTATTATACTGCTGTATTTCCCCAGGAGAGAGAGCTAGAAGTCTTGACACATATTAAGATATAGAGTCAGCTAATGGTCCGCTGATCATAGAGCAACTCTCTTAATTCATAGACTTTCATACCAGACAAAGCTAGTTTATTTGGTGTGTGTGTGTGAAAAATAGAGGGAATGCCACCGCAAATGAAAAAGTATGTTTCTGTTAGCTTTGTATTGGCTAACCTTTGCAAACCTTGAGTTACAAAGAGTTGTAATGATCAACAAGTCATAAAATTCAATGATATGCCTTTTATTGGAGAAGAAGCTTCTAGTTGTTCTTCAAAGGCGACATCATATGCTCTGAAAAGTATTTGTATCGGCATACACTGCATGTTCAGGTACAAAGCATACACTGTGATATAAAAGATTTACCCAGCAGAGATGTTAAATGCAAGAAATTCTGCTAACGTCCATCTCTTGAGCTTATCCAAATACTTTACTTTTTTTCTCTGCTCTCTTCGGCACCTGCATGTATAGAGAGCTGTACTTTCTATCTGGAAAATAAATCAATAAAATGTAATTGCATGTGGAGTATATCTAGATTAGAAAATCTTGTCTTAAAGGTAAATATAATTTGGTTTGACAGCTTAATGATCACAGGCCTCATTTTTTTTTTCTCTGAAAACTTGATATAAGTCTAAGAAGACTTCAAAATTGCTCTCTAACAAAAAAGCTAGTCCATTCACAGATCTGGGCAAACACTAACTCTTTCCATGAAATTTTTGAAGAAGTAGGTTCCAGAAGAGGAAGAAATATATTTACTTGCACTCAGACTTTCTCTGTGTTTTCCCTTTTTTATATTTTATTAACTTACATTTAGTATAACATTTTAAAAGCAGTAAGATGAAAATTATGTGTTTGAAATCACAATGTTTAATATTTAATATTACAATATATCAATTATTTATGTATAATATGTCAAAGAAAAAAGTATATGAAGATTTTTTAAAATTCTAAAAGAAAAAAATAAAATAAAATTGGTACATCTGCCAGAAAGTTCCAAAAAATTGTTTAGATACAAAATTGAAAATGTGCTTTAAAAATAAATGTGCATATTTCCTCCGTTCTGTTTTGTGAGGCAACATTTTTAATTTTCAGTATTCCACAATAGCAAGAATGTAATGAAATAAATGTTAGAATGTCAAGATTTTTTTTTCCTTTTCTTTAGTGTAAGTATACAGTTACTGTCTTCAGACGGGATTTCATTTGAAGAGTGACAGATTTACTTAAAGTACTTACATAACTATATGTTCAACAGCAAAACCCAACAGCAACATATTCAGATACATTCTTTTCATAGAGAAGGATCACTAAAGAAAACAATAGCTACTGTTCATGATCCAGTGTTACACTGATGTCTGGACAAAAGCTAAAGTTTTGAGAGCAGGGAATTTCCTTGGGGAGCAAAGGGCATTGCAGTTTGGAGCAATGTGTGTTTGCCTTTACAAAATGATAAAAATACCAGGCAGGAATGTAGCAAACGTCTAACACTGTTTGCTCCAACATTAACGCCAGAAGAAAACAAAACTTGAGCCCTAAATGGACCCAATACTTGTCTGGAGAAAAGATGGATATTTGGACATTGAAAGTACTTGTTGATGATGTTTTTCTCTGTACTGAGTGAAGCAGGCACGTGTGTACATTTCTGGTTTACAAGTACCAGAAATGTGGTACAGAAATTTTGTGGTACATTTCTAGTACCTGTATTTCACCCCAAAAATACCTGAGATATCTCATCAATGTCATTTCCTAAAAGACAAAATCTATGATGTCTAGAATATTGACTGACTGGACTGAAGAAAACAATAATTGTACTTTTCTTTTGCTTTGCCTGCTTCATAAAAAGAATAGGGAGAAGGAATACAAAAGCAGAATTTTGTCTCTAAAACAAAATTAAAAAAAAAATCTTTTTTTTTTTCATTTACAATAATTTTGTTAAGCTTTTAATGATTTTTTTGTTTCTGTGAAACATATACTTAAATTAAAGAAATTATACTATGAAATTTTATGTCAGTAAAGATAATGGAAATTATTCCAGGGTCCTATAGGTCATTTTTCTGTTTGGAAACTACATCTGACTTCATTTTCTTTGAGGAGATAACTTCTGGTGTTCTTCCTGTTTTTTATTGTCTTTCAGGTCTGTATGATACTTATGTGAGCGTCAAGAAGCATTGTTCACAGATACTTGTTATATTCTTGCAATAAATATGACCACTTCCAAGCACAAATCTCTCAAAACATAATCTCACTTATCAAACAAAATTCAATTTTCCACTCACTTTCCAGTCACTGGGCTTTTTCTCACATTCTTGTTACTATGTCTTAGAAGTTGTCCAGAAGGTGACAGCAATTGTAAATATCACCAGATGAGAGTTAGAAACATCCAACAGATTTTCATACAACCTATAGTCAACAGCAATGCTCTCTCATGATTTGTTTTTATTAAATCTCCATGAAACATATTTCAGGATAAGTACTTCCCTGCTGATTTTACAGATATTAATTGATCTAGATGATCACATGGGTCCTGTTTCAATGGTGTGTTTAAGCAAAGCACCTAACTTCAAGATTAAATGTAAGCTTGTGCTTAGATACCTTGCTACCCTTAGGTCATACTGAAAGAACTTACTATGAAGTTACAATAGACTCTTAACTCTGAATTTCCTGTCTTTTATACTACAAAAGCTCACCCTTAACCTTTCCGTAACAGGGATTTTTCATTTAATGCCCCATAGGGTTAAAAGACAGATGAGCTGGTGGTAAGAAGAGGTACATAATATGCTTTGCACATTGACAGCTCCTACCCTGGAATGTGGTTTACAGGAAAAAAATGTTGCCATATGTTGAAGAAAGTCTTCATATCTGTTTTTATTTCTTTAATACCTTCCAGACAACAACACAGGACATGGCTCCTATCAGAATGGCAGTTTAAGTAGACATGCAATGTCTGATATTCGGGAGACGCCCTATAATACCTGCATCAAACTATTGCTGTAACTCAGATTCCAACAAGCAGGAAATTTGAGACCTCTTACCCTTCCCTGTTGCTTTTATTATTATAGTGCACTGCATGCAAACATTTCAATTAGTTTCCAGCATGTACAGAGCACTGGCATTTTCCCCTGGCAAAACAACTGCCAGGTTGAACCATGTAGACTGTAGAGCAGATAGACTGTTTTACTACTCAGGATTAAATACTGGCTACCTCTCCAATGTTCAACGTTAAAAAGCAGACAGATTGGTAAAAACTCAAACAAATCACACAGAATCTATAAGCATTTGGACCTAGCTTTACAATTAATCTGAACCTAACAGTGATGTCATAAAGACGCTATTTTTCCTACCCAAAAAAAAAAAAAAAAAAAAAACACCAACACCAACAACATCAAACACTTGCTTAATTTGTGTTCATTAACCAATAATTAGGAAAATGTAAATAAATAAATAAATAAATAAATAAATTAAATAAATTAAATAAAATTAATTAGGCTTATTTTATGGTGATCCTCTAGTTAAACAAAACTAAAATGCTGGAACATTCTCTAATCTCCAAAAGTGGTGTGCTGAAATAAGTGTGAAAGGCCTACTGAAAGTCTGAAATTGAGATGACAGGACACAGTGTCCAAATATATTTAATCCTTCTTTGCAGGGGATATTATTTAGGGCTTGTGACCAGAATTGGTCAGAGCGACACAGAATTGGGAACAGACTGGTTCATGAACAGATGTGAGCAGACTGATATTTTTATTGCTTCTATAAAGGTCTTAATATATGCGGAGAAGTGTAGATAGTCTATGGTTTTCTCTACCAACTTTGTAGCACAGACCTACTTAAATCTGCTCCAGGACTGCAGTCTGTAAACCCAAATTGGAATGGAGGTTCAGCAAACAGTTCTCATCTCTAAGAAGAAAGCACAAAATATTAACTAGGTTGGACAAAATATCTGTCCTCTTTGCAGGTGGACTACCAGATGGCTAAGCTAAATGTCATTTGGTACCATAAGTACCTAACTGGACAATAGCAGTTAGAGTAAACATCTTGGAGGAGGTGACAAAACTGGAAATTTTGGTCCTAAGTGAGTTTTAAAATCATTATTTATTGCAAAATTCATAGCTATTCTCTGCAATATAACCACAATTCATGTGTACCCACTAAAGTACTGTCACCTCTAACTGCTTTGAAATGTAAGTCTAACCTTGTCTGTGCTTAGTATACTGGATGCTTAGCATCCAGTGCTGCTAGTGCACTGCTGGCTGCTTCCTAAACGCTTACGCAGAATATAGGTATCTTTCACCATCCATTTGAGTGCTTAGAGAATGATATTGCCTTAAAATATTGGAAGTCAGTTACACTTAGGCTCCTTAAGGATCTAGAAATCAATGGCCCTCTTAGACTCTCAGGTCTTGTCCGAATCCCAAATATAGGTGTCGGTGGCTCTCTTTGTATCTTCTCAACAAGGCTTGCTTGCCCACCTCCACCGTCATTGGGTGGTTACATACAATGGCTCCTTCCAGTATTGAGAAAATTCTACCCTCATGCTGTCACTTAGAAAGAACTTAAATGAAATGTGAATAAAGACTCAGCTCAAGTGCCGGACTCCTAATGGTTCTCATATGACCATTTCAGTGATGTGCTGAGGTGATTCTCTCATCAGACTGGCTTTTTGTCTTTCTGTTGGGAAGGTTATAAAACAAATAAATGAAGATGCCATAATTACAACTTCTGTTTCCTGAGATCAGTTAGCTTTAACCTAACAATAAATAAAAAACACTCTTCACAAATATAGCTTTTTGATGTGTTCAGTATTTAGCGATCTACAGATAAGCTCAAAACCTTTCTGTTCTTGTGTAATTCTACTAGATTAAATTATGATGTTTCAACCTAAAATGCCTTGACTTCATCAGTATTTAGTATCCCTGTTAGAGATATTTTGCAGTTTGTTAACGGTTACAAGTAATTTTGCCTGTATATATTTCATACTTTAATTATTTAATTACTATCCTGACTGTTAATGGCTGCAACACCAGGGCTAACTGGTATTCAAAACCACTAGAAATGAAGTTTGTCAAATGCAACCAAGAACAGCATGGACTGTGTTAGACTTTTCTTTACTGAATCTTGTGGGATAAGCAGATCACTTTCTGCCAGTTCTGTCAACGGTTTTCACAGAGACATTATGAAAACTAACATCTCTCAGGCCAAAAACAAACTTCACACATTTTGAAATAAATCATTCTTGGCAGCTTGTATCAAATGATTATGGAAAAAGTTGTGGGAGTTCAGTCCTTCCTGCTTCTGTCTGGAACACTGTTGTCCAATTAAATGTCCCACATGGCCCAATCAGAAGACTGCTCACTTTTCAAAACCAATGGACAAGACTGATATCTGGAGTCAGATTATATTTTTGGAAACCAAACCAAAAATGTTTCTTAACTGTCTGAAATTATGAGATTTTATTAAATCCATCTACTGATGTTAACTAAATAGTTTGATCCTCCCCCTCTTCAATAATCCACCTGGGCTCTGTTGTCATGGACAAAGACTTTTTATACACCATGTAAGGCTAAATATAGGGTCAATCTTCTTCTCTGTCAAAGCACAACAGTGTTTAGAATTATGGAATTGTGTTAGACACAATTTTACTTGTTGCTGCTGAATAATGGGAGGAGAGGGGGAGGAAAGGGGAGGGGAATTAAACATATTTAGAGCTTCATGAAGAAGGAATGAGCCTGCATTGCCTCTTTTGAAAAGGGGTCCATTATGTTGGTAGATTAACTACTATTCCATATTGTTCTGTGATTTATATCATGAGGGCCTACAGGTCTGGATAGGAGCCATTTTTATTATTACAGGAATTTACAGAAATAATCTCAGGACTACAGATCCCTTTAGACAGGCACTTCAGACATGATTAAATGCCCTTGCTGGAAACAAAAATCAGTACTTGGTGCAATGGGTTTCACATGGGCCCTGGAGCCATTCTTCTGCTTCCTCTCCACTGGCAGAGAGATATCCCATCACCTTCAAGCAGCTCCTCTAGTCTGCTGTTTTTCCCCAAAGCAGTGCAAGATCCACTTTTCCTTTATGGATCTTTAACTCTTTGGATTCCTAATGGAACACACAGGCACAGAAAGTGAGAGAAAATGCAGATTTTTATTCTGCAGTGCTAATGCTTACCTAAGTACTACTTATGTTATGTGATAACTGTGCTACAGTATAACCATGCCCTCTGCTGCAACAGAGTGGGAGCAAGACCAGAGAGAAGATCAAGAGAAAGATATTTTCTTCCTTCACTAAAAAAGAGGGAAGGCTGTCTACATTGCTGCCAAAAATCCCTCGTGGTTGAACATTTTTAGTACGACAGCTGACAAACTACAGCACAACTCACTGAGGAGTCACAAAGTATCTGAGAAAAACCTGGTGTTAAAACTTCACATCTGAATTTGCAGCTTATACCCATCTCAAAACCGCTTCTACTTGAAGTTCATCTCCAGACTGGAATTTCAGACCGTTTGTGTTTACGATCAGTATTAGGCTCCTTATAGATAGGGGTTACTCTGAGTTGATGTTTACATCTAAAAGGAAAAGAATTAGTTTCAGGGACATATCAAGGGCCCCTGCCAGCTGACAGACCACACTGAACCACCTAGGTAAGCTGCTGTGAGCAGGCAGCAAGCACTGGCTTGCAGTGATGAGTTACACGGTGAGTGTATGGCTGCACACCAACATATTTCCCTGCAAAGTTCCCTGAGGGAAAGGAAAATTTTCCAGCAGAAAGCTAATCACTGCCACTACTTCTGTCTTCTTCCAGAAGCTAAGCTGCGTGAGTTTAACTGATAGCAAAACAGAGCTCTCTGCACACAGCAGTTTTCATTTACAGTGTGCAACCACACAATAGCCAAAAAAAAAAAAAAAAAAAAAGTGAGGAAAAAAGCACAGCAAATAAAACAGTCAATATTAAACTTGAGAGGAACTGTTGATAAGTATAGAGAGATGGCTCTGGTGCTTTGTGACATGCAGCAGTGCCAGATCTTCTTTCATCTTCCAGATGAGACAGATTTGCAAGGCCTGAGGTGCCAGTGGCCACAAATGAGTGCTCAGTCAGGAAAACAGAAGTGGAAGGGAAGGCACTATACTCATCCCATACCTGAGAGCGGGAAGAGTTCTGCATGTCTACAGCCATGGGTACAAAGTTGAGATGATGCTTGTTCCCCACGCAAGACCCTTGCTCTGTAGAGATACGGCATTTCATTGTGTCACCTCCTCTGGCTGAGGCAGATACTCCAAGTTCCTGTTGCATTCCTGCAGTAGTGCCCCTGAATGTATCAAGCCTCCATCGCAAGCTGAAGGATGCTATCAAACAAATGCAAGGAAAAAAAAAAATATCTGTCAGTCAGAAAGCAGCAATTTCTTCAAAGAAGCGGTGTTGTGATGGTTTTCCAAGCAAAACAAAAGGCACACTGCCTGCTCTGTCCCACTTGGAACTCTGCAGTCAGGTTGAAAGGGAAGGGATTTAAGGAGGGATTTTCGGTGAAATGAAGGAATGTTGGAGACCGGCCGGCAACATCTGGAGAGAGGGGCTGGGATTTGGCTTTGGGTTATTTAACCTTTCTGGTTTGATCTACATGAGCTTCTATTTTCAGTCAACAGTTGAGCAGTACTAAAATAATTTCAAGAAAACTGTAGAAAAGTTTCTTCTAAGATGTGACAACATGAGTTCCATTATAAAACAGTTCAATTTTCATAAAAGCTCCAATTATTTGGAGCTGCTGTAACTATAAACATCCATCTCATCGGTAATCTGTAAACATCCACATCTTTTCAGTAAAATACCTTATTGTAAAAATTGTCACCCAATTCTTTTTGCAGTCATGTTGGCTGGGAAAGTGAATGGGACTAGAAAAACTTCTGATTTAGGCAGTGTAAGAAAGGCTGGCACAGGAACCAGATCTCTTTGTGCTTACAAAAGAACTCAAAAGAACTTAAGGCACTGGCACAATGGTGTGAATGATCTGAAGGGCAAAAGTTCCTGGTAAAAGAACTGAAAAATAAAAAGCACTTAGAGATTATAGGTGGTACCCATTCTCAAAAGAAAAAGCAAGAAAATAAAACAAAAAAAAACAAAGAAACAAACAAACAAAAATAGGTTGGGGTGAGCAAAAGGAAAAAACTAACAGCTGTACCTTAAGTTGTTAAATGAAATAGGGCTCCAGCATGGCAATTTCACAGAGGGAAAGAGCAAAAGATCTTCAGAGCAACAAGTGGACTTGTATAGTGTAACTCACACAGTAGATTAATTACAGAATTTAACCTTTCCCAATTAAGGTGGGTTTAAGTCACATTCTTTAACCTAATCGTGTGTGATATAACCCTCAGGCCAGCAGGGACAATAACAGATGTCCAGCCATGACATGAGCTTGCATGATGAAATAAAAATGATGGTAGTTTCCCAAAACTTAATATATGACAAATGTGATCTTTTCTGACAGAAACTTAAATAAAATAAAATAAAATAAAATAAAATAAAATAAAATAAAATAAAATAAAATAAAATAAAATAAAATAAAGCTTCAATGGTTCAGGAAAGAAAAAAAAAAGTAAAACAAATTAAAAAAATGTTTCAGGTACAACGAATTTCTTCGTAATGTATGACAAGACAGACTTGGGGCCAAATACTACAATTAAGTGGTGCATTTGGTTTAAAAATAAGAACTTCTTGCCACCTTCTGTTAGTTTCTCAGGCAGTTTCTCATCCATATAAGGTTGTTTCTATGCTTTATTTGCCATGAAATACCGAAATACACCACCCTGACATCTTCCCTTATAACACCCTAAAGGCTGTAGTCTCTATCCAGAGGCACAAAATGTCTCCCTCCTCATGGTAGACATCTGGTCTCTGAGCTGGTTTCTTGCCCATGTAACTGCACCCAAGTACTTGGTGCTGGCAGGGACAGGAGTAGAAACAATAATCAAGCAAAGCATGGGTGATCACTGTAGTTGGTTTGGTGAAGGGGACAGTTATTTGCTTGACTTCTGCATATTAGAGTACAAATCAGAGTAGAAGGGAATATGCCATTCAAGCTGTAGTATCAGTATATACAAACAAAATATATATAAAGGGAAAAAAGAGGGGAAGTCAAAGTTAAAAAAATCATTTTCCCCAATGAAAATACAAATTAAAAATAGCTATATGAATTACTCCACTGGGTTTTTCAATTTTTATTTAATAGAAATCCAGAAAATTGAATATAAAGATAAAATATAAATACCTTGATCTTCAGTGCTTTCTTACTCACTCCAGTGAATATTAGCAATTCTTTTGGTGTCACTGATGCTCAGCATTCCTACCTTAGACCACCAAAGGTTTGTTTGCTCATGTGAATACTGTTGCTCATTTTCCCATATATTTTCCCATATATTTTCTCCTGAATTTAATGAAGTACTTTTTGTTTTGTGATCTCAATCTGAATTACCTCTTAGGCCAAGTTGTTTGTGTATTCCTTCAGCTCCTGAAAGGTACTCTTCAATTGCTAATCTACTTACTGGTGATATCATTAGACAGCTGTTTCTTAGACTCATCTTACAGTGGAAGAAATATTGTTCATTGGTGTTACTATGGGCAAAAATAAGAACAAGGCACTGATGTCATACCAGACACACAGTTCCCACTTCTTACCTTAGTGGACAGGGGTCAGGATGAATCACCAGTGAACATGAGAGTTGTCTCACCTGATTATCTACAACACCATTAAGTTGAAAAATACCTCAGATGTGACCTTTACAAAGGGAAACTTGCTCCTTTTCTTTCCCGCACTCCAACCTTTGCCCTCCAAGACTGCATAAAACACTGCTTTTTTCTCAAAGGCTTGTGTTAGTGTTGCAAATGTGTCCTGACACTGGGGTAAATCTTCAGCATACACTGAGCAGAGATGTGGGCAGGACTTCTATTAACAGTGATCTAAGTTGTTTAATTCTCCTGCAAGCTGTGCTGAAAATGAGACCTACTGTGCCATGCCACATCAATTAGGACACAGTATGTGACCTGAAGCAACAGTTCTAATGCAAAAAATTCAGTGTCAGACTGTTTCAGTTTGTGAAAAAAAAAAAAAAAAAAAAAAAAAAAAAAGGCACAGGAAAGTGATTATGATTTTTTTTTATTATTATTTAAAGACACAGCATCATCTTGAAAACACAGCTCCTTCATAAATCTCATTACTTCTGTTATAATTTAATGTTTAGAGTTATTTAATGAAATAACATCTTATTTTACTCTTTTTCATTTTATTTACTGTTTCAGTGTGACTGTTTCTTACACAGTCAGTTTTGTCATATCATTGTCTGTATTTTTTATATTACTCCAATGCATTTCATGTTATATATGATATCATGGTATTAATGTTTTCAAATAACCCCTGTAAACAATATCCTCTAGCATCTGTTCTTTTGGCTACAAGATTAGTTTTGATTTCTAGATATTCATTCAACCAAAATTTTACAGTTCTCTTTCTCTACTTTTAAAATTGCATTTCAAATATTTTTGTAACAAAGTACAAAGTAGTCAGATTTTCATCAAAGTTTTCATGTTCCACTTTTTAGATTTTTTCTCTCCCCCAAGTAGAAAGCCAAAAGTCACAAGTATGTGAAAAAAATTCTTTTCATAATAAAGAATATATTTAAAAAAAAAAAAAAAAAAAAAAAAAAAAAAAAGCATTGCCACCACCACCCACCCAGGGGGAAAACAACCAAACAAAAATAAATAAATAAATAAATAAAAACATGCAGGGACCCATTGTTGTGGACACATATCAAAACAGTATTTCAAACTGTCTGTCTGACAGCAATCAAGTGAGCAGGCTGCTTGGATTTGACCAGCCATCTGACATTTCGTTCTTTCACAAACAACATGATGATAAAGACTTGTGCTTTTCACTTTCAGGTGGAACTATTTGTGCCTTGCCTGCAGGATACCAACTGGCAAGAAATATTAATGCTCTGGCTTGTGGAAGTTTTACCATTCTTGTCATTTTTACCGACATGTTATGCATGGGAGTGATCCATCCATCAATACACCTTCCATGCATGGCTGTGCTCAAGCTCAGCCCAAACTAAAACCATGCCTAGGGAAGACCCACAGTTTTCAAACAACCTCAGCATGCAGGATCACATTTTTCTCCTGTTCGTACTAACACCTTTTACAAGCTAGCAGAGAGGTTGAACTTCACTCTATCTAGTTGCAGAGGGATCTGGATAGGTTGGAGAGCTGGGCGATCGCCAACCGCATGAAGTTCAATAAGAGCAAGTGCCGGGTCCTGCACCTGGGACGGGGAAACCCTGGCTGCACGTACAGACTGGGCGATGAGACGCTGGAGAGCAGCCTAGAAGAGAGGGATCTGGGGGTCGTGGTAGACAACAAGTTGAATATGAGCCGGCAGTGTGCCCTGGCAGCCAGGAGGGCCAACCGTGTCCTGGGGTGCATCAAGCACGGCATCGCTAGTAGGTCGAGGGAGGTGATTGTCCCGCTCTACTCTGCGCTGGTGCGGCCTCACCTCGAGTACTGTGTGCAGTTCTGGGCACCACAGTATAAAAAGGACATGAAACTGTTGGAGAGTGTCCAGAGGAGGGCTACGAAGATGGTGAAAGGCCTGGAGGGGAAGACGTATGAGGAACGGCTGAGGGCACTGGGCCTGTTCAGCCTGGAGAAGAGGAGGCTGAGGGGAGACCTCATCGCAGTCTACAACTTCCTCGTAAGGGGGTGTCGAGAGGCAGGAGACCTTTTCTCCATTAACACCAGCGACAGGACCCGCGGGAATGGAGTTAAGCTGAGGCAGGGGAAGTTTAGGCTGGACATCAGGAAGGGGTTCTTCACAGAGAGAGTGGTTGCACACTGGAACAGGCTCCCCAGGGAAGTGGTCACTGCACCGAGCCTGACTGAATTTAAGAAGAGATTGGACTGTGCACTTAGTCACATGGTCTGAACTTGGGTAGACCTGTGCGGTGTCAGGAGTTGGACTTGATGATCCTTGGGGGTCCCTTCCAACTCAGGATATTCTATGATTCTATGATTCTATGATTTGGACATTTAAAGGGGAAAGTTAACACCACCAGGAAATCCTGTTTATTAGGAAAATGCAAGTAGTAGAATATGTTTTGCCATTCCTTAATCCTTAGGTAGGGAGAAACGAGAGTTAAAAACAAATAAAAGTGGATCATCAAAGACATTGTAGCCATAAATATCAAATCACACTTCACAAGACAACTAAATGAGATGAAGATCACAGAACAAACTATCCAATAAATAAAGACCACCCAGAAAAAGAAAAGTATAGCAAGACAAATGGAGACATAACTAACCACTCCACACAGAAGATGAACACAAATTAAATTAAGCAAGACTGAAAATCGAAGTAAATTACATGAAATCATTGGATCAGAAAAAGTCAGATCCTAAAAGTATTACTGGCTTCTTTCCATCTCCCCTTTGTCCATCTGATAATAGACAATGCCATTAAACATCTCACAATCACTGAATTAAATTTATCTGATTATAGGAATTTCAGTATTTGGGAGGATGTAGCCTACATTTCCAGGAGTGCTGTGATTTAGTTTTAATAGTCACTGCAAATAAAATGCCCCTACCCATTTGTGACAGACAAATGACTTTTCATACCACAGATCTTTGTTGGGGGTAATTTCAGTAATTGTTTCGCTTTGCCTCTAACAGCCAGCAGCAAGAACATAAGAGAGAAAATGAACCTTTGCAAAGGCTAAGGCAACCCCATGGAAAGAGAAAACACAAAGGAAAAACAAATAGTGGAATCTAATTATAAATATTAGACTAATACTACTTTAAGCCATGATTTCAAGTTTGATTTGACTAGTATAAATTCATACTTACTCCCAAAAGGATACATTCAGAGTGAATAGCAAAAATTCTATTCCTGAAAGCTTGTTCAGCAGAGTTCAGCAACAGAGATACCTATTTTTCTGAAATGGAACACATTCATACAGAATGAAGCTGGGAATCTTTTTCATCTTTCTCCACTCTGTTGGCTTATACCAGATTTAACCTCAATCCAGGAAATGCCAGTGACACATGCCTTTCCATGAGTGCCTTTCCATGGGTGATTCAGAATGCTTCTGAATGCATGAATTGAATGATTTGATAAAATGAAGCAATTAGATGATGTAAAATGGGAGTGGGAGTCCAAAGTAGAGGAAGTGGAGGCTGAACAACTGCCACAGGTTACCAGTTATGTGAGTACCATTTTCTCAGACCTTCTTTAGAATTTTCAGTAATTTATGGTCCTTGTTTCTCCAGCTTTGAGGATATTCCTTTTCCAATTCAATAGGTGAGTTTTCTGGGACAGGTACTTTCTACATGTGTGCTTAGTATGTTGACAACACATTTCTTCTGTGAATTCTGGGCCTTAAAAGGACTAGGAAGGGTGAGAATGGGTAGGAAGCACCATCTGCTTGATGATTTGCTACTTTATTTACTTCTGCAATGCCCTATATCTGGATACTGCCAGCATGTGCTTCTTTTCTCAAATGATCTGAGAGCTGACAGATTCCTACCAGATGCAACACATATCTGCTTCTGGCTGTTACAGGGGCAAGTACAATAATCCCTGTAATAAAATACTTATGGCCATGCACATCCATATTGTTCTCATTTTTCACTGTAGGCTTCGGTTTAACAATGAGTTATGGTATGGGAGTCAAAGTATTTTCAGTGGAAGTTACGTTTCCATCAGAAAATGGAGTGCCACAAAAACTAAGAGTTTCTGAGTAAACAGATTTATATGGGAAAATTTTAAGAGCTATTTTGCCTTAGACCAGGGTGGCATTAATCTCTGTCTCATCCTTATCTGTTACATCTTACACCCATTTGTTTAAACCACATGCCAATAGAAATTGAGTTTCAGCTTGAGGTAATATAAAAACCACTGTGTATTGTATCTGTCATTAAATTCCCATGGACAGACTGAGAAATTTATGTCATGCCCCAGTGATTGGTAATTTTGCTTCTTCTTATCAAAAGACCTTAAAAGAGGATCCGGGATCCATCTGTGCAGACACAAAAGAAGGAATAGATCTGTAGGGCTGAATCCTGAATCACTGAATCACTGATAACTGAAACCTTTTAACGTGTTGTCACCTTTTCAGTGACTGTAAATTTAAGACCAGTGAAAACTTATGTTGAATTACATAGACATGATAAAGTTATGCATTAGTCTTTTATTTCAATATTCCTCAATTTCTGAGGTTCCCTAAGTGAGAATGGTATGATGTTCCATATGTATTTTTCTACAATCATTGAAAATTCTACTTGGAAACACATAGCAAAAGCTATTGAGAAAAGGTGCTAAATCGTTGTAAAATATTTTTGGTATAAGTCAAAATCTGGTCCTCAAGCATTATTCTGCTGTTATACTAAGGTGTGTATGAAGCCACAGAGAAGACTATTGCAGTGATGCTGGGTCTTGTTTTGTTGTTGTTGTTGTTTTTTTATTAGTTATATCAGATCATTTTAGAGAGAGAGAGAGACTAGTCAGAGAAAAAAAAAATGATAAAAGAAAAAAGGAAAAGATAAGTAGTTTTATAGCACAGCTTAACTAGATATTAAAGCATGCAAGGTCTTTAAAAAGCCCAGGAGAGGGATGGGTTGGGTTGGGTTGGGTTTGGTTGTGTCACTCATGTTGTGTCACTCATATTTAGTTTTTTTTGTTTGTTTGTTTTTACCCTCACAAGAGGGTAAATCATTTTGGTAGCAATTCTGGCAAGGTAATATGGTCAAGGTAAAGAATATGGTCACACGGGCCTGTGTTTTTTTTTGCTCTTAGTTTAAGACAGTAATACTCCAATTAATATAGCAAAATGTAATTTAACTACCTTCTTGCATGTTTGATGAACATATGATTTAGATTTGGTACAATACTATTTAAAACATATGCAAGACCAAAGTCAATGTCAATCTTAGATTAGTGTCACAATGCTTGAAAGACTGACTACAAAATCTGTGAAATAAAGCATCTCATGACATCTTCATCCTGAGCAGCAGGATAAAACAGACAATTATTTCAGTATCACCTAATATTTCTATTAGTTAAAAAGTCAGCAAAAATAAATAAACAAATAAATAAATAAATAACCACCCTACATTATTTCATGTTCTATCCATGTATCCATGCAGATGTTTTTTGGCATTTATACTACTTTTTCTATAAATAAAATGTAAAGATATTTATATTAATTTGTTTCCATAGCAATGTAAAAGCTCCTCTTCGGTTTCCAAGGCAATGTGCAGCAGAGTAACAAATCAGAAAAGTATGGAAAATGCTTAGTAAGCAATGGGTTTAGGGAGCACCCCAGGCCTCCAAATAGAAATGTAATCTTCATTATAGCAATCTGAAAAAAAAAAATGCTTGAAATTAAAATTAAATAAATAAATAAATCTCTTATAACAGGTTCATTTTCCCTTTGGTCATTGAACACATTCTGTAGAAATATACTTTTTTCATGACAATTCTTATTCAAGTTAGTTCCACTCACAGGAGCAATGGATGTTCAGTTGTTTGGGTTTTATTGTTTGTTTGTTTGTTTTGCTTTGCTTTGTTTTGTTTTTGTTTGTTTGTTTGTTTTAATGTGGAAATGTCTCAAAGGGTTTTAGGAGCTCTGATACAAAACCTGCTGGAGGAGGGATGGCTCCAAGATAAAAGTCTGAACAATGAAATCAAGAGATTTGACTCTTCATTTTTGACTATATAGAGATGCTGTGAATGATTTGGCTGAAAAAAAAAAAAAAAAAAAAAAAAGACTTAAAAAAAAGACTTAGTATAGGTTTTTACTTTTGTCTGACCAGACTGTCTTGGAATATCTTTAAGACTCTTTTTCTATTTATTGGAGTGACCTAACACAAGAGAATACTGTTTGTCCATGTACAAAAGCTGAAAGGAAAAGTATATTAGTTATAATACCATTTTTATAAATAAAGTCTCTATATCAGCCTTTGAAAGTTTTTTCTGTCCACATTTAATTTCAGGCTTTAAATCTAAGAAGACTATCTTTTCCTGAGATCCATCCCAAGTACAAACCAGTCACTATAAATTAGTTTAACCTATATATATATATATATATATATATGATGTTTATTAGGTTTATTCAGACAAAATACATATTTTAAAGTAAAATGTATCACTTTTACCTTGATATGCAGAAGAAAAAAAAAAAAAAAAAAAAACTGTTTTGAAATAGATTCAGTCAGAGGAAATAATAGGTATAGTAAAAGATGTTCTCTCTAGTCACACACCATCTCTGGAATTGAAGATGTTGAAGTACTTTGAGGAAAAAAAAAAAAAAATGGTGATGCACAAATGATGTTAGTGCCCAAGAATGATTTGATTTATTTCACATGTGAGGTGATTGAAATGTCTAGATCTAATAAACACCTTCATGAGTCCTAAAAGCTGCTGCCAGCCTTTTTTGGACTATCAAAAAAATATATATTAAAAAAAAAATCAAGAGTGTGTTATTGCCATAAACTCTCTATATTGGCTGCTCTCCTCTTCCTCTTCCCCTAAAGTGCCTGGTATTCCTTCATTTGAATAAAACTGTAACTTATTTCTTTGCTTTGTATGCAACAAGTGATCATTCATATTCTATTTTTGAGTATGCCATTTTTTCATTAATTTCTCATATGAATGAGGGAAGTTGGAAGCAAGTGAAAAACCTTTTGACAAGTAACAATAAGCAGAGTAATTGTTGATTGAATTCAGCTTGAAGAAAACTATTCATTTAGAAAAATCTATCAAGTTCAAAGAGAAAAGTTGTCTTTAGTATTATCCAAAGACTGCTGCGAATTACACACCTGCAATGAATATCAGAAATGTGGCTTCCCATTTTTAGAGACTTTGCTAATTAAAACATGATCTAACCCCTGGTTTGTTTTTGCTCTCAGAAGTGACACGAAATAAAACTTCTGCAAATATTTACTATAAGTATATTATAAACCTTGAAACAATTATATTGCTAAAAATTGTCATTTTAACATAAATGTGTATATATATATATGTATGCACACATATACATATTCATATATGCATATATAGGTATATATATACACACGTGTGTGTATGTGTATATATATATATATATATATATATATTAGTATTTGCTCGAGGTCATCATTATCCAGGTGGAAATCTCAGGTTCACTAAAGGTGATGAAAAGATTAAGATTAGATGTTCAGAAGTTTTTTCGTGACCAAATACTACTCATTTTTCTTTCACAATTCAGCTAAATGATTTTCTGATACAATCATGTAAATGGAAAATCTGATCTGAACATGCTGAACTTCATTATAACATCAGTCTACCAATTGTTAAATTACAACAAAGTGTTCATGGCTGATTCTTTGGACAAAATTATAATTCAATATAAAAGCACAGGCAAAATCACCTTAACAGTTTCAACACTATTTCTGGAAGAGAACAAAAGAGAAGCATGCATGTAATGGTTGGAAAGATGAAAATCAAATAAATGTATATATTGCTTTTATACAAACATTCCATCAAGTGATTCTATAAGGCGTCTATGTATGCCATAGCAGTATTATTAGAACCCCATATTATTTTTAATGTTTATATTCTCTGTGTGATATTTTTAAATGTGTAGTTTATTCAGTTTAATTTAACCTTAATTAAATGCAGCAATTAAAATAACATTTTGTTAACAAAATTCTTTGTGTAAAAAGATTTGGACAGATTAAAATCAATATTAACAGATTTCTGTGTTAAAGCTAAACTTCAAATTATATGTTAATTTTATTTGCAAACATAAAGTGTGAAATTAATTAGTTTAGAAGAAAAGATGTGTTGAAATGTATTAAAGGTACCATTTAAAAAAAAAAAAAAAGAAATGGAACCTAGCAAAGATTCAGTTAGATGTCAAATGGCAGAAGTGTAGACTTCAAAGAAAAATATATTATATAGTTTTCCCCTAAGTGGACCTTTTAAATAAATTTTGACCTATGTTTTAGGTAGTTTTGTTTGTTTGTTTGTTTTTAGATACCTATCATTTAGGTAGTTATCTCTTATTTCTATTTCCTCCTGCTCCACTTTGCAATATCCCACCTCCACATTCTCTCGTGACACCCTATTACCAAACCACATTATGAGCACACTTGTTAACTGATCACATTCTGTTATTCAGCACTTATTCACAGAAATCAGTCCAGTACTTTCTTTTTGACTCAAGCTATTGCCAGAAAACAGCAAGAGGCAATATCGCCTTACACTCATGTATGAGTCCAATCCAAATGAGTTCAGAGGCTGTATTTATTTATTATATTCTTTATGTTCTTAGAACCACAATTCCACTGTAAAAGAGCTACACACAGCTTTGGAAATGCTGGTTGAACTGACAGATAGTCAGAGATACAAATTATAACATAATTTTATAATGAAAACATTTGTTCATTACTTAAAACAAATAGGAAAAATGCCCCTCCTCAGTGCAGATCCAAAATTCAGTGTTTGGGGTTATGCAAGTTTTCTGTCTTCACCACACTTCAATCTACACTTCAGTTGGATGTTTGCAAGTCTTCCTGTTTTGAAATATGCAGGCTACACTGGAGCATGAAACATGGAAAACTTCATTTGTTTGTAGTCTGTTTCATTCTACAAAAATCATCATTTGAAAGCTGTGCACTGTTGAATTACTTGATCAAATTCTTTCAGAAGCTTTTGCAATTGCTAAGCAAAACAATTTAAAGCACTGTCTGCACATTCTATCAAGTGTGTTTGAAGAAATGACAAGTTTTTTAGTGCAGAAGAATCTCATTCTTCAGCAATCTGGGACAGCTATCTCATTATTTTTAAAAACTTTATTCTTTGTTGATATCCCAAACCACTGTTTTTAATTTGACAAATAAACAAGGAAAAGGTCTTCTCATCTTGGGAAGATGTATACCTATTTATGTTAATTAAAGAAAACAAAGTCTCATCTGGTACTTTCCCCTTGAAACTGACAGAGAAACAACTCGAAGTTGCAGAGAAGTTGAAAGAGTTTTGCTAATGAATATGTATATATTTTCAAACAGTTGGAGATCACAAGTTAGTACAGTGGATGCTGGAAACTGCTGATTATAATAGACAGAAATGTTGATCTATGTGTGATCACAGGCAAAGATTTCTGAACATAGTCCTACCATACCCAGCAAAAAAAACATTCAATAAACTAGCTCACATAGATATATAGGCTATGTAGAGCTTTGGGGAGAAATTAACATTCTCATTCATTTCTTTATATTAATTTACAAGAACATGACTGGGTGCTGCCTGGCTAGTTTCTACTACAAGTGTGTTTGAGGACCAAGCTTTTTTGCCTTCCACATAAGGTTCCTCTACAGAGCATAAGCCTACTCCCAGGCAGCAGGTCTATGGTAGGCAAGGATGTTAGCTCACATCTTCTGTCTGCACATTTTGAACACTAACTTCAAATGCTGCTAACTCCTTCCCTAATAATCATGTTCTTGGTTATTACTTTTAAATAATAGAAAGGATTATTTCCAACTTTGACTTGTAAATAACCTGCACATATGGTTCAATTGTTACTAAATTATCATTATATAAAAACTAGTCATGAGACTTGCTACATGATAAATAACTGTGTAGGGTATCCTTTTGCATACCCATTGACTGCTTCTGATATCAGTACATACGGTACATCCCAAAAGGTGTCTAAGACTTATTGATATATAAAGACTATCACTTATAGGATGTATCAATGCCCTGCAGCAAGGAAGCAAATGTAGTATGTCAGAGTGAAGTTAAATTTATTTTATATATGTGTCCTTCATGTAGTGCTTACATAATTAATTCCTATACACACAGATACATGGGATTTGCTGCACCTGTACTTCTGGTCAGGGCAGTAAATTCAACAGACTTAGCGTATACCACATATATTAAGTATGTTCAAGTCTTCATGCAATAGATATATTGGAAAGTACACACAGACTTCTTTGAGGAAATCTCAAGCAGAAATATGGGAGCCCTTGCTTATTTACTGATGAGGTAGAACTTTGATTTTGAAAATGTCAGATAGTGATAAATAAATAAAACCTCCTGTGAACAATAGCAAAATGTGCAAGATCCACTCCTGACATGCAAGTATATGCTTTTGAAAAGACAATCTGTATTTGCCTTTCCGAAGCTTGCAAGTAATTAAAGACTTACTTCAACTTAATGATAGCATTCACAACCTACAAGGAATGTTTTTATCGGTTGGGTGAGGATACCTTTTCCTTCTGTTCCAGGATCCTTCAACTTAAAACTATTTTTATTCCAGTTAATTAGAGTAATTCATTGAAACTTAGAAACAAACAACTCGTATAAAGACCTAAGGGCAAAAAAAAATAATAATGGTATCCACACTCTCTAGCATGTCACGGTCAAGATACAATGAATTAACATCTTCTTAAAACTGCAGACAGTATTTTATGCAAGAAATAAAAGGTAAACTCTGTGTCTGCTCATAAAAATGACACTCTCTTAATACAACCTATATAGAAAGAAGGCTGACAGTTATTTATCCAGCGGCCAGGGCCTTCCACTGTTAGCCACGTCTGATGCAGTTAGGGTGCTGTTGCAATTTTCTGCGTGTAATCTTCTACCTTTTCAGCAACATACATATTATATCTTAGGGATGACAAATAACAAACCCTGATGCACTGAAACAAGATCAAATACATGTCAAATAGCCATAACAGAAGATTGTTTAATCTGTTTTTCAACACTTCTAAGAAGGAGACTCCGTAAGAAAAAACTTTTTTGTTTAAAGACCCTTAGAGGTGTCAACTTAACTAACTGTCCTTGCCTACAGTTCCTATTGTTCTTCTACCAAGGGAGAAGAAATATGTCTACTACCATAATCATTATGACTTTTTGCACAATTGAAAACTGCTACCATATCTCCCCCATTCTATTCAGTCTTCTATTTCCTAGTTTTAAATAGGTCACGTTCTTTCAACCATTCCATGTAAATTATGATTCCCAAAGTCCTTTTCAGTCTCACCACTGTTCTGTGTATCTTCTCCAATCTGCAGTGGTAACACTCAGGAAACAGTACTCAAGTGAGGCTTTCCAAGAACCACATGACTAATCAACTCTCTTGTCTTCTTTATTAGATGTCCAGCAATATATGACAGAACAAGCTTTGCCTTTCTTCATTATACTGTTAATTTCTATTTGTTCCCTGACCCACGTTTGATTTCTGATTATTCTTCCCATTAGTCAAGATCATTTTTAATCATGATCCTGCCTTGTCAAACACTTGCTACATCTGCACTCACTGGTTGGTCAGCTGGTTGGTTAATTCATTTATTTATTGCCTCATTATTTTCAAAGTAGTTATAAAAATGTTCTGTATGGTTTGTTCTGGTGTCCTACGGGCTATTAAAGTGAGATTGTTTTAGTGTTCCTTGGGTTCTCTATCTTCTTTTTCATCTGAAAACATTGAATGCCCTCACAGCAAGAACATAGAAACTCTGGATTCTAGCATGAGTTCCAATGACCAGACTTTTGCATAAATAAAAAGGAGCTGTTTCTTTTCAGCCAGGTATTCATACCTTAAAATAAGCAATGTCTAGTCCATTTTGAAGGGAGTATTGTCCTGTTGCTATTTGTTGATTTGTATGCAGGAGACAAATTCCAGAGCACAGAGAAGTAGTACTTGACAGGTACAAAAGGAGATCAGAAATATGTTCAGGACTTCCCAAAGTGCAATGGATAAGTTAAGCATGCACAAGTCTGAATGGAAGCTATGGAAGCATGGAAGCTATAAGACACAAAAAATCTAACTAAATAATAAAAATAATAAATAAATAAATAAATGCAAGGCATTAAAGCCTGAGATTTAATGACAAACAAGACAAGAAGCATGTTAGGCACCTCCAGGTGTAGGCAGCAGCTGAATGTGAACCTTCAGTTTGGTATTCAGTTTTGTTCAGTCCTGTTGTCGGTGAATAAAGATGGGTAATTTATCACACCGAACACCTCCAGAGTCAAATAAATCATGCTTTCATAGAAGAACAAGCAACAGCACGGTTGGAGTATACTCTGAAGTTAACTTGCTTTTATCTGTTAATTGTACTACTCAAATATCTCTTGACATTGGAGGCACTAAAGTGCTGGAAACACTTGCATTCATTTTCCTTCCTTGAAATGACACCTTTAATATAATTAATTCATTTATTTAATTGATGAATTCATTTCTACAAAGTTAAACTTCAGTGGACGTTTGGACATTCATGTTTTAAAATACAGTGTATGAAGAACATTTAAAAGCAGGAAAACTATTTAAGGATAACAAGGCTAAGATGCCAGTCAGCTCTGTAAAATCATTACAACTGCTTTCACGCTGTCCCTAGCATTTATACACAAATCATTCAAACAATTGGATTTTTGACAAAATTCAATTAACACTTTTATTAGTGTTAAAAATGTGTTAATTTTAATATGTTGATAATTAAATGCTTGGCTTATTATTCTGTAACACCAAGATATCCGTTCTTTCCTCACATACTCCTATTAATAATGATATTCAAGTTTTCAAAATACTCCAAGATCCATGTATAACATTACCATGAATTACTATACAAATTAAAAAGAATAACAAAATAAGTGAACATTAAAGCTGTTCAATATGCCAAAAGTATAAAATGACAAGAAAAGCCAGTGCATTAGGTTTCCCAAAAAACTTTGGTACTTACTGATATCTAAAATACCCCCCCCCCCCCCCCCATCTTATACAGGTTAATAATGGTGACCATGGACAATATTGATCATTTGGTAAAAGTTAGCTCAGGACTTTGTTCCTCCAGCATGTCATGTTCTTTCATCTATAACCCTTCATTATAAATCTAGGTTAAAATCTGATCCCTTAAGAAAAAAGATTTCTCCACCAAGGATATTTCTCTAATCTGAAATAAACTTTTAAAGATGGTTAGGTAGTCCAGCACAACCATAGATCATGAGGCAGGACTATCATGAGCAGTTAGTAATCTTTTAATTGCAGTCTGCTGGCAACTGAAGTAATAACAGAGAAGCATAAAGGATCCCCTTGCTCACACAACATAAAAGGTCATCAAATGCAGTCCATACATTTTTGCACTTTTGGACATTTTCAAAGCATATATTTAAATAAGAAATTTTTTAGCCATATATTAGAACATTCTTATTATGAATGCTTTTGTTGTTCTTTTGTTGATGTTTTTAACAGAAGGCTGCTTTTCTTCCTATTTTATCTTTTCTTTGTGTTTTGGTATTGTGCCTAATTCCATCGTGAGTTAGAAAGAAGAAGAGGTTAGTAGTACATCATCTATATTATAAAACATATTTAGATGAACAAGTTTTTCCGAATCACTAAGTAAAGAAAAACCACTTAGTAAAAATCACTTAGTAAAGAAAAAAGTAAGTTAACCAACCTGACTCAAAGTACATAATAGAAAGACCACATGCAAGAAACAGAGGTCAATTTTTTTCACCTTTTAATATTGTTCCAAGCCCTTGGTGCAACAAAAAGGACTAAATTAAATTCCTATTTATTACTATAGTGGGCATAAATAAAAGCATATAACTGAAAAATATGGGTGTAGAGACTGAACATATTAGAGTCAAGAAAGGTTTCTATATTAAACCTTAAGAATGGTATAGAGAGATTCAAACTATGAACTTGCATTTTACCATTTCTCTTTGACTGTTTATTTAATTGTTTTTATAACACAGAAACTTTGTCTTCTCACTAGTTTAAATAAAAGCTAAAGTATTGAACATCAGAGTGAGCAGGCAAACAGTGGAGGACATCATGTGAGTAAGCAGATGGATACTGAAAACTTGTGCAACATCACAGATGTCATACAGGCTCTATGGTTGCTGCTAAGATTTTGTAACTAATTAGATGCTTGAAAACAGTTAAAACCTAGTTTTCCTAGTTTTTCCAATTGTATAGCTAAATCACGGGAGGCATGGATGCCACTCAATTTATCCTGTCTCTAAGACACTTGCACGATGCTTAATGCACTTGTGTTCAAGTGTCAAAGATATAATCGGGATTGGTTTTTTGGTTTTTTTTTGTGAAAGACAAAAAAATGAGATCAAAAGTGAGTTAATACAAGAACCACAAGGTTCCCAGTCATCGGGCAGCTCAAGGTCAAATGAAGAAAGCAGTTTTTCGTCATGACTAAGAGGAGTGACCTTTAGGTCCTTCTTACACTTCAGTCTCTCCTTGGAGATAACCACTTACCTATTTCAATCATGTGAAAAAAAAACAGTAATGCTGTCACCATATAGTCTGACCAGGCTTCCTTGCACTTGGGGAAAGGTGCTAGCTCTGCCTTAGGCCACTTTCTTTCCCTCTCTGGTCCATTGGCTTGCTTTCTACCTTACCATGTTACTTGGATTACATGGACAGAGACTTCCTACAGCTTACTGGCTTTATGTACTCCTTTTATGTATGTATAAATTAATGTAACTTGGATGTATTGGACTCCAAAATGCAGTTCTAAAAAAATCTATAAGCTTTTCACAGTTTAAATCTTTTCTTAAGAGTCTGTGTACAGTTTGTTCAGATCACAGGTGTTGGAAATTGAGTTTGCCTAGAGAGGAAGTGAGAGTATAATGCATTTTTCATACCAGATGATAACATGGAATGTAGTCATGCAGAAATCACTCAGCTTCTTCTTAGAGACTTGATTTCAAAACACCATTAAGTAAAGCTGATTGTTTTGCCCAAACACTAACTTCATTACTTAAAAGTAATCTGCAAGGGAAATGGATGCTTCCTTTAATTCACTAAATGATTCGCCTTGTCGAAGTGTCAGATAAGACAAAGAACCTTTAAATCTCAGAAGAGCTTGCTCACAGAATGAAAGACAAGCCAGTTTTTGTTTTACTGATTTATTTGATCAAGAATGCCTGAGTCATGAGTAACTTGTGGCTGTTATAAACTTCAGTATAAAGCTCAAATTAAACACTCAGTTCTAATTTCACTGAATATTAAAACATCAGCAACAATTCATCAAACATAATGAAAGATGAAAATGAACAGGCAGTATAGGTCTATCAGAACAAAACAATTCCCCATGATGGTAGAGCTGGACCTATCTCCCAGAAGCTTGCAGCAGTGCCACATGGAATCTGGGAGGATCTGTACTTTCATACAGGCAAAACAGGCAAAGCCTAGCTGCATGTCTCTTTTTTATCTGTAAGTCAGATGAGAAATCTTAGCCATTGAATTATGTGTGAAAATTCTTTCCTACTAACGGTAACAGAAAACTTCATCATGGGAAAACACTATTTTCCCACCCACCCAAAAAAACTCTTTTTTTTCTCCTTCACATGGGCTCCCATTAGCTTACCATTACTGAAATCATGAGAAACAAATCACCCATATTTTGTGCATCTCATGCTAATTTTACAGGTCTACATGATGTCAAATCAGGTTTCATCCTATATAGACCGTGCTGAGACTGTCTAGTAATGACTGCTCTCTTATGTCATGTAATATAAAATATGAATGCACATAAATATATCTTGCCATTCCAGAATGTTTATAAATTCACCACAGTCCACAGCAAGCATAGCTACAGAAAGAGAAAGTGACTGTAATACTGTTTTCCTGTGGCTTCAGAGGCAACGAGACTGGTGAAACTTTTTACCCCTGCAAAACGCTTTTTTTTTTTTTCAGAGACCTTGATTGCCTTCAATGTAGCATGGTTCTACGGATGAAGATGATGCCTTAGTAGTGTTGGCTTTTGGGTATTTTTTATCACAGCTCACTGACTTGTGCCGCTGTATACGAGCTGCCAATCTCTCATCTTCAGCTTAAGTTCATACAGCCGTTCATAACCCAGCATGTCACTGCACAAATGCTGACATAGAGTAACAGCTTTCTGGGAGAAGCTGGTGATCAAAAAATCCACATCACTGCAGTAACCCTTTCAGGTCTTCAGCAGGATTCTCAGCCAGCTTTTATTGCTGGTGCCTACACTACTAATGATGTATCCTCTTACATGAATGTATGCAGAAATTATTCAGCCATAAATTTAAATTTGCATTTTTGAAAATAAATAAAATAAAATAAAATAAAATAAAATAAAATAAAATAAAATAAAATAAAATAAAATAAAATAAAATAAAATAAAATAAAATAAAATATAAAATGCTTAGACTTTCTAAAAATAGTTAAAACCTCAGACAGGTTGAGATCTTTTGGAACAGGCTAGAGAGACATCTTTCAGGAAAAACATACCTAGCTGATCTTACCTTGAAACAAGGGATAGAGTGGATGATATCTTAAGGCCTCATCCAGCCTAATTTCCAACAATGCCATGAGTCTACTATCTTAACTCAGCATCTGGAAAATTCAGGATCAGGATCAGTCACTGCAAGGAAATGGGGGTTGGAGTGGGAGGATGGGTGGTAGGTGGAAACATTCCATCTCACCATGAGCCACATGAACCACAAGTTATGAATGAAAAGATCCTACCTGCAGAAGGATCAGGTACACCTGCAAGTAGGATTAAGTAAACTTAAGTACTCCAGGTGCTCAGAGAGAGCCTATGTGTGCCATGGCAGTGGCCAGAGGCAACAGTCTCCCCAGGGCTGCTGGGGAGGTTTGCCTGGTGCAGCTCGACTTGTGTAGCTGCAAGTGTGGTATATATACTGCTGTAAAACTGAGTTAACAAGAAAGTGGGCTGGTTGTAGAGGAGGTGTCACACTTGCTTCAGAGACAATGTGCTCCAATGCAACTGCCAGGTGTTTCAGTGATACTCTCTATGTCCCAGGGCTGGGATGTCCCAGGGCAGTCATGTCCAAGGCATTGGAATCTTAATCCACTGAATTCAAAAACAAAATTAACCCTGACTTCAAAGTAACTTATAACATTTTCATCATCCACTGGATATAAACATCCTTTATTTGCAGAAGAGTAAATAGAAGTACGGATCTTTATGTGTTTAATGCCAAATATACTTAGCAAGAAAGTGACAGTGATACATGTTGCTCTATTTTTAATATGTCCCATTACCACATGTCTTTCTTCTGTCAGGCACTAATTCTTAAGTCACCTGTTACGGAGGAAATAAATTTCTAGAATTTTTTTTAACCTGCAAAGATCAATTCAATTATTGTTTTTCAGCTACATTATTATCAATTCAAACAACAGAGAGCTCTAGAAAGTGTTTAACCCAAATTGTTTCCCTTGAGAAAAAATAAATAAATAAATAAATAATAAAAATAAAAAGATCCTACAAATAGATACCACAATTGTTTTTTGAAATGGATGGTGCTCTGAAGGTGGAAATTAGGAGAAAATAATGTGGCAAATACATGTTTTAATTTGTATTTCTTATTTTTATTTTAGCAGTTGAAGTTAGACAGAAGGTTACCCCACTGCTAAATGAACACTAAATAAACACTAAATACTGTATACGAGCATTGCTTAGGAAAACTGAAATTCTGATATACAGAAAACAATTTAATGATTAAAGATAAAAACTGCATGTTCCACAGACAGCAAGTGGACAGATGGATGGAAGGCTTGGACGAGCTGTTTGATGGCCTCCCACCATTTGTTCTGGTATGCCAACTGGTAATTATTCTGCAGAAAACTATGTAGAACCAGACTGTGTTTTGTCACATAAAATCTATACAATGACACGGATCATAAACAATTCTGTATGCACATCTACATTGGATTTCTGAAAGAAATGACGTAATGACATGTCATTGTAATTTTGAAGATAACAGAAGCATAATTGTATATAGTAATGTGGTTACATCTGGTACTGCCACATGTGCAAAATCAGAAGACATGACCATGCCAACTGAAAAAATAATGCTGAAATATATCAATAGTCTATATTACTTTGCCCAAATATACTTGCAGTTACAATTTCAGCTATGGCCCTTTTGTGTCACAGTGCTAAAATTCACAGTCCTGATACTGAACTATGTTTTCAGTCAGCTAGTAATTTTTTAGCTACATTTTCTTGTGACAGAAGAAAATTGTGTATTCCAGTTGGGTTTAGCTGAAGGTCAGCTACAGTTCAGTGCAATAGTCCTATCTATGCAATCTGTTGAATCATTATCATGATTTCCTTTGCTGATATTGATTCCAGCTCATCAGAAGTCATATGGAGGTAGTGAAGAGTGCTGATGACCAGTTTGGTTACCAACAAATGATCCAAACTGTCACTGAATTTGAGTATTTCTGATGAGATAAATAGGGCTCCACCATGCACATTTTAAAGCAATAGCTAAATTTATAGGGTAAATTAGGTAGAGCAATCCCTTTTTGACAATAACAAATTATTTTCTTGTGGCACAATGGCTTCCAGCTCCTCCTGTTTGTTGCCTTTGCTGTGTGCATCGGCATAGATGCACTTCAGCTGGGTTAGAGATCCTGTCACCTTTTGGTGGGGGAGAAGCCCTAATTGCTATGTGACCGTTCTCAGACACTTCCATGATTTCTAACCCATCAATATCCCTTGTGCCTTTGCTGCTTGATGGCTCTCCTTCTGCTACCTCCACTGGTATGGCAGACTGAAGGACCTTGCCAGCACGCTGTCCCACAAACACTGACATACCACCTTCAGGCTTAACTCCATAAAGTCTGGTTTTATACCTTCCCCTTTCAAAACTAGTTTAAAGCTATTTCAATGAGCTCTGCTAACTCCTACACAAAAATCCTTTTCCTCCTTTGAGACAGGTGTACCTTGTCTGTTGTCAGCACGCCTGGTGTCATGTAAAATGACCCCTGATTTAAAAAAAATATCAAAGTCCTGCCTGCAACACCAGATATTGATCTGCTGGCTCTTTCTGTTTCTCCCCTCACCATTCCTTGCAACTGGAGGGATAGAAGAGAACATTACTTGTACTCCGGATCCCTCAACCAGTTGTTGCAAGGCCCTGAAGTCTCCCTTGATTGTTGTTGGACTTCTTTTCAAACTTCATTGATGCCTGCCTGAAATAAACATAATGGGTAATATTCTGAGGACTGCACCAAGGTAGGAAGCTTTCTTTCTGTATCTCTAAACTGTGCCCCAGCAAGGCAGCTACCTTCCCTATTTAGTGGGTCCATTAATTGGGCCTTCTGCTCCCTTCAGAAGGGAGTCTCCTATCACAGTAACACCTCCACCCCCCATTTTTTTTTTCATCTTCGTTGACACAGTTTTGATGAAGGCCATAGGCTGACTTAACCTCAGTAATGTCTCCAAGCCAGATGAACCATCATCCTCCTCATAATTATTCTGTTTCACATGCAGGGCCACATAACTATTGTGTGAGGACACCTGGGAAGGTGGGGTATTCACTGAGGAGACACATCTGGTGTGCTGGGCAGTTACTTGTCACCATTGCCCCTTATTCTTAGAGTCAGTGCGTTCAGTCAGGTGGAGAGATGACAGAGAATCCTCCATATTATGCATCTGCCTGTTGGGCCTGTCTCAGGGAAGGCAGGGAGTGATTCCAGTACTCTGTCACCCTCTTGCCCTCCCTGATCCTCTTCATCCTAGTCACCTCCTTTCAGAGCTCTGTCACTAGGTGGAGGAGTGCCTCCACCCAGGTGCACCACCCACAGGTGTGCTCATTTCTGCCATCTGGTGCTGGCATAAGAGCAGGGCACACCATATACCCTAGCACCTGGGTGATAACATGCTTCTACTAGTGCTCTGTCTGGGAAGCTGCAGTAGTTGTGGTGAATGCAGAGATCAGAGAGCCTGTGGTTTTCTGCTGGGTAGATACCCTCACTCCCTGGTCAAGCTATCAAAGCTTTAGCACCTTTGCTGTTGTGTGAAGGTTTCAAGATGGAAATAATGTTGATAATGCACTGTCTTAGTTGTTGCTGAGCTGTGCTTACCCTAAGTCAAGGACTTTTCAACTTATTGTGCTGCCCTGCCAGCAATGTGGCTGGGAGTGCACAAGAAGCTGGGATGGAGTTCAACCAGAACAGCTGACCCAAACAGATCTAGGGGATATCCCATGTCATGTTCAGCAATAAAACTGGGGACAGTTGGCTGGACATCAGTTGGCTGATGGTGTGCAATTTCATTGTGCATTGCTTGTTTTTTAAATGTTTTTCTTTCTTTTTTTAATTAACTACCCCTTATCTCAACTGCCAAGTTCTCACATTTTTTACCTCTGTCAGCTCTCTCCACTATCCTGCATGGAGGGTGGTGGTGAGTCAATGGCTGTGTGATGCTTAGCTGCCTGCCAGATTAAGACACAGCACATAGTTAAGTGCAAAACCATAACTATTAGTCTCATGTTAGTCTAAGAATTGTCTAAGTGCTTTTCTACTGGTCAGAACTACTTAGAGGATAAAACATTTTTTTTTTCTCTTTAATTTAATATACCCATGTATTTTAAGAGGTAATTCTGCTTACTAGTCAGATGACTGTCTATATACACAGTGGAGGTGATCAGAAATTGCAGAATTGCACAGCTACTTTTTCCACATGGACGTTTGTTATATTGAACTGCATTCTGAATGCAGTACTTCATGATGGGTTTTAATATGAAAAACACATACCGAGAGACTTGCTGAAAAGTTAAGAGAAAAATAGGTGCCTGTAATTTTCTTAAAAAGTTTAGTTAGCTAGTCTGATTCTGGCTCTGTTAGAGAAGCAGCAATGTGAGTTGCAAGTAATGCATTACTCACATGAGTAATTTCAACCACAAAGCTGTATTCTTTTCACAAATTAAGAAAAGCTACAGGTTGAGCAATTCATAGTCTTTTGCTTATTGACTTTCACCTCCTCTTCAGTTTAGGAGCTATTTTCTATGTAGTCGGCTTAAAATATTTCCCTTACTGTTGTTGTTTTTTGTTGTTGTTGTTGTTGTTTTTCTGCTAAATATATTTTTTCTGAGTTTGGGATGCAGCTTTTCTGTCAACAGTCCATCATAAAAGCTACAGATTTTTAATCTAACCTGATGTAATTGGATAGATGGGTCATCTTGCAGATTTGCTTTCTTAACAGATAGTCTAGACATGCAATCGCACGTGTCCTGAATAACTGAGTTTTAAATTAAAAACTTTCCTAGTCAAATATTTTGCATGAGGTATATTAGCCATTACTTTCAACTGTTAAAGCCTGTTATTGTTCAGGCCATTTTCTATTTATTTTATTTTTTTGGCAGAATTGAAAAAGATCGTAGAATGAGTCAACAGAAACTCATTCTTGAAATGATTGGCTGAAAAGGGAGACTTTCAATGAAAGTTCCTCTGTAATCTTATCTATAGCACTATAAAATTCAATCTTTGAATAAGGAGCTGGTAAAACTGTGGTCTCCAGGCAGTAAATTAAGTCACTAGAACCTTAAATAGATTACTTATAGGAAACTAACTAAGGAAGCAAATGTCTTCAGGCACAAGATGGAAAGGCCTTACCCTGGATCAGACACATCTTACAGAAGTATTTGGTGCCAGAAGATAATTTAATCTATTAAAAAGCAGTAAGTCAAAGCAGTTACAAGGTACAGGAAGGTATTGCATGATATAAATAATTGAAAATAAATTACTTCTGTAGTATATATCAGACTTATCAGACTTCAAACATTTTTAACAGGTAAAACTGAAGAAGGTTATTTCTTTTCTGCCAAGAAGATTGAAAATGCATGATTTGATGGCAGGAATAATAATAAAAATGTGGTCCTGCAGAAAACAATGCCCATAGATACAGAGATGTGGGAATTACCAGCATCTCTGACTTTATAAAGAAGGAGCAGTGTGAGAGAGACTTGTGAATGCTGGACGTGGACAAAACTGTGGCTCTACGTTCTTTAATAAAGAGAGGGCAATTGGATGAAGCAGATGAATTATGAAATATAGAACTATTTCAAGTGATAAAATCCTTGTTTTAAACTTGTTTGGAGGGTTTAAAATAGATGTGCCCTGTAATATAAATGGAGTCATTCATGCATATTTGACATTTTAAACTCCAGCAGCACAAAACAGGGGTTATTGATACATCAATAAGAGTAGGTTCTTTGTTGCTTGCCCAATAATTGTGTTTTACATTGTTATTTCTTGGATTTATTATAAATTTTATAATTGTATTTGACTTATGACATCAGCACAATTAATCTTTCTAGGATCTTGAAAGATAATTATATATGTCTATCTGCCAAGAATAACATTAGAACATCAAAAGTAGTAAAGTTAACTGTTTTTTCAAATTGAGTTTTCCTTATTTCTTGAAAGTTGGGCAAAATTTTTGACATTACATTTCTAACTACTGCTGGACTGTGTTAAGCCACCGTATTCAGCATACTGTCTGTATCTTCAGACATTCATTATTAGTCAGAGAAATGCTTGAAATGCCTCAAAAGATGTACAATGGTCAAGGGGGTCAGAAGTTCAGATAGTCACTCAGGCCTTTGTTCTCCTTCTTCCCATTTATATACTGAGTGTACTGGGGAGCTTTTGATTGCCTTCAAAAAGAACTGGCAGAAATGCCCTCACAAACCAGACAGACCTTCCCTGTTTTCCAGGGTATGTATTCCCCTCCACCCCTCCTGATCTGTCCTCGGCTTTGCTGACCTCTACAAGGCACACTTGTAGATGGCAACTGATGCTTATCCTCATGCTGCTTTTTCTCCTGTGCCTGAATCATTACTCCGAAGAAACCTATGATGAGGTTTCAGCAGTTTTAACAGCCTCAGGTGGACCAGGTCAGTACTAAAGCTTATGCTACAGAATATTTGCCCAGAACTGAATTCACCATTATACACATTTCCCCTCTATTGCTCCATGGGGAGCCACAACAAAGCTGCCTCAGGCCTTGAGAGAGCAAAGAGTTCTTTTTGGAGGTGAATGGGAGCTAGGTCAGGTCTGATTTGTAAATTAAATGAAGTCAGCAGACAGTTCAGCTGAAAGTCAGATGAAACCTGTAACCGGGTAAGTAGGATACCAACAAGAGTGTAACAATGTGAATGAGACACTTGTAGTGGCTTCACCTGATACCAGTTTCTAGTTCCTGCTGCCACCTGTCCCTCTCTTTGAGTGGGATTTGCAGTCCTCGCTGTAATGAAGGCTTTTAAAGAGTGAGCATTCTGTCTGCACTCATGAAATATCTTTCAGCAACTATTAATTAAACTGCATGGTAAATCCTTCATTGTTAGTCCTCGGAGATAAATAGTATAGGGAGCTGAAATGAAAGTCTGACTTGGGAGTAAATTTAAAAAATAAGAGGAGGAAACTTCAGTTTGAACTATACAGGATTCCAGAATAAATTTATCGGTGTTTTAGGCTGCTTCTTCTCCATGTAAGAATGAATTAAACTTCATTCCTTAAAGTACAGTTTTATGTAATATTGGATCTATCTGAAAATGCGGGAAAGACACGAAAGACTTTGTAAAATTGTTCTTCAATTTGTCTAAATTGCAACCAGTCTTAGAGCTGGTCAGATAATACAAATAGGGGGCAGGGGTTGCAAAAAGTGATATTTTCATTTATTTTTTCCTAAACCAATTAAGTTTCAAAGCTTTTACCACACACTGAAGTGTGACAGCCATTTGTTTTTAATGGCTAAGACTCAGATGATGCCTGGAGCTTGCAGCAAACTTCTGTGTCATGTTCCCTTCTGTTGCTTTGCAGTTGTATTCTCCGTAGCTTCACAGTCACCTCTTGTACTCAAAGTGTATGGTAAAGAAAACTTTTCCTTAGTTTCCATCTCATTATCCTCCTCTTCTCAGCATCCTTTCTGGCCTGGCCACACATCGAGGAAGACCGTGCTTTTATTTCACAGGGAACAACTTCAACAAGTTTAGGAGGAAGCTAGATACCAAAATGCTTAGCTCAGCCAAGGAAGAAAAAATTCACTTATATTATGTACATGCAATTCAGTGGTTCTTGAGACAAGAGTCTGGGTACCAGTCAGAGACTTGCAGGCTAAGCAACTAGTTAAGTTTGGTTCATATTAATGTTGCATGCTTAAGATCTACCTAAGAAGAAATGCAAGTGCAAACTTCTCCAGAAGAATGGACAGTGCTCTTCTCACAGGGCCTCTGCTCCAGCCCTGACCAGCTCAGGACCCTGCTGAACTTGCATCTGTTTGTTCATGCTTTGTGTGAAGAGGGGCCCAAAACTGGACATTGTATCCAGACATGGTCTCATGAGTAAGGTAAAGGGAGATATTTCCATGCCTTCATGGACAGGCCATGTTCCTACACCTGGGAGCTGCCAGTTCACACCTGGTTGATGGGACTCCAGGGCTCTAGCACAGGTAGGTATTTCCTTATGGTTTTCAAAGGAAATAGTAATTTACTGTAAACATATGATTGCATATTTCCTCAAAAACATATGAAAATTAGAGTGGGGTCTGGGAGGAAGTGTTATTTGTCCACCACAGAAGAGATCACAGAAATAAACATGTTTTGTGCAACTTTTTAACGAAAGGATGCTGCCTCCTCATGGTGGGATTGATTCCCTGAGCAGTAAGCTCTTCCCAAGCAGACCAGCTGAAGGATGGTATCCCCATAAGGCAGTGTTTGCAGTTCAGACATACAGTTTATCTTCCACCCACTGTGTTTTCTATAAACACTAAACAGTTTGAGCAAGACTGAATTTCTTTTCATGGCTATTGACACCCTGCTGTATTGCAGTGGTTTAGAGGTGATTTTGCATTCAAGTGTGAGTCTATACCTGAGAGGAAGTTGATTTTCCCTGATTGTCTTATGGAGGAAGAAGAATGCCAAATCATTTGGTCACAACTCAGTCCCTGCAGTGCATTTGGGACAGCAAATTACGTACTGCTTCCTTATCTAGAATTTATTTTGAGGATGTAAGTCCCAGTAGTAGGCAAATATGGGCAATGCCTATCACAGCTATTGGAAGGGCTAAGGACTGCAGAATCAAGTCCAAATTGAATGACACACTTGCAACAGATTCCCATTACAATAAAAATAAAATAAAAGACACAGCTAAAAAAGAAAAAGGGGGGGGGGGGGGGGGGGGGGAGACGGCGAGGAAGAAGATAGTCATATCTGCTGTAATTCCAGATTTATCCTTGTGTTAATCAAATCTGATATTAAGGTGGCTGAAGAAGCATAAATTCACTAAAAGAAATTGGGAGAAAACAAACACACTCTGTGACATTTACTTTTCAATTGCTCATGATTTTGAGTTGAGATTATCACTGGAAAAACAAAAACAGTAATTTTTTGGATATAGCGGAAAATCCTGACACAGTGCTGGAACAGAAGATTGTAAAACCAACCAATTTTCTTGCCTTGTTAAAGAATAAACAATTATACAATGATTCTTCAAGCCAGTCCATAAATCAGATTTTAGAAAATTAAAACTGTAGTCAAGTATATAGTATAAATACAGTTACCATGGTAATCCACTAAGCAGCTCCCATTTGCCCTGAAAGTAATTCATTCATATGATATGTGTCTTAACATCAGCTTTCAGGAATACTTCATATTGGTCTACAGAATATATTGTATTGTTAATTGAAAATTCTCTTGTTACTAACATTAAATTTCTATTTTATATTGTAATAAACCCATATAAAAAGGTACAATGCTAGGCTAGATTACTGCTATGAGAGAAGCTGGTCTCTCATAGGTATCTCTATAGGTTGCTTTGCAAGCTGAAAAGCATTTATTAGTCTGCACCTTTGAGAGCTGGGAATGCACAACATGCTGCTTGCTAGCTGCTAGGTCAAGTATCACTGAGGTGATGTTCAATGCAGAAAAATAGAGATCATCAAGATTTTAATACTAAATTGGTGGTTGTGTGGTTTCCTACTGGTTATCTGTACAGTTTAATTTAAAAATGAAATGTTAGAACTCCTCACTCAACATCACACCACTGCTGTGCTACTTGAGGAAATTTTGTTTCTATGGTAACTGCTTAAGACTTTTTCACAAGCATTGATGTCATCAACAGACTAAATTTAATTACAGTATATGCAAACCATTGAACCGTTGATTTCTTTCATGATATTATCTGGAACCATAATGTAACAGTTACAATCACAGTGAGTTTTTTAGCACACTAAATAAACATGTTCAGAGGGGCAGCTATAGGTATATTTCCCAAAATATACATAAATAGAAAATCTTTTGAGAGGAACATATTAATTGGCTCTCTCCACTGGCAGGTGACCAGTTCCATTTTAGGTACACTTCAGGAGTGCAGGAACAGAGCAGTTCTGCCACCACCTCCGAGCCAGCAATCAGATGACGATAGTGGAGAACTTCAGGGACTGGCAGACCCATTCTTCAGAGCAGTGTGTTTTATAACGGCTACACAGCCTCTCAGAAAAGAAACAAGTATTATGAGAAACATTTTGTTGATGAATTGGAAGACACTAATGTTTATAATCAGTAAAAGTCAGGCCATAGTACAGTGGGATTTGTCAAAGCTTTAGACTATTTTAGTCTGTTTGTCATAAGCAAAATTCCGGATCAACAACTTCTTTCCTTCATCGAAATGAGAACCTGCAAACTATCAATCTTCATGTAAAACAAGGTTTCAAGAGAAGATAGAGACAAATGTTCTAAAGGCTCCACCTTTGATATATTTGCTTTGGTCTGGCCAGCCCTAGCCCATTAAGGATTTCCTTCTAATAAAGAGGCAGCATCTTAACACTTTCAGACTCTGATGACTGAACCTAGGACATAGGTTCAAAGTCTGGTGTACTGAGATAGGGTCTTTTAAAACTTTGACCACTGTCATAGCACCATGTTTTAATTCCATCTGCAGCTACACTAAAGCTATCATTTTTGAGGGAGTTTGACAGAGCAGTTTCCTGAATTATATATATATATTTTATAATAGTAATCAATAACTCAACATTCTTTTTCATTTGCAGACCATGGTCTAGGATAGAAATGATAGAAACTAGGATAGGAATGATAGAAACTAGGTGAGTTTCCTGTGTCAGTACTTTTTGTTTCTTGTGGCTCCTCATCCTGATATTACAGGAGAAGATGGTGTGAATAGCTACCTATAGGGAATTCCCAGTATTAAGAGAAACTACACCTTGCCTAGCAAAAACTCTTCAGTTAAATTATTAGGTGAAGCTACATCATATGAGATGTTTAGAAATACATTCACCAAACATTAACTATGGCTTCAGTGATTCCCTTGTAAGAGAAATTTTTATGTAATTGTGAGAACATCTAGATACTATAAAATCATTTTGCATTTCCAGAAACAAATGGAACAATTCCGAAATATAGTCTATAATACAGTTATAAAATTGATTGAGGTAACTCTACAAATATGAATAGTACTTACCTTTACCTGGAATCCTTATATTTAATTCATCTCACTTTTTCTTTTCTTTTGCATATTTACATTCCTTCTTGGAAATCTTTCCTCTTTGCTGAATTCTTGCCATACCTAACAATTTTTATAGTACTCAGGATACAACACAGGTTGCAACAGGGAACCATTTTTGAGAAGGATCCCTGAACTCAGGCTAGAATGTTTGCTGAAACATATTTTAATAAAGAGCAAATATTTATAAATATGATGTTTTCTACTGTTGCCCATCTTGAAGTACCTGCAACATACCAAAAGTGATATAATTAGATAGACTAGGGTCATTTACAGCAAAGTGATGAAAAGATGTAAATATAGCAGAAGCAGATAATAAATATATATATATATAATTGTAGAGACTGGTTCCTGTGTGTATATGAAACATATTGCAAAAGAAATGAAAGAAAGCCTTAATTTTGTACACAGAGCTGATCCTGAGAGTTAATGATGAGATAATAAAGATGGAGCTATTTTGCTTCTGTTGCATTAGCTTGTAAAGGATTTATTTGCTTGCTTGGTTTTACTATCACATTGGAGGAAAAAGTGTGACAAGTACTTCCAAGAATATAGATAAAGTATTACAGGGAAGCTTTTGACAGGGAAACAACTAATAAAGAAATCATCTCAGGACAGTATTAGAGAAAAAAAAAAAAAAAAAGCTGTTGCTGATGCATTAAATTCTTGTGCATTCTGTTTTTAACAAGGTAAAATTTTCACCAGATAAAAGGAAGGAAATGGATACTTACACAGTACAGCTGGAAACTCTAGTACTATTATGTAACTTGGAAAATATATGAGACTCCTATTAAGATGCCAGGATATGTGATTTTAGCTTCTGTGAGAAATGAAGACACAGATCCCTGCAGAAACACCTCCAAATAACAAAGGCAGCTGTATTGTCCATAGGACAGGTTAAACCTATAGCAGCCTGTAAAACAGAGCAAATACACAGGACTGTCCACAGAGCAGGGCAGAAGCAATAACCAATAATGTCCAGTCTTTGGTGTGAGGAGACTCAGTTACCACAAGCTGTCGTGCTGCTATCTTTGGGATAAAGGCAAAAACAGTAACAACATGTTACAGTCAATTCAGTGTCTGAGAGTTTAAAGATGTACAGCAAAGGGGAGAATGTCCACAGAACAATGTTATTAGGCACACAGGTTCTCAACATGCCCACAGCAAGGGGGGCTGCCTGCCATTTGCCCACCATTGCTGTAGCGCTGACTTAGAACAATGACTCCTTTGATTTACACTGGGTTGTGGAGCCAGCTGCAAAGCGATGCTAGCCCTGTAGCCTGCCACAGTTTCAGACTGAAGAAACGAAGCCAGGTGTTAATGGTGCACAAAAAGCTATTCTAAAGTACTTGATAAGAAACCCAATGAACCAGATATGTTGGGGTTTGGAGTTAGTATAGTTTTGTTACAACAGCTATGAAAAATAAAGCAAAAGGGTAGTAACTTCAGAAACTAGAGGAAAAAATCTAGGTCATAAGAAATAGACCTGGAGGAGGCATCAAAAATACACAGTTAGAAAGGTAAATATATTTGCAGCACCACTGCAAACATTTTTGTCAGGACAGCAGGTTAGCTTTTACAACATGGAATTGATCTTTAATTACTGCCCAGTTCACAATTGTCACAATATGCATATTGTAGACAGTTTTGTGTACAGCAAAAGAAACCTTACTGCAACACTGTGAATCATATCTGTATTCACAGCTACTTTGAAATAAATATGAAATAATTTGGCAAAAGTCATTGTAATTATTCAAAGCTTGTGCTGCTGTCAAACAATTCATGATGTATGAGGTTTAGATCAATTTCTCCTGTCATCAAGGACAAGCTCAAGCTTTTAGAGAGAATTCCTTTATCTTTTCTCCATTATGTATGTAAAATAAAGATTAATTATGTATGTAGATTCATTCTATTCAGAGCTGGTTGAGTTATAATGTATTTTAATACACACAGAAAGAGTGGGTCAAATTCACCTGCACTTTGGTGGGGTCAGATGGTTATAAACGAGAACAGAAGCTGGCCCAGCAGGTAGCTTAGATCAGTATTTACGACATCCTAATTTACCCTGTTCACGCTAAGGCTGCATTGCAGCCTCTTGAAAGTTACACCCTTCAAGTAATTACAACCCCAGAAAGTCTCTTACCCATCTAATTTATACACGCTTTTTCCTATTGGCTTCAATAGTGCCAATAAAATCTTGTCTCCACTGTGCAAAACAGCACAGCTTCGAGCTTGGCCTGCTGCCAGCACAGGGAAGACTCATTAGCTGGGCTGCAGCATCAGCCCGATACAGCTCTGCTGCTCCTGGCCCAGCTTCGCAGCTCAGAAGAGCCTTGCCCTGCTCCCTGCAGACAGCTCAGCTTGGTTAGCAAATCCCAAGCCCACCACTGCTCCAGGGCTTGAAGAGAAGGCTTAAGCTTGTTGCAAAGTATCCAGATCCAAAGATTCAGCCAGGGTTGTTTCTGAATTGATTTATGCCTTGCGTATATTTGTTTTCATGTAATGGCATCCATGCATTTTCTGTCTTCGATTAAGCATAATTAGCAGATGAATTCATGTATGACAATATGATTGTTTAGCTTTGAAGCCTACAATTGTGGCAGTCCTCATATGCATTTAATCTTCAGCACTCTGTAAAGTACATCACTAATAGTTAGGAATGGTTCGTTTTGTCACAGAGGCCTGTCTTCAAGTGTCTGTTTTTATCTTAGTGTGGGACTGGAAGGAATCCAGGATGCTTCTTGTTAATTACTAAACGAATTTGTTTAAAGTTAGCACCAGTCTTTCTTCCATGCCTATTACTTTTGTGTATTTTATAAGCAAACCCAAACTTTGGTGGACCCTGAGGATGTTTTCTTTACTCTCTGAAAGCCAGGTTGTCCTCTTTGTGCAGAAGTGGTCTAATTATGATGTATTAGAGGAAGGGTAACACCACTGCCACTTGCTAGATGTTCATTGAAAACAGTGAGTTTGTCACAGATACTTTATGTTCAGGGAATGGCTTCCAGTGCTAATCCCCATTTTGTCTCAAACAAAGATGGTGATCCCAGCTGTGTCCAAGTGATGGCTCTGTTTCATCCCACCAGAGGCATGAAAACCAGGACTAGGTATTCCAGACCCCTGATCAGATGAATACCTTCTTTTGTGGGTGTGGGTCCTTGTGCTTCTCGGAGTAGTTTGCTGATACTATAGTCCAGTATCTCTTTACATCTGTCACTACAGAAAATACTGAAGTGTGATGGGATCATTTCTTAATCCTCTGCACAATTCAGCACTCCTCTGAAAGAGTGTGTTTTCTTGATTTAGCTGTGTAAGTCTATGATCCCTAGATGAGACAATAACACACCTTACTGCATAATAAATTCCAATGATTTGTTAAAATCAGAAATTTATTAAAATGTGAAAAACTATTACATTTATGCAAGCACTTTGATTAGTTTCATTTGATATGTGTTTTTTTTCAGGCTTCCTCCTCATATTGTCTAGAGAAACACAGAGAAAACAAGAAAATACTGTATTAGAGTACATTACATGCAAGAAATGAGTACTTACAGAAGTGATTATAAGAACAAAAGGAGGAGCAGCAGAGGTCTTCTACATATTGCCTGAAACACTACCCAGAGTGCAATTTGAATGGCAAAAAAATGCATAATCAAAGAATATGTTCTTTACTCACTATAACCATATTATTTCCTATCACTTTAGCTGCGTTTACCCACATGTTCTATTTTTACTGAGATTCCTTGTAATTGAAATTCATATCATCTATGTAATTTTTAAAGATGATGACTGCTATTGTAGTGAATGAGACATAATGGTATATGCTCAAGTTTTATACTGCACTAATGCTACATTTCATTAATAAATGAATTACTTCATTGGAAATAACCTCTGCAGTTTCAATGAAAATGCAGGTGATGTGATTCCAGGACATTTGAATCATCAGCTATGCAACAGTTACTGTTATTCATTAGAGAGCATCTACAAGTAGTTACAGATGTAAACTGGCAAAATAAATAAATAAATTCTATGATATTAACTATCTGCTGTCATGCAGGCTGTGTCACTTACCACACACAAAGCAAAGTAGGATATACTTTTCTATAAAAGCCATTTTTGCCTTTTCTTGAAATAGTGGTTTCCCACATACATGAGGTTAGCCTTGTGGCTAACAGGGAGCTCCATCCATGCAAGCTGCAGCAAAGCCCATGAGCAGTGTTGACACAAGGCTTGTTTGCGGGAGCCCAGAAAGTGCTGGCTAAAGCTGTGTCTGTCATCCAGCTAGAGAACATTTCGCTCCAGGATCCAAGAATGACTGTAAACATAGCTATGAGTTTACTAAGAGTGCAACCAGTCTCTTAAGCATTTTCATTGTTTCTTTAGGCATATATCAGTGAGTGGATTATCAAAATGCTAAGTTGGTGGTTTTACAAACAAGTGATAAATCAACACTGAATATATTATTTTTTTAACAGTTAACTTTTCATCCAGTCCAAAGTCCAGCTGGAACTTTGGCTGCAGTCTCTCTAAATAATATGAAATAGCCCACACATTTGCAGGTGGGGACTTTTGAGACACTACAGGGTATCCAAAACATCTGTACGAGGCCTACAATGATGGCAGGGAACTCATAGAAGACACACACCCTCCTGGGGTGGCAGATGGAGGCCAGGGTATGTATCTCAAACTGACCTCCAGTAACTATCGGGGAAGTGAGTGGGTAGGAAGCATCTTCCTGCTTAGAGCAGCATCCCCAGCAGTTAACAAGCAGAGCAGTAGAAATAATACCAAAACCCCCACAGAGGGAATACAGTGTTTCTTGCTGATTTACACCAGTATGAAAGTGAACAGCTGTAGATCTACTCTTTCCTGAAGGTTCTTAGGAAAGGTTGAAGACTCCCTTCTCTGCCACTCCACTCTATGAAGAATTCAATATCTTCTGCTAGCACCAGTTTTGAGTTATCCTAAGATGCAGCAATTCACAGGTAGGGGTGAGATAGCTTCCAGGTAGGCACTCCTTTTACCTGTCAGACCTCTGAGCTTCTCTGGGGTATGTACAGCTGTAGCCTGTGCTGTTCAGGATGTGCTTCATACGGCTTCACTTACTTTTCCAGCAAATGAGTGAAAATCATTCAGCCTCCTACCCCTAATCTTTCTCTTTCAGCAGCTCATCCTCTTCAGTCATGCTCAAGTTGCAGAGGCCAGAGATGGAAAGTGTTAATTTTCTGGGCATCTTATTTACAGATTCAGTGCAGAAATGCCATTCTACTGAAAATTGTTTCTGAGTTGTTTGTGTTTTTTAGAGTTTTTTTGTTAACTATCACCCAAGTGCTGTGAGGTTGCAAGCTATCTATTAGAAGAGAAAAATGCTGACAGATATAATTAGCTCTAGTCTGTTTGGATGCTTTGTACAGAATTTGGAAAAAGAGCATCAAACAGCAGCATTTTACAGAGGTAATCCTCTGTGCTTATGAACTATTTCTTACTAGGTGTGAGTCTATTCCCCTTACATGTTTGCAGACAAATCTACTGCAATAATGAAGATTATTGGTTTTCTGTCTAACTAAAGAGGATTATTTTCTTTTTAAACCACTATAGTCAGCCTGACTGGCTTCAATTTTGCAGTTAATGTGGGTCACAGCGCTTGTCTTTCCCTTTCAACATTGCTGTCTTTATTTGCACAGTTAATCACTGTTTTAAAACTATTTCATTATTTTAGAAGGCTTACACTCTACCATGCATATATTTCCTGTTTCTTTAGCTTTGAAGAGGGGAGAAGAGAGTCCTCAGGCCTGGCCTACCAGTGCCAATGACCAGTCATTCTCAAGAAATCCTCTGGCACATTCCCATTCCTTCTGCCATATCTCCAAGTACAACAGTGCTGAGATATCTAGAGAAAATAGGGATTCAACAGGTGGGATTCAGCTCCAGTTTCATCCTGTAGGTGTCTGCTCTGAACAAAGTGCCTAAGCCTCCTTTACAGCTTGTGAAGACCTAGGATTCAATTCAGTTGCCTAAACATCAGTTTACATTTGAGACACCAGGGGATAGACACAGTGTTTTCGTGGTGTGACGCTGGACCTATGGGCAACCTCTTGGAGAGGCATTTAGAAACCACATGGGGTACCCCAAAACTCAAATGGCAATAGATGCTTTAAACCACCATTAACTCCTCAAGGAGACTTAGACATATTGTTCCAATACAGTCTCCAGGACTGTAAACACATTTAGATCAATCTGAAAGCCATTCAAACTTACTAATGAAAAGACAGGAAAAAAAAAAAGCATTTAAAAAAACTCAGCGCAGAAAAGACACACTACTTTACTGATGACAATTCTTTTCATTTTGTTACTGTTATCGTTAATGCTCTGTATTTTTAAAAAACAGTGAAAGGAAGAAAGAAAAAGAGAAGAAAGAATGTGTCCACCAGACTCATGGTGAAATGGAAGAGAGTGAAGAGCTCACCAAGCCATCTTCAAAAAGCTTGGTATGTCTTCACGGCAAGTACGGCGCTACATAGATATATTAATTAGTGTTCCAGCATTGATACAAATACATATTTCTAACAATAGTCATGACCCTAACCTGTTACTAAACATTAATCTGAGGTTCTCTGCACTGTGGTAAATTGTTTTGTGTGGACTAATCCTAAAATACAGTCAAACAAACAAACAAAACCTCCTCTGCACTAAGGTTTATGATTTCATGATGTAAAAGGAAATGAGAGGTACAATATTTTTTTATAGCTTATTTTGAACATTTGACTAAAAGTCCTTGTATACATTCTGCCCTTAAGCTCAATGAATTTGAATTGCAACTGTGAAAATTCAGACAGACCTTGATTGAATAAAAAATGAATAAAAATTCAGTACATACTTTCACTTATTAATGCTTTCCATGCACTTTCCATTAGTGTTCAAGTGCATGTTCAAAAAATCCTCTAGACTTTTAAATGATTTCTACATAAGTTGGTAGATAAGAGAAATAATTGTGAAGAATTTTACAAAGCTCTTAGGCTTTATTCATATGAATTTGAAGCCTGTGTTTATAACTGAAGAAGACAAACGACAAATCACAGACACGACACAGATTCTACATCCCTCATTTCTAGGCATGCATATTATGCATATTGACATCATTTAGCAAATCTTCATCATGTTTACTACTGTATAGCTTCAGATTAGTCCATTAACCTTATGCTTACTGTGGAATGATTTATGATACACCCCCTTCCTTCACAAAATGAAAGACCGCATTTAAAAAATAATAATAAATAATAATAAATAAATAATAAATAAATAATAAATAAATAAATAAAACAGATACCACTGAGTCATGTTCATGTTGCAATCCTCTGTGCCCTAAGCACTAAGAACAGTCATTACAGCAAAATGTGTGGAACTCCTCTTGCAGTAAAGCCATGCAGGCTGTGGCCTTAGTGATTTGCATCCAATCTTTTAATACAGAGATACATGGATACATGGGAGGAACAACCCTATGCACCAGGATATCCTAGGGACCACCCAATTGAAAAGCAGTTCTGCAGGAAAGGACCCAAGAGTCCTGTTTGACACCAAGTTGAACATGAATCAGCAATGTGCCCTTGCTGCTAAGAAGGCTTAATGATATTCTTGGCTGCATTAGGCAAAGTATCACCAGCATGTCAAGAAGGTGAGCCTTCCCCTCTACTTAGCATCAGTGTTCAGTTCTGCCACCCACCCACGCCTCTGTAAGACTGACAGTGACTGTTCTTTGATTTGAAAGACAGCTACTACAATTCAACCCTGTGTTTGAACTCTAAAACATAGATGTCTCTGTGTAAGTGTATACTGTCTCTGAGATAGTCAGTGGAGACAGGAGAGCCAGGGCACTACCCAGTAACTTAAACATATGTTCTAAGACATCTAGATGGCTAATGTCATTTCAGACATCCTAGAGTATCCAGAACAACACATGGGTGGCATATATTACAGTGGTAAAGAGACCTCTTCCCCTCAGCCAAAGGAGACAGGCTGAAAAGTTTCACGCATCATACTCAGCCCTGAGGCTGTCAGCTGACCAACAGATTCAATATTGTCCGTATGTAAAAATTCCTTATAAGGAGGGTTTTTATCTTCTGAGAAGTTCAGCTTTGAGTTCCCAAACGCAACTAACAGGCCCTGAAATACTGTAATATTTTTCTTCTATTCTGTTTGTCTTTTCTTAGGTTCTGCAGGGAAGCTCTGACTGATCACTTGGTCATTGTACCTGTAAATTAATGTCTGTTTTGGCCATGGTCCAGAGAAGCACTTAAGCATGTGCTTAAGTTCTTACTTTCTTATATAGAGATGGCAACATGCCATTAATGATATTCTGTGCTCTCTATATATGAAAGCTGCCCTAAAGGAGTAAGGCACTTTAAACCCACAGTCCTGAGGTGCAGTCAGGGAGCAATCACCATGGATAGGGTAGGATTTAATCTTTTTATTCCCTTGATTCCAAAGGTGTGTGGATACCACTGTGATCCTCAAACAATAAAGATACAGGAGTGGCACAGTTGTAAACCATCATAAAATATTGTTTTCTAACAGTCTCTACAGTTACAAGTAATTGTTAAAGAACATGAATGTCTATGGAGAATAGAAATTTTCTGTTCAACTCAAGGATTCGTCTGTATTGCAAACACAGACCAGCTTCTTTAAGGCTCTAAGGCTGCTTTACAGCTACTTGACAGTCAATACTTCTCTCTTCCATGAGATCACCTGCTGTTCTCCAGGGACCCAGACACACTTCAGCACTCACAGTATCCTTTTATCAATGAGTTCCATGACAGTTTGCATGGAGTACCTTCCCCATTCAAACCTACCTCTGGTTTGATTTCTCTGTCTTTAGACATAGCTCTTCACCCCTTAGCAGCTGTATCCCTGAGTACAGAGGGGTCTCTATTGATTTCTAGTAAAGGAATAATGATGTGGCAAGTCTAGCCACATATTAAACTAAAGCATACATGCACAGCAGACAAAAAAATCCTCCCATTTCTGTTCAGTCCTCATTTCAGTTGCAATGAAAAAATACAGAGTATTTTCACTGCTTCCCTATGAATCCCATCAACAATTTCATACAAGTACTGTCTGAGTCAAATGCCAAGAGAAATGAAAAGGACTCTGTGCATGAAAGAAAAGGATCATTCTTTATTTAGTTTAAGGGGTGGGTACTATGTGATTGCAATTAATAATAGTTTTGATCAACGTAGAAATGCCTCATGGTTATATAGGCTGAAAAGCAATGTTTTCAACTTCTTTGATATTTTCCCAATAAGAAGGCAGCCAGAGGAGGATAAAGTAATTTTTCATTTCTGCTTAGTTTTCTTTTATTATTTTAAATAATTTTAAAGCAGGATGTTCATGGTTGCATACTGATCAAATACTCAAACACTGAACAGTAGGGTAATTTTTATAACAGCACAAGTTCACAGGCCGATCACCTTATGAACAGTGGGAATTTTAGAACTGATGTAAGCAGTGCTGACAACCTGCAAAATGCTATTATAAATTTTCAAGATGGGCTGCATTTCAACATCAGAATCTTCAGGGTCTTATATCTACAAGATAAGAAGTCTGTAGAAGAGAAGGCTCCAGGGAGACCTCATTGCAACCTTTCAGTACTTAGAGGGGGCTTATAAAAAAGATGTAGAGTAACTTTTTACTCAGGCAGATAATGATAGGACAAGGAGGGATGGTTTTAAAATAAAGAGGGGAGATTTACATTAGATATTAGGAGGAAATTCTTCACTCAGAGGGTGGTAAGGCACTGGAACAGGTTGACCAGAGAAGCTGTGGATGTCCCATCCCTGGAGGTGTTCAAGGCCAGGTGTTCAAGGCCTTGGCAGCCTGATCTAGTGGGTGGCATACCTGCCCATGGCAGGAGGGTGAAACAGACAGGAACCTGTTAGAGAAGGTCCAGAGGAGGGCCACAAAAGTGATCAGAGGGCTGAAGCACCTCTCCTGTGAATAAAGGTGGAGAGAGTTTATGTTTGGCCTTGAGAAGAGAAGCTGGGGAGACCTCATTGCAGACTTTCAATATATATAGGGGGCTTATAAGAAGGACAAAGACTATTTACCAGGGCCTGTAATGAGAGAATAAGGGATAATGGTTTTAAAATGAAAAAGGGTAGATTTAGACTGTGTATAAGGAAGAAATTCTTCACTCAGAGGGTGATGAGGCACTGAAATGTGTTTCCCAGAGAAGTTGTGTATACCCCTTCCCTAAAAGTGTTCAGAGTCGGGTTGGATAGGGTTTAGAACAATTTGACCTGAAAGACGTCCCTTCCCAAGGCGTTGGACAAGACGACCAGGTCCCTCCCTACCTGAATGATTCTATAATTCTATTACAAATCTAAAGAATACAAGAAGAAATTTAGTTCCAAAATCCTTTTGATATGTAATGAAGAACACTCCTCCCCCTCCACCCCCCCCCCCCCAAAAAAAAAAGAGAGAGAGAGAGAAGAGAGATTTGTATTCAATGTGAAGAACATAGTGAAGAGACATCTTTAAGAGATTGAACTGAACTGATTTCCAAGATACTAAAATGGGAAGAGTAGATGTAGATAAGCCATATCAGCTTTCATCAAAGCCTCTGACTTGGAAATAATACAAAAAATTAAATGACAGAGACTCAAGTCAGATGAATGAAGCAGAGCATGGCCTCTTTTGTTACAGCTTAGTGCAGAGATAAAAGTAGAAATTGGTACACCCATCTTACCTAACAGGGAAAACTTTTAGAGGTATTTGCAGATAGAAGTGCTAATTAGGTAACCGGGCCAGACAGAATTATTCCCAAACCGCTATCTGTTTTATTAATGTTTCTGTCTTGGTACTTCTTAGTTCTCTTTATGGAGACACTGTAAAGGGAAGCAGATGCTTTGCATGCTCTATGGCACATTAATGAGCACTGATAGACATACTTTCCAGTTCCTTTCCTTCTTCCATTTTGCATTCTGCACTGACAACATTTTTATTCAGCAGTATGAATGATTGATATTTGTATTAGTATCTTAATTCATTAAGACATTTTGGTAATGAAAATATATGTATGCTTTTCCTGACAGGTTAAAATGACAACTCAAAGGTTGTCACTTCTAGAAAATAAGGCAAGGTAGGTATGATTGACCACCAAATTATTCTAGCAAAAAATATGTTCTGATAAGTCTAACTACTGAAGAAAAGAGTAACTAAACCATGTGTTTTTCCACCATGCAGGTGGAAAAAACGTGTGTAAATTACTTGATACTGTAGATAGTGTTTGATGCTTGACAGGAAATTAATTTCCACACAAGCACTTGCTGTGACAGCAAAGTGATATGACAGCCCCTGGAGAACACCCAGCTAATTACTGTATCTTCCTTTGCTCTGTATTTTTTCCCCTATTGTAAACCATGGACTGAAAGGTAGAAATCCATACTCCAACTGCTGCAAGAAATATCCATGCAAAACAAATGTAAAAACCTTTCATACAGTTATGAAAGATGTTTGGACCCTGGCAAATGTGTCAGGCATTCAGATCAGAACAGGTTCAGAAAGACTTACTGAGTGTTAGCATCACAAATAAAAATTAGTTTTTCATGTTGGAAAGTCTCTTTCTTTTGCACCTATGTTAAACTGTTAATGCTGGTAGGCCACTACACAGCTATTCACTTTTCAGATGCACAAAAAAGCACACAGAGAAGCTGGGCTTGTGAAAGCTGAGAAATTTCTGCCAGTGTGAGAAATTAGCATTGAGCTAATTGAGAATATTTGAGAAGAGAAAGAAACAGAGTGCAGGCAGGGACTTAAAAGTCTGCTGTGCTCCAAGAGGTATCCACCAACCCAGGAGCTACAGCGAGCAAAATGCTGGATCCATGCATTCCCATCACACATGTACAGAGGCACTCTGGGTGTACTCTGACAGATGTCAGAACAGTAGATGTCTTTTCCAGAAAGAGGGGAAGTCTTTTTTTTTTTTCAGTTTGAAGCTTTAATTATTGCTTGGGTAAAGTCTAGAACCAGACTTTACATGCTGTGGCTTCAAGAAATCCATAACCATCATTGATTTGTGCTGGTTATTTTAAATCTCACAGCAGAAGTGCACATCAAGGTGCAGCACAGAGGGAAGACAAGGGCCTTACACTAGAAGTCTGATATAGATCACTGTGCTCCACATGGAGGAGGAAGTGTGAAAGGAGGCACTAAGACAGTTAAGGTAAGAGAAAAAGATAAAATATGAACCTGGATATACATTCATATTCTAATAAAGCTTCGTTCCTCCTGACCAGAGAAAGTAATTTCATCATCTGTAATTTTGTCTCTGGTTGCCTTTTATTTTCCCCTGTATTGATTATGTTTTCTTTCAGTTTTCATTGTAGGATATAATAATTTGAGTTAAATTTGATTTATAAATACCTTCGAAGTTTTCTGACAAAAGCTGGGATTTGGGGTGGAGGAGGAACAGTGTAGGAAATATTAATTACAAAAATCTCTTGTAGAAAAATGTTAAAATAAATAAATATGCTAAGTGAGGTATTTTCTGATGGAATACTTTTAAGATCTATGAAAGAAAATACAAAATAAGAGAGGCAGATGGAGGATGCTCACAGTGTTGCCATAAACCAGGGCAGGCTGGCCCAGATGATAAGAAGGTTCTCACCTGTGCAAGGAGCCTGAAATTCAGAGTTCTCTCTAGATGTGAGCTCAACACATGAAAGCAAGCAAAGCAAGTTTTCTCTTTTATTTGGAGAGACTAAGCTTGGTGATGCCAAGTGTGCAGAGTGAATCAATCTGTCTGCCAAAAGATCAGATTCAGTTCTTTGTTTGGGCTGATGCTACAACCAGTTAATGGCCATATGTGGGCAGAGCAGAGTCATACAACTTACACATGTGCTCTCAGATCTATTCATTCCCTCTTGATATCTACATCCTCTGCAGTTATCCCTCTCATTCACTTTTCTCCAGTTTAAATCACTTTGGCAGCTTCTTTTTAATTCCCACTGAGACAGATATTTAATGATTTTCCACACAGGAGTGAGCTTTGCAGGGAAATCAGAATAGGAGATAGCCTCTGCTCCTCAGCTGTGGGCAGAGTTCACAGCTATTCTTGAAAATAGAAGATCACACAAATTTCCCAAGTTACCTGCCTGTTGGAAGTTAACAGGAAACCACAGACAGATCCATCTTGCTTTCTCCACTTGTAACCAAAGAAGCTGAAATTCAGACTCTGACACTGATTTCATCTGAACACTGCTAAGCTCCGAGCTTTTACATAAACAACAACACTGCAGCTCTTTGGTGGTATCATCTCAGCCATGACCTTTTCTAACATTGCTTGTGCATCCTGACAAATGGGAATGAGAAGTTCATTAAGCTTCCCTAGGCTTATAATCCAGAGTTCATTTCCATATCTCTCAACTCTATGATGTATTTACTCAAAAAAAAAAAAAAAAAAAAAAAAAAAAAAAAAAAAAGAGAGAGAGAGAGAAAAAAAAGTCTCAAAAGACTAAGAGAGAGAGAAAAAAAATAATATTTGCTCTTAGGTTGTTTAATTTGCTGATACAACTGGGTCAGCTGCTACCACTTACATTTACTGACAGAATATACTGTTTTCTAATCACTGAAGGATAACTGTAGCACATAAGGTTTGGTTATAGATATGAACAATTGTCTTTAAACCAAAAATAGAACACAACGAAAATCAAAGATGAGTAAGAATTTAAAATAATCTTGAGACAAGAAGAATAGTTATCCTAGGAGGTACCCCAGGTGAACTGAAAGTCAGATTCCCATAGGGAAAATTTAGATACAAACAAAGTGCCCTCTCCAAAATTTTTCTCTGGAGGGTTTTTCAGCCATTAAACACATTGCCTCCTGCTATTTCTGTATCCTGCTTGACTAGAAATGGCCCAGGGTCAGCAGCTGTCAAGCACAGCTCCTGCTAAGCCCCTTTAGGAACCAGAAAGTAAACAATGTGATACCTAAGCCCAGCAGAGGAAACCAATCCAATAAAACTTGCTTAGCTCATGTGTAACACATAAAAGGATCAGACTCTTTACAAGCATGAGGAGTGAGAGCTGCTTTCATTTTTAAATATATTCTAAAGAGAAATCCTGATGATAACGGCCACCCTTACCCTTATTGTAGCATGTGAGCTGAATGGTCAGAGCACTTGCACACAGAGGGGAAGATTTGGTCTCTGGGTCTGCTTAGCCTGGGAAGTGAAACCCATCTCGCCTTTTCCAACCTTCTCCTGACTGGTGAAGTCCCAGTTCAAATTCCCTGAAATTGTGGGGGAAAAAAAAGTAAATCTGATGTCCTCACTTCCTACATCCCTAAACAAAATCGGTGATGTGGTCACCAGGGGCTGTCCCTTCTCTTCACATGAACCAGTGAATACCAGGGGCACAGCTCTAGGGTACTTAACTCTCCATGCTCCCCCAGCCCATGAACTCCATGTCTGTTCTTACATCTAACACCTAAAAACTAAGTAGGGTACCACCTCAGCAACTGGGTGTATTTCTTGAACCAAAGAGGTGTTAACTGTTTTAATACTTTAGAAAACTTCCTCTCAAATATTTTCAATTATTATATCTGTATATATATCTATATCTATAATTATATATATATGACTTTACATGCTCACTATCATATAATCTAAATCAACATGTGAATTATTTTCTACAGTGTCTTAACTTTTGATAAGCAAAAACCCTGCAGCTATAAGTGTCATCCAGGCAAGCTAAAAGTAAAACAAGCAAACACTTTTTTGTTTATTTATATATAAAGATTTATTTTAGTGTCTAAGGATTTCTAGAGTTTAAGTACTACCAAAAGATCTTTGTTATACAATTTTTCAGTAGGAGAAAAGTTTTTGAAGACCTGAAATATGTTAGACATAAAGAGATCTTGCTAGTCAGATAAAATGATAGTGCTGGTTTATTTATTTAACAACCTAAAATCAAAGTGATGAAGACAGATTTCAAGATTTCCTCAGCTGAAAACTAAGGTGAAAGCTAAGCAAAGATAAATTTCCATACGAAAATCTTTTTTTCCACTCAGGTGCCCATTTCTCTGTAATTCTCATAAACCTGTATAATCAATACATCTTGTTATACCAATATTATGATTGATTGTTTTTGTAAAGCTACGTGCTCCTTTGCAAGCTGATTCTGATTACTATGAATGAAGTACAATCAGTTCTGAGCTGCATTTTTCAAATCTGTTGTGTGTTTTCAAAACAGAGTACCCATGGCTGACACATCCACCCAATACTTCACTTATAGGCTTTCTATTCTGCTGCATTCTAAGTAGTATTTGATTATTATATGTTTCATTAAAATGATGAGTAACATAATGTTGTAGAACAAATTGTCCTTCATCAAAATTGTCATCTAATGAAAAGTGATGTTGCAGTCATATTTTTCATTACGGTTATTCCACTGTTATCTCTGTTTTTTTGAGTAGAGTGGAAGTTGTTCACTCAGTCAGTTCGTGCCCTGTTAGTTAATTCTGTAAATCACATATCAACATGTGTTTGCCCTCCAAAAAATCCTCATTTTTTTATGTCTGTGTTCTCATATTACCACAAGGCCTCTGCTGTGAGTGGTGTCTCCTTGCCAAGGGCTGCACGCAAACATATCACAAAAACCTGATCCAGCAGAAGCTGTGTCTGTTCCTGTGTGTGTTCTTGCTAGCGAGGAACAGTTCAAAATATGTGGGCTCTGAAAGCAAAGTAGGAGCACAGTATCACTGACAGGGTCTCTCTATCCCTGTCTCTGACACTGGCCCAGCAAAGGCTGGATGCTATCAGGGTTTCAGCGGGAGGAGTTCAGTTCATGAGGCAGTGTTTCAGGTGTCTGACTCCTTTCCTGGATACAACACAAAGTCTTTGCCTCAAAGGGTGTACAGTATAAAGCGAGTTAAAGACAGGTAGAGTGACTCACACAAGGTCACAGAGCAGGCTAGGCATCAAAACAATACTAAAGTCCTTATCACCTGACTCACAGCCCAATTTATTGTGCTTGATATACATTTACCAGAGAGTTAGGATGCCTGTAGATCAGCCATAGCACCATACAATGAATTCAATAAACATAATTCTATTTAATATGATAGATATATAATATGATATTTTGGTCCTCACAGCCTCCTCCAGCCTCCTCATCCAGACAGAAAATCAGCCACCCTGTATGTCCCAGACTTTAGTAAGCAATCAATGCAGCACTCTTTGTAAGTGGACAGTTTGAAACCTACTTTCAATGAATTCTTGAAATCTGCTTTTCACAGGTGCTTCCCGTGCTTCCAGCAAATCAGATTAAAGCTTTAGTATGAGAAAGTAATATAACATGTTGATGAATAAAACTAAATTAGATTTAGTTAAAATTGAATTATCTTTGAATAGATACTCACAAATTACTACTTTTGCTTGTTGGCCAATTGTCAATACTTCACGTTAATATTTCTTACAGAAGTCAACAGAGTGCAGAAAAGGATATAAATAGACTGTCAGATTCAGTGTATACAGGCCAAAGGAGCATAAAAACTTTCTTTTTGTCATACACAGACAAATCTTTCCACTATTCTAAATGTCACTGGTGCTGTAGTAAGAGATGATTCAATACAGTGGAACATCCTATTTCATGCTGTTTGATTTCTGCTGTGTGATACTTTTTATTATAGATCAGTACCTTGGAAAAGTAACTGGAGTTGTGTGGTTTGTTAACTTAACAGACAAAGTATGTCCCCATCCAACACCATATGCTTAAAAAGGATCAGCTACTGCTTTATCCATCTATTTATTACTAGATAACAAATCAAACTACCTGTTCTATTTACATAACTTTGACAGATAAGTATGTAACAGGCCACCGAGTAAGAGGCCCGATATCAATACAATGATCAAACAGAAATTGTTATTCAGCAGGAAAATTATTCAGCACTTCAGGTAAAGTGATGTCATAGTTGTACATCACTCTACATAGGCAGCAAGGAGCAGGTTAACAGCAATGATGCTCAGGAATTCATTAAAACATCTTTTGCATCTGTTATTTGGCTGATGAAGTGTTTAGGGAGATCTGTAGTTTTCTAGGCATCCTTATTTTGAGCATGATTAATTTTTTCTCAAGGACCCATCACAGCTTTGGTTGAAACAAGTCAAGCGTGCTTCTGTCTTTTCTGTAGTATTACATACCTATTGCAAGAATGAATTTGGATTCATTTTTTTCTGCACAACTTTGAATTCTATAGACACTCATCCAGCCCCTTAACAGAGGAACTGTTTTCCACCAAAACCAAACTGTCCCACAGTCCAAGTAAGCCATACAGCACAATCCTCCATGAGCCTATGCTGTCAGTCTTCTCTCTCTCCTGTTTTACTGCCTGCTTGCCACTGTTGAGCTGTTAGATCTCTTCTGAGCACCTTCTTAGCTTAACCAGCTTCTTGATTTTGAGGGAGCCTGGCAATAGCTGACAGGAACTACTCTAGACAGGCAGTATAGATAGGGACTGTTTCACTTTGGGTCCTTCAATACATGTCAAACACAAGGACTTTCATAGAGAGACTTTTGCCTCCTGACTCATCTTCTTGCTAGGTGCCTCAGGACGTGAAAAACATATCCTGAAAAAATAAATAAATAAATAAAAATGGAGGGATTGAAACATATTTCATTGTTTTGGCTACTTTGAACTGAAAAGAAAAATATGCAAAGAGTTATTAAAGTTCATGGCCACTCTTTGGACCTGACCCTGAAGACAGATAATGTGATTGTAGCCAGTATGTACCAGAAGGGACCATAAGGATATGTGCAGCCCCCCTCCACTCCTACACACCTACAGAGGAGTTCTCAAATACAGCTGTCTCAAAAATGCTGGTAAATGTAAGACATTAGAAGTTCAAGGAAGCTATGACATATCCACTGGTAGTGCTTTCTATTACTGCTGCAACAAAACTGGCCCAACATTTTCTCTTGTGTAATCTGCAAAGACAATGTAGATGAGCCTAAAAGCATAAATGAAGATACAGAAAGTATATCTGCGATACGGTAACTCTGGGGTTTCTTGGGGAATATCCAACTGGCATTTAAAGTACGGAAACTGTTGCATTTTTAGATGATAACAAACCATCACTGCTACTCTCTAACTATGGATGTAGAATAAAAATGGTCTTGAATGGCTAACCCACTGACAAGCAGATCCAGTAGACAAGCTCCCTCTGTTTTATTCTGGGAACGTTTGCCTTGTTACCCACACTCTCCTTCATCTGTGATAAGCATAAGTTCACTGCAGGTCAAAATCCAGTATCTTCACACAATGAATTCAGGTTTTCCTCATAGCCTACTCATTCTAAACCAAGCAGAACAGACCCACAGCAAAATAGTTCTGTGTGGGTCTTTCAAAAATATTACAAAAATAGCTTAATGACTGGAAAGCCTGAGGAGTTCATGACAGTTACACAGCTGCTTCTACATGCTGTAAAGTAGTTCCAGTATCATTCTCTGTACCTAATACAAAAAGCCACAGCAATAGTACTGTTCACAGTCCTCCCACACCCTCGTCTGATGCGTTTTCTCTGCGGGAAGGTTGTGATGCTCATTACAGTACAATGGATACTTGTGGAAGGCCCATCATGTTGTCATGCGCATCTGGACAGACATAGGGAGAGGGATGCATTCTTGCTGCATGCGGACAGTGATGGGGGCAAGGTTACACTTCAAGTTTTTGGCACTGTTGTTGATGCTGTTGATAGCTTTTTCAATGGAAACACTGTTATTAAAATATTTTCTCCACCCTTCTTTATTTCTGGAGACTCAAGAGAGCTGGCAGCGAAATGTGGGAATTCCAATGTTCACATATTTTAAATGGTAAGAGAGATGATGTTTTCAAATGACCTTTTCATAACACATTTTGAGAAATTTGCCTTATGCTTCACTGTAGAGTCTGAATTTCTTACAGAATGTATCCACAAACTCTGGATTATTAAGGAAATTTCTTCCCAGTTTGTTTGTAAGTCTATGCAGCAGTATTGGTCAATATTTTCCTCCAGTAATGAGAAGTTCAAGCAGGATTGTATCTATCAAATTAATAAAAGAGAGTCAGGAGAATTTTGAAATGAGAGTAGTGCATGAAACAGACAGTTCCAGTTTCTGGACAATATATCATTCTAAATGAGGGACATCTGTAGCCCAAGTTACTTTGTCATTGAACTCCAAAGTAGAAAAATATAGCTTATATCAGGCCTTAAAATGCCATTCCAATTGAAGAAAAATACTAATGCATCTCTCCCTATATTGATGAAAAGACGTATCTCAAATAACATCATTTATTTTTCAGAAGCTGTAAATAAATATTCTTTAAAAAATATATGTGTTTATTTTTAAAAGACTATGATTACCACCTTTAAGATTTGGAAAGCATCTAGCCATGTGTCATGTCCTTTTCTAACACAATAATCTCTGGCATTTCTCACTATTTTGGTGGTCTGCACAGTTTATAGACATCTCCAAGCTGGAATTGCAGGGAACATGCCCTATTACTGTTATTCACAGACTTCATTTAACCCAACATATAGGTCATGCATCCAAAAAGGCATTCCAAAAATCTTTTAAGGGCTGTGCCAAATCTGTCACATTGCACATACAACCATCATTAGAACCTCCCCTCAGGCTCACTGCTAAATGAATACTGAAAAGTTTCTCTGGTTAACAGTACTTAGTCTGTTCGTTTCAATAACATACTTCCCTGCAGATTCTTGTGACCTAATACTGTATCAGGATGGGATACTACTGTGTGGCTGTAAACAGTGAATAACCTTTTATAGCAAAATTAGAGGTGTATTAGAAGCACATTAGCAACTCACTTGTATGTATTTGTCTTAAATTCTACCATCAACCCCTGTTGAAAAGAAGATTTGAAAGTGTTATCTGGTACCTGGTAATGAGTGGTGTCCCTCAGGAGTCTGTCCTAGGACTGGTATAGTCTAATATTTTTATCAATGACATAGACAGTTGGACCAAGAGCACCCTCAGCAAGTTTGCAGATGACAACAAGTCGAGTGATATAGTTGATATGATAGAAGGAAAGGATGTCATCCAAAGGGATGTGGACAAGCTTGCACTTGGGTCAGGGCAATCCCAGAAATAAATAGACTGGGAGAAAAACTCACTGAGAGTAGCCCTGCAGAGAAAGACTTGGAGGTTCTGGTGGACAAAAAGCTCGACATGAGCCAACAGTGCACACTTGTAGCCCAGAAGGACAACTGCATCCTGGGCTGCATCAAAAGAGGAGTGGCCAGCAGGTTGAGGGAGGAGATTGTCCTCCTGTACTCCACCCTTGTGTGGCCCCACTTGGAGTGCTGCATCCAGGGGCCCCCAGCACAAGAAGGATGTGGAGTTGTTAGAACAGGTCCAGAGGAGGGCCACAAAGATGATCAAGGGGCTTCAGCACTCCTCCTACAAAGAAGATAGGCTGGAAGAGCTGGGGATGTTCAGCCTAAAGAAGAGAAGGTTCTGGAGTGACCTCATCGCAGTTTTCCAATACTTAAAGAGGGCTTATAAAAGAGATGAAGAGCAACTTTTACTCAGGCAGATAATGACAGGACAAGGAGAAACGGTTAAACTAAAAGATGGGAGATTTAGGTTCAAGGTTAGGAGGAAATTCTTCACTCAGAGAGCAGTGAGGCACTGGAACAGGTTGCCCAGAGAGGTTGTGGATGCCGCATCCCTGAAGGTGTGGATGAGACCAGGGTGGATGAGGCCCTGAGCAACCTGATCTAGTCAGTGGTGTCCCTGTCCATGGCAGAAGGGTTGGAACTAGGTGATTTTTAAGGTCCCTTCCAACCATCCTATGATTCTATGATACTGAAAATATTTAAAATTGCCCACACTCTGATAGATTGCAATGGTTTAGAAGAAGTTACTTTACTAAAGTAACTGACTCCATACAACTGAAATTATTTTAACCCATCAGCAACGTAACTTATTATTATCATGGTATTTTATCAGAAAATTATTTATAGACATGTTATTCTATTAGATTTTTCTCGTAAGAGAAGAATGTAGCAGTTTGTATTCTCTTTAATCAAATTTACACTTGTATTCTGGCATGTGATAAGTACAGGGAAGGGAAGGGAAGGGAAGGGAAGGGAAGGGAAGGGAAGGGAAGGGAAGGGAAGGGAAGGGAAGGGAAGGGAAGGGAAGGGAAGGGAAGGGAAGGGAAGGGAAGGGAAGGGAAGGGAAGGGAAGGGAAGGGAAGGGAAGGGAAGGGAAGGGAAGGGAAGGGAAGGGAAGGGAAGGGAAAAGAAGAAAAGAAAAAAAGAAAAGAAAAAAAGAAAAGAAAAAAAGAAAAAGGAAAAGAAAAGAAAAGAAAAGAAAAGAAAAGAAAAGAAAAGAAAAGAAAAGAAAAGAAAAGAAAAGAAAAGAAAAGAAAAGAAAAGAAAAGAAAAGAAAAGAAAAGAAAAGAAAAGAAAAGAAAAGAAAAGAAAAGAAAAGAAAAGAAAAGAAAAGAAAAGAAGAAAAGAAAGAAAAGAAAAAAGAAAAAAATAAGACCCATAGTTCCACACACAAACAAAGCTTCTAAAATACTCTGATCAAGGTAGTAAACACTGCAAAGAGTACTGCTAATTGCATCTTTAAAGATTCTTGGCTCATCTCCCACATCGTAAACTTAGTTATACCAGTTTAAGCTACTAGTAACTGATCCTGAGAATGTGGTCTCATATAACAAATACCAATGCAAAGAAAAGAGGAGAATCTCTGGCATTTTGCTAGGCTCCAACTGCAGTTTTGCAAGAATCTGTAATGCAGTTATTCCCCAAGAATCATATTACCACACTTTCAGCTGTTTGTGAAAACATTCTTTCTCTCCATTTGCCATTCTCATGTTTAAATAAATGTGTGTAGATATATGTATGTGTATGTGTGTTTATATAAAATCATTCACATCAATATAAATGGCAGATTTAGAAGTATCCTAACATTTATAATATTGCCAAGTTTTGCAGTTTGTCAAAATCACAGCCATTAGGACAGCTAAGCATCCATCTCAAGTTCTCATTATTTGCAGAAAAATGTTGTGGCTTTTGCTACAGGGAGCTCTCTTCAGGGATAATGAAATATTTGGAATAAACAGATGAAAAACAAAGCTTTCAAACATAATCAAAATGCTGACCTACTTAGTAGAAACTAGGGAAGTTTGAACACAGTCCCAGGACAGAGTACAGCTATTGCTTTTTGTCAGGGAGGAAAGTAGAGTTGTCCGAGTATTGTGAGCTAAAAAATAAATGTTAGTTCTGGACAATGCATACTATGGGGCTAGAACAAAGTAGCAAAACTTTCTGATTCTGCTTTCAGTGGTGTAGGTTCCACCACATGCTCCCTGAAGGCAGCAACCCCAGGAAACAGGGATTTTCAGGTATCTGGTAAAGGCAGTACAGGCTTCAGGACAAAAGCAGCCTTCTCATCTCCTATAGCTTGATGCTCTAGGCAACAATCTACTTTGTTTATGCTCAGACTAGTTTTACAGTATAAACAGGAGAAACAAGGTAATGGATATCCAGACAAATTTATTAAATCTGATATGGTCATCAGGACCATTACCTGAAAGTAAATAAGTGTTTTCTGAGGCTTAGCAGTGAGTGGGAAACAGAACTGTTGATAGGTAGGATCACATATATATATATATATCTCCATATATATATGTATATATATGTGTATGTATATATAAAAGGTTTTATATATATATTCTAAACTTTGAAGTTTTTCATGGATACAGCTATTTTTAAGAGAACCATTCATGGCATAAGACTGCAATGTAATAATCCCACTTCTACTGGAAGTATCAAAAAGAAATATAGCAAGACACAGGTAGTCCAACCACATCTTGGAATGTGTTAGCTTTTTTTTTTTTTTTTTCAGACAGTAGGAAAAACAGTTTTACAGGAGATGTTTCTGTACTTGATTATTGATAAGAGAGATAAATGAGTTGAAAATATAAGTGGCAGGAGACAATATGTGTTCTAAAAGCCTCTCACTTCCCCTGGGAAGAGAAAAGATCCCAAGTTAGCACCAAAGACTTCAAGCAAAGGGACTGTCCAGCAATAATACGTGTGTTCTCACTTGCTTAGAAGGAAGAGAAAGCAAGTCAGAGAGAAAGGAACTCTGATTTTCTGCCAGCTGCAAAGCAGGCAAGCAACCCAATTGATGAAATCATCACCACTATCCCCTGCCTGCTGGGCACAGGCTGCAGGGATCAAGCAATGAAGGTGGAGTCTTTCAAGTGGAAACTGAGGTGCCTCATGCCATGTGACCCAGAAGACAGCCAAAAGCTGCCTCATATTCATGGGCTCATCTGTAATTGCAAATCAGATTAAATCTGGTTTGTAATCTAAGAAAATAAGCACATTTTCTCCTGTCCTGGAGAGCAAGTTTTATTCAAGAAAACTTTACAATATTGTTTGAAGCTGAAGGGGTCTTTCATTTGCAATAACGGTAATTGAGTAGAAGAAACAAAGGCATCGATTTATTCTTATGCCTCCTGCTAGCTTTTTTTCTTTGATTAGTCAGATGTCTAAATGATAATGACATAGATGGTTCATGATTACTGCCAAGAATGTTCTAAATATTGTTGACAAGCTGAAGGACAACATGTTGTGTGGATAGCAGGTCAGACTTGAGAAATCTCAATTTCAAATTTCTAATATGTAACAGTTATCTGGGTCACATGTACCAAGCTTGTTATTCAAGTTTGCTGCTTAAAAGCAACAAAATCATATCCATGATTTATCAAGTAAATGATAAATGGAATCATTCCCATCTTGAAAAATGATGATTATGAAATGATGGAAATTAGACTCCAAGAACAAAATTCAACCACTGTTTTTTGCAAAGATAAAAAATAAAGTCTTTCTTTCTGTTTTAATAGACAGGAGGTACATGCAGTGTGAGAAATATAAACATTTCAATTTATTCCAATCAAAACATGCAACAAACTCTGATTACAATTATGACTATGCCAGCTTTTTACTTTCACATACAACTTCCACATATTATCTCCTCTTGCACAAGTGAAGTTTGCAAACCATTTGTAAAAAAAAATGAAAAAAATAAAAAAATAAAAAAAAATCTAAACTATACATTGTATGTATGTTCTTAAGCTCAAGAACTTGAGAATTTTAAATATTTTACCTCTCTCCTTTCCTTCCCCCTAAAGAAACTATTCATTTAAACTTATTAAAATGTGATTATTTTTTATTAATATTCCCTAGTAATGGATTCCCTAGTAATGAATGAAATTAAAGTACGGACATGAATCCAATATTCTGTTCACCTAGGTGGCATATATTTTGTTTGTTTGTTTGTTTGTTTGTTTGTTTGTTTTTTGAAGGAACCCATTTGAGGGGAGTTTCCTATACACACATTAGCAGAGTTGCAAGTCTCTGTTATGTTTTCTGTGGACTCAATGAGCTATAAAATGTGGAAGAAAAATGTGACACTAATTCCTACAATTCACAAAAGTTTTTTCAGGAAATTGAACTGTGATCTTATACAGAATAAATTGGTACATTTTATCCCTTGTAGAATGCACTTTGAAGATGTCTAAGAAAGAAATACAGGTGATGATTTTCTCTTACCCCACACAGATGGGGGGAAAGTGACTAAAACAAGAAAGGAGAGTAAATATTATAACTCAAATATTGAGATGACTCCAGCAGAAAGTATAAAATAAGTTATTGAGGAAATATGAGGAAGTTAGCACAATGCACTGCTACATTTAGTGAACGCACACAGAGGGACCTCGGAGCAAATCAGTAAAGTTGTAGATACAGAGAAAGATGGAGTATTCATGGTTTATGTATGCTGTAGGAAATAAAGAGAACAGATAGATATCACTATCAAAACCTGATTGTATTTAGCCAAGACCAGTGAAGGTTCAGGTTGGTTACAAAACCAGTTTGTCAAAACTTTACACCAGAACCGTAAAATATAAGGCATTGCAGATAACTCTCATTTACCTTTACACAGTATTGAGTGCAATCCACAGAGTTGCAAATAAACATATTGTGAGTGGATGAAGGCCATTCCTCATTTGGCAAAGATGCTCTGTGTGCCCCCTGACAGATGCTCAACCTCTCATGGTTTCTAGAGCATAATTTGCAGCTTTTTGAAGCTGTTTGACATGTGATCAGTTCTAGCAGAACCAAGTCTTTATGCCACGCTAGGAAAATAAAGCAGACAGGAGTAGACAAATGCATCTTTTAAAACTACATTAACAGAAACATAGTAACGGATTCCTTCTATTGTTCAACATAGAACCATAATAATGAGATCCTTCTACTATTCATATCTTACCAAAGACATCATTCTTTTTCCAGAGGGAAAAAAAATATCTGTAAAATTCCTCTGTCAACATCAGCATTGTACCATTTTACTATTGCTTTAGGAATAGAAGAGTTGGTCAAATAATAAACCGTTTGAACATCAGTGTAGTTATTTGTAGTGCTCATCCACTAAAACAAAACTTTGCAATTGAAAAATTTATTAAAAAATAATTTAACCATGAAAAATAGTGATGGCATTATGCCTGCCTATTTGAAGGAATGAAACATAAAACTGAAAATCCTTTGAAGTCCATGCTTACAAAATAAGTATGAACAGAAAACATGATATTATTGCCTCAAAAACAATCTTCTGAACAAGGCTAAGGCTGTCTTTGTTGGGGGTTATCAAAATCTTTTTGTTGACATTTGTTTGTTTTTGTACATGTGCTTACATTTCCTACTCTCTAGTGTCCCTCTGAGTGCTCAGTGTTGTCACCCAGAAAAATGTGAAAGAGGATTGGTAACTCTCTACATCTCAAATGCACAGCAGCCACAGTTTATTTGAAATGGACCGATTGGATTTTTCATACTTGGGCTAATCTACTAAAGATTAGCTTTCATCAATGGTCATGACAAGCATCTTCCAGACGTTTCTGTGTGACTGGTCTGCTCTAGCACTGGTGCCAGGCTGATGACTTGAGGTGTCCCCAAAACCACTAAACTCCTGCTGTTTTCTGAGACCTATCCCCTAGAGTTCATAAACTGTCATCATCTAGTCTAAATACTTATCCCAGTTGAAAATACTGAATACATATTCTTCCAGAGGTGGATGCAGGGGCCCTCCTGAAAGGACTCTGGTCACTAAAGGTAAGCAAATTAATAAATTTATTAAAAAATTAATAAATCAATGCAGAACTGATTACTGTACTCCCCAAAGCTGTGGGGCCCACAGAGAGCTCTCTCCCTCCAAGAAATCCCACTGAAGCCAGATAAAGTGAGAGTGTGAAAAGCTTTTGGCAGAAGGAAGGCAGCTTTTGCATGTCTTTTGTGAGTCCATCTGCTCTTTCCTGATATCTATCAGAGCATTTATACACCTAAAATGAAAGATATCCTTGCAAATAAATCAACAGGGCTCAGACTACTGTACAATAGTGATGTAATTAGACATGTCTTGAGAAAAAAATATAAATGCATATTTTTATATTTTACATATATTCACAAGGAAAAACAAAATTACAAAGTGACTCAAATAAATTAAAAAAATAATAATAATAAAAAAAGTCCATCCAATAGTTTTAAGCCCAGTCCACTTGTACTTCAATAAAGGAACAAGTCTCCTCTGCAGCCAAGCATGATGAGAGGAACTTAGAATACCAACCACAAGCTTTCAGATAAAAGCATAGATTTATCTTGAAAGTTAAGAGATATTAATTCTTAATATGTATTTCTACTTGTTATTTGCTCCATGGATTCAAGGTCTTTAAGTTTCATATTTTCAAACAAAAAAAATCTTTAATGCTTCTTTTAAAAAAAAAATAATAAAGCAAGTATTTTCAAACAATTATGGTTCCAGTAGACCAAGTTTCAAAACTGTATCAAGAATCACAAGATTCAGATGAAAATATCATGCTTAACATTAAATATATAAAATTTTGACATTTTATAGAGGAATCAATGGAATGGAATGGGAATCAATGCAATGGAACTCAGTGAGCCCAGCACATGTAGGAAAAATCAGAATTTAAGGTCTACCAGTAAAATGACCTGGCAAAGGTGTTCTTGTGGAGGTTCTTTCTACTGTGGTATGAAGTCTTGGCTCAAAGAAGTGAAGACAATGAACCCTGTGGTTCAAATGATGGGAATACTAGGCAGTTCTGGACTTCTGTCTGAGTTTAGACAAATGTTTAACTGGAAGACTAAAATTAAAGCCTGGAAGGTGTTTTAAGTATCTTTTTTTTTCTTTCTTTCTTTCTTTCCTTTTTTTTTTTTTTTTTTTTTAGTGCTTGGAAAGGGATGATTTCTCACAAACTGATAAATAAATCCTAAAAATACTTTTCTTAAAATAAGATAATCTTCCCCTAAATCAGTCAGGAATTAAGGTTTTCATGAATTCTATATACAATATATTTTTGATTTTTTTTTATAAGGAACTTTGATATATATGTTTATTACTACCCACTTTTGTCACAGTAGTACCTCAAAGCCTCAGGATTAAGGCCCTGTTTGTATGGAGGGCAGTAATAAACCAAAAGGCAGTCCAAGAAGTCTTACAGTCCAAATATATGCACGTCTCCTTGGAATGTGTTATTGTCACAGGAATTGTCTAAAAGACTAAAAGGGGCTTTGTTTGTATTTAGATTTCTCTCTTTTCTTAAGCTGTTTGTTTAGAAATGGGTCACTTAGCATAGCAGATGTTTCTTCAACACAACATATTTGTGTCACAGATGAAGAAAACTTTCCAACCAACTCTCTTGTTTTAGTCACTATAATTTAGCAGTCCATTTTATTTCTTTTTAGAGCACATAAAGCAATTAACTAAACATTTCAGTTGTTCATCTGTGTTTTTCCACCACCTGTAATTTGTACAAATAATCTGATATGGGAATTTTTAGTACTGTCATAATAAAAAAATATAAACTCTATGTGAATGTGCAGTTTCAAGCCACCAGAAATTATTCAGGAAACATCACTTAGCTGGTTTATGCACCAGAATGTAAATGAGGCCTCCTTTTTTTCCCCCAGTTACCAGTAAAGCTTAGGCATTCACTGCTTTCATTTGACTTCGTTCCTTTTTTTTCTTCTGTTGCCATGGAAACCAGGGTGCCAGTCAGTCTGCAGAAGAAGCTGCCATTGCAGGTGGTTTGCAGATACTGTATTAATAAATAAAGAACTAAATAAATAACTGGGACCCATATTTTCCTCAAAAAGACAACAGTAAAAAGCACATCACTTAGCATTTATGCTGTTGGCTTGTGTAATTTGGCTATGGAGACTTTATAGAAAACGTTTATTGCTTTAGAAAATAAGCATGCATGTATTCTTGTACCTGGCAAGCCCATTGTGTATATTTACAGCCTTCTCTATATCAATCAACTAAAATATTGAAACAACATAAACCAATTGAGTTGAAAAGAATGAATCTTAAAAAGAAAGGGAGAATGAAAGAGAGAGAGTGTGAACACGCATGCGCTACTGATTTATTCATGTGCATGTTCAGTTTATGTGCTTGGAGTTACTACCCATTTTGGATCTTAGCTGTACAGTGATTCTGTTGTTCTGAAGAGATTTAAATTAATGTAACCTTGATCTAAGAAATTAAAATCAACTTGAAAAAATATATAAATAAAACTGTTTTAGCTTGGTTTTAAGCATCAGAAAAATAGTCTTAGGGGAACACATTACCAGTCTTCCTGAGAATCCCCCATATCCTTAGAACATTTTTGTCTAATTTCAGCCATGTCTTAAAAATTGATAGAAATCCCACAGGCAATTATTCATGTAAAATATTTTGTAGAAAATAAAAATTGGGTGAAGAGATCAATGCTACTAAAAAGGAAAGACAAGGAGAACTCTTCTGTCATCTATTCCATTTGCTATGTTTTAACAAGTTGAGCAGTCTCAGAAACAAAAATCAAGTACACAGAGAGGTGTTATTTCAATTCTCTCCATCCAAAATAGTCTTTTATTAGATAGAAAAAGTTGAAGGACTGCATGGCTTACAGTTTTACCTGTGATGCATCTTAAGTCTTTCCCGTATAAAGCAAACTCTACAGTTATTACTTATTTAGGTGTTCATAACATCTTAGGAATGTGTATCCACCTTTTTTCTTCTTTATTTTTTTTTTCTCTTTTTTAATGGTTTTGATTCCTCTCATATTTCTTAGACAAATTAATGTTAGCATTATTCTTCTAGGGAAAGAATAATCTGTTTGAGCTTTCCCAGTAGGCTATTGTCTAATCCAATGACATTCCAGCAGAAAAATACACACATACACAAAAACAATGGACCTAAAGGGAAACATATATGAAATTTTAACATTGAAGTCCACATGAATTTTGAGCATACACAAGGAAAGGAGGATGAGAAGGATGAGAGAAACAGAGGATGAGAAGGATGAGAGAAACAGAACAATTTTTGGAGATGGGAAGTTTCAGAATGAAAAGAAAGTTGAAGGAGAAGGGAGACCTGGAATAGCTCTGTATTAGGAATGAGGCCAGGAGAGATCAGGATATTGAAGAAGATTATAGATTTCATGGGGCTCTGTGCTGAGTTAGAGGAACTGTTCCTTTCTTTTTCTATTTTTTTCTACCCCAGATACCCAGGGCAATAGGAAATCCCTTCAGCCAATGCTCTTCTAAGGTGTACACTCCTGAATTATAGGGTCACAACTCTAATTCTTCCCTTCACTATCCCATGCTTCTTAAGCAGCTTTTTCCTCCATTAGTCTGCTGCCACGAGCAACAACCTATTTGGCTTATGGTTTCATATTTTTTGATACTTTTTCCCTAAGTACTTTATTGATAAATGCTAACATGGAAAAATGAGCTCAATGACCCTCAGTTCTGACTCAGTATGTTTTTTCTCACTTTAATAATATATTTACCAGGAAATAGATAGAATGAGAAGCATTGTTTGGGGCTTGCTTTTGTTTGTTCATTGTTGTTGCTGTTTGATTGTTTTTTTTAATCAACAGAGCTCTAATACTACCTGACTAGCAAAAATAGAGCATAAAATAAAAGCATTGGAAACTGTGGATAACTCTTTCCCTGTATAGTTTACTTCATACAAAAACAGTGCCAAACCGTGCATTTTTTATCTTCTTATTCCAGAACTTATCCAGGTCTCACTTCTTATAAAGGCTTATATGGACTCTAGTGTAATTGGAGGTAGCTCACTTGTATCTACAGAGCTTGTTGACAAACCAAAAAAGAGAGCCCTTTATAGATACACTCTGGTCACTAGAGAAAAGATTTGATGCTGACAGTATAGTCAATAGAAGTCAATATATATGAGATAGTTAAATAGGTCGTTCATGTTAACAAATTTCCAGAAGTAATATTTACAGTCGATTGAGAAAAAAGAAAGGAATTTTGTACAATGGATCAAATGACAGAAATCAAAATGTTGACCTTGCATTACTTTTACATGAGACCTTTTTTTAAAAAAAGCTCTGATTTGGAGCTGCAAGTGGAGGGCTTCTGGAAAACAGACTGTTGTTTCTGTTTTCATTATTTCTTTCTCATTTCAGTCTGGAATGTCACTTGGTTGCTGAGATCATTGCACAACATGAATTGTACAGAAAACCCCTCATTTCTGTAAGATAAATGTGCTGTTATATTTTAAGTTGAACAGGCAAGAGCCTTCAAAATTTGTACATGTAAATGGAAAAACGCTTATGTTGGTGGAGAAATCTAAACCACATCCTTTTGTACTCTAACCATCTACCCACTAATAGAGAAGAGTTGTCAGAGAAGTATTTTAACTCTGAGTGTGTCTGAAGTTTCAAAAAGGCTGTTCTTTTTCTCCTCTAGTCACTACACGTATAAGCAAAATCTTGGAAAGATTTATTTTCTAGGCAACAAATAAAGAAATCTCTACTAAACACCCCCATTTAGGCACAAGTTGAATTTAAATAATGTCACCTTTACAAAAATTATGATTGCCAGCAGCATGTAGTAAAAAAACTGAGACAACGCTGAGCATCTCTGAAACATACTCACCTAGCAATCCACTACTTTCTTCTTATATCCACAAGAATCATGAGCATTTGGAGACAGGTAATCCAAACTTTGATTTAATTTAAATTTGGATTCTGTTCAAGTCCATCTGTACTTAATGTAAATGTTAAAGTGTCCAGAAACAAATATGGATTAGAACTGGCAACCCTCATCTGTGCAAAACTCCCTCAAAATCAGTGCAAATGTGCCTCAATTAAGTTTCTGGGCTGGACTTTACTTGGAATTAGAGATCATAAACATGTGTTGCATGTTTTATAATATTTGTCTGTAAAATTTTCTCAAGAGACGATCTGAAATACATAGTGTATGTCTTAATGAGAAGAGAGGAGAATTTGGTTTTGATTTTGTTTTATGATTGTAAGAATATTGATGTCATAGCCTAAAATGGAAAAAGTACACTATTGTGTTATATAGCATTATATCGCATAATTTAACCTCTTGCTGAGATGGAACAGAAGACAGCAGGGGGCCTTGATAGTTGTTAACACACTATTATATTTTCATGGCTTATTTTCTATGCTTGGTAGAACTCTGGAAAACAGATGGAAGGCGACCATGTAGTCCTACAAATTTCCAGGAAACTCTGGTTATATAACTTATGCTAGTCTTTTCACCAAAAGTCCGATTGCTACTGAAGTCCAAAATAATACTGAAGAATCTTCTGAGCAGAAGAAAGAGCAAATGCTCAAAGGTTGCTCTTCAAGGTAAATGATAGCTACTCAGAAGTGGGGAGAGATATGGAGAAATGATATAACAAAGCAGCAGTTGCTGTGGGCCAAAAGGCTGCCTACTTTCACTGCCTCTATGTGTGAAAGTTTTAAAAATTAGCTCCATCAGAGTCTGCAGTTTTGGAAATACTTATACTTGATTTAGCAAGTGGAAAACATATATTGGTCCCTGTGACTACCAGTAGGAGGACCTCTGCCCACCAAGCAGGACCAGTTCAAGAGTACTAGGCTTCTCAGGTAGTTTTGGGTGCATTATCATGGCTCAGAGGAGGTATCCTGTGGTTTGATTTCTCTTCACAGCTAGTGTTTTGAAACTGTTGGACTTGTTGGACTCCTTGTGGAGTCTTTCAGTAGGCATTTCCAGAGGCTGCTTTGGGGCCGGTGAGATAACTCCATGCTCCCTTCCTATAGTCACTGGAAGAAAGAGAATTCTCTAGAGGAACAGCTAGATCCTGCTGTACCCACTCTGAATCATCCTCTGGAGAAGCGTTGCTTGGACTATCAAAAGTCACTTGGAACATTTATCTCATTAGTAGGCTACAGCCTTTCTCAGAATTTTCTTTGTGTATTTCCATATTTCTCTCCTGGCTTTGTAAGGTAAACAGAAATGGTGGCATAGATTCATTCCTTCTCCAAGCTGACTGATGCCAGCAGAGTTCTATTCCAGGAGAAACTCAATCCCATCACTTGTATTTATTCTAACTCTGGATTAACTTTTATTTCTTTGTTTTCATTACTGTGCTATTTAATTAGATGTATTCTTACAAAACTCGCCTGGGGCTTTTTCCTTTCCAAAAGAAATATGGTGTGTGAGTTTTTTCAGAAACATCCAAGTGACTTAGGAGTTGAAGTCTCCCCAGACATTAGTGGGTGGTTTCTGAAATTCAGAATAATGACCTCTAGTCCATTAGTTAAAAACGATGTCAAATACCCACAGCCTCTGCATTTGATAGGCAGAATGATGTCTGTCAGCACATCACTGAACCTATTCCTAGTCAAGTAGTAAATCAAGGACAAGATTGGTTCTGATATTTTAAATACAGATCATTTTCAGTTATTGAAGGTTAATGTCGGTTTCCATGAAGAGGCAAGGGAAGATTGCAACAAAGAAAACCTGGAACACAGTAATCCTATTTCCTGTGCCTGCCACCTACTTTTACAGCCAGCCATGTAATATATTTTTGGCAACCTAGTTACACCATTCCACTTATATTTGATGTTTTTTAATGTAAGTGCTAAGTGACTTCAGTATTCCCTGGACAAGCTGCAGCATTCCTCACTAAGCATGGAGCACGGATGGCTTCTCAGTTGCAATAGATGGCACAGGGCCCACACTGAATATCAGCAGGAGTATCTGCACTGCTTTCCATAGGCTTTTGATCATATCTGTGAGGAGAGTATGCATTTGGAAAAACCTTTCCATGGCTGCCTGGGAGTCAAGTGAAACACGACATGAACAGAAAAGAAGACAAGTGTCTTGAGTACACATTTAGGGGCAACAGGAGCAGCAGACCTCTTCTTTGTGGTGGCCTGGGAACTCCACCACATTTCCTTTGGGAATCCACCTGAAAGAAAACAGAGTGCAGGACCTGATGGTCTATCTGGACCAGGTAAACTGAATGAGAGGCAGAAATAATATGGCACCATTTTGATGATTTAGGGGTACATAACAGGAGCCAGTATGTTTTTGCTTTCATGAGCTCAAGTATGAATGTATTTTGCAATGCCTGTCTAGCATAAGATAAGCAAAACGGTTGGGGAAGAGACCTATAAAAGTAAGACATACATGGGGAGCATACATGGAAGCAAGATATTTCTGCAGGCCTTGACACTTTTTCCCATAAATATGTTTTTCCCTTAGTAGTAAATGGGCAACTACAGCCTTAATGACCTTGACTTTCATTTATGTATTCTTTTCAGTGGTTTAACAACAACTTTGTTTCATTTATTCCTGGCTTCAAAACTGACATAATGATTTCTTTAATTTCCTTTTCCCATAGAAGCAATTCTTATTCAGCTTTTACAGCTAGAAGCAGAAAAGAAAAAAAAAAAACACACCACCAACAAAAAAAAACACACGAGCCCCAGTGCTACACATAAAAATGTTAAAAAACAACTTTGCAACAACAGCAACAAAAAAAACTATATGGAAAAAAATATCATAAACTAATATAAACAAAAAAAAAAATGGCCACTGAAGTGTTCTGGTAGTGGAACCAACCTCTAACCTCTAAATAAAATTCATCAGTTAGGATCACAACAAATAATGTCAGCCTTATTTATTGCTTATATTTTGTCAGAGTAAACAAGGTTATTTATCTCCTGGATGTTTTTTTATGCAATATGAAGTCCCCCCAAACACAAAATAGCGTGTGCTGCACAAAAAAAAAAATATATATATATATATATATATTCTTTATATATATATATACATGTATACATATATATATACATAGAGAGAGAGAGAGAGAGTTTTCTGGCCACAGGGGACATGTGTGTTACAGAATTTTAGAGAAGTTTGTTCAGTGAACCCAACTGGCTGAGATGGACATCTGCTTGAGTTAAAGACATTGTGTGCTTGTACAGACACAAGTGCTTCAAAAGGAAGAGATAAAAGGGCTTCAGCAGCCTGCTTAGCCACATCCAACAAAACCTCATAGATAAGTCAGCTTCAGATAGTCAGAGAACCACAGAGAATGTGCATATTCTGCATAAGCGATCATACCTGCATTTTAAGTGAAACAGGAACACTTTCTATAGCAGCTTTGCAACACCTCTAAGCAACAATTACTATGTTTACATTGTGAGTAAGATTTGAAAAGCCAGTGAACTGCCTTCCATTTTGGGAGAAAACCTAACAATACATAAATGAAATCAAGAAAGGAAAATTTCTTGCAAACGCTTCACATACCACTGATTGTCACACATGGAAAGGCATGAAAGACAGGGAAACTGTGCAACTGCTATTGTCATTTATTGCATAATATTTGTGTGAATTGTGAATGGTTACATGATTTGTTTCACCTCCAATTAATGTTAAAAGGCTTCACTTCTTATTTAAACATTTCAAAATTAAGAAATTTGTCAAGAATCTAGATTCCCTTTGACATTCCTGATACAAGACTGTGCTAGTTGCAGATGCTTAAAGATGCCTTTACAAGGCTATTTGCTCATGATGCTGCATATGAAAAAATGAAGAGTAATATTTTCTGTAATAGATTTCTATATAAAATGTTTATTCTTTAACATGACATTATTAGTTTTTAATCTCTTATTTGCATTTGTTGATCACAGATACACAGATAAGCAATGTATTACTTTGGACAATTAAATGTGAATTCTAGAATACAAGGTGAATAGAGGTCAGAACAGGCACAGAAAAGGCACTTCTACAGAAGTTGATAAGTTAATCATACACAGGTTAATAACATAAGTAGGTACTAATTTTAGTTGCTTTTGGAGAACAATTGCCTGCCTTGAGGATAAAATACTTTCTTTTAAGTGTCAAACAGCTAAACACAAGCACTGTCAGAATATCTTTCCTTGCAAATATAAATTCAGTATCTTTACATTTCAGCACTTCTATCTCGTATCCCAGCAACTCTTCTGCAATGGACTCCTGAGTTTTAACCCTACTTGTCGTTAGACCACAAGATGGATAATTGCTGCAATGAAATATGTGTCTGCCTGCCTGCCTGCTAGTCACTCTTGAACATTTTAATTCCCTTCACATGTGAAAGTGGAGAAGTCTGCAAGCTCCTCAAAGTGTTGTGAAAGTGCCTAGCCAGGAGAAGGCAGAGCCCAAAAGAGGTCTGTCACCCTGACATGCAGTATGTGCATATTAGACAGCCAGGCAGGATGCACATAGACGACTGCCTGCACTCACCCTGGCTTATGCTGAGAAGCAATACCATCAGAGGCATTGGGAAGAGCTGGGTTTATGCTGTGAGAAAGAGGCTTAAAGGCCCAGGGACTCTAAGCTGTAGGAAAGAGAATTTCTTCCACTCCAATGCTCAAAGAAGAAATTGCTTTCTATGGGCAGCTTAGTCTGTTCACTGAAATAGTTGAATATTTCAAAAAAAAATCTGTGTCATTAGCGGCCTTGGAGGACCTGGTCCTGCAGGTAAAAAGTATCTTCATCTACCAGTGAACCCAGTCTGAGCCCAAGATCTGTAGGTGTTTTTATGAAAATAAATTTTTCCAGGACAAAATTAATTTCTGTCAATGGAAGACAAGTTTGTCTAACATAAATATCTTTATTCCTCACAAAAGTGGAAGTGTTTCTCTTTTGCTCAACAGCCCAAAAGGAAACAATCATTTTTTCAAGAATTACTGTAAATGTTAATCAGGAAGGATCCGTCAAGTAACCATGCAGTGGACAGCTTTCCAAGCCTTGGGAAAGCAAGCAGAGTTTGAGTCTTGGGAAATAATGCTGTTGTTCTTAGCTTTGATTTGTGCGGGAGTCAATGCAGGGGCAATTTTGACAGTTGAGCTGAAGGGAATGTTACTCCCATTAAAGTCAAATCGTGATGCAACCTTGCTCCCTCGGAACTAGGCAATGATAATGTGCTAAGATTGTTTATATGATCCCTGACCATCACATTTCAGAGTTTGAATGAACTGAGAAAATTACATGACCAGAGCTCCCATATCACTTATTTCATCTTTAGTAGAAACCAGGCAGAAGGATATTTGCAATAGCTCAGCTGAGAAGCAAGAAGGGTCTCCGAGTACAAGTTTGTTTCGGAAGTACCTGAAGTTATAAACTGGCTCACCTGAACCTTTCCATCATACTGAAGTTTGGACGAAACAGTCAAAATGGACTTTAATCTGTGCCCTATTCCTTTTACTATTCAGGCCTCACACTGTGGTAGTTGAACACTTTCCATATACACAGAGTAGCATGACTAGGAGCTGTCAGATGCCATTTTTACCTTCTATCATCCTCCTCTCCCTGATTATTGGCACTCAGCTTGCACATGCAGGGTGAAGCTACCCCTATATTTATTCAGTGAAAAATTGTACCTTGCTTTCTTTCTTGCTTAGTGATTAGGAGGTGAGTTTGTAAGAGCCTCAGATTTGTTCCTCTGGCCCAATGAATATTTATTTATTCAGAAAAGAGACTGAGAGAGGCAATCTTGACAATCAACATTCAATGGTTTCACATCAGGTGGGTGGGGTAGTTGTCTGTGCTGTAGAAAAAAAATGGGAGAATTGGGAGAATTTGAACCTGGGTGACTCCAACCCAGAAGAGTCTTCTGCTGCCACATTATTGTCTACTTGGAACTGTCTTTCTGTTTCTTAAAAAAATAAAAAAAAAATAAAAATGTTTTAGCATTTTGCTCACTGGAGAGTGGGGTTTGTTTTTTGTTTGTTTGGTGCAGGTTTTTTTTTTTTGTAATCCCAGATTCTCATGAGACATGAAATCACTATGAAATCATTACCGGGGGCAATTAATAGGACAGAGTACTGTTTTATTTTTTAATCTCTTAATCATTCAATCCAGTTTTTTGTGGAGACAACTTGGTACTAGCATGCACTGATGGACTTTTCAGATGCTTCACTTGGAACAAGTAAGGCCAAAACAGAATTAAAGCAGCAATGATATTACTTTCCATTACGGAAAGCTCACTGCTACATGCAGTGAAAAAGTCCGGAGATCAAAAAGATGGAAGATTTCAACAAAAACACTGCTCTTCCATAACACAATCAGATTTAAAGAGCCTTTTAACTAAAAAGTGTATGTATTTATTTATTCATCTGCTCATTCTGTCTTTAGGACAACAAAGCTTTCAAGAACAGGCATCTGATGACCTCCACGGGAGCCACTGAGGACCTCAGGCCAGCAGTAACAGTTCGTCCTCTTTGCTAACAGCATCTCCATGCAGATTTAGTGGAGACATTCAGTCTGTAATAAACACAGTCTAGGCAAATACAGAACTAGAATTGTCTGCTGCCTCATTATTAATATATTAGGATAGTCTGGACCTCTGACCTCTTTACCAAATCTTCCACACTTACCCCCAATTTCTTTTCCTGCCCACGCATGCAGCAGGAACCCTCCTGGATTTTGCACATACACAATCACAGCTGCAGCATTTTGCCCCAGACTCTGTACCCCAGAGTTCCTCGCCAACAGGGATGGCACCCTTTGACAAGACAGAGCATGAAAGAGAAAGCAGCGTGTGTGTGTGCCCAGCATGCAAATGCTCCCTCCCGAGCACAAGGGATGCGATTTCATCTGGTAGCCTGTAGTGTGCACAGCTTAATAACAAAATGAAAATGCAGGAAGACTGTATCAGTCATGCAGATGCAGTGGGGGGAAAAAATATTTAAAAGGAAGAAGAAAAAAGGAAGAGAGAGAGAAAGAGAGAGAGAGAAATTGGAGTACACTGTTAGTTTTTTGTGTGTGTGTATTTTTTTGACACTAAGCACAAGTCTAGCAGATTTAAGTACTATATAAAAATGAGTAGCAAGACAAGTCCAGGGAACAATAGATCTGAAGGAAAAGGACTTCCAGAAGCAGACTTGGTTTTTGTGTTTTTTTTTTTCTTTTGCATGAGGCCTGGAAGCAGCTAATCTCTGCTGAGTAAAGATAGCCATTCAGATCAGATCAGTCGACAAGGCTGCTGGAGAAGGAAAACCAGGATATCGTTTCATTGTCACTATTGGGGAGCCACCAGATGCTTGGGATTCCATATATTTGGGGGATAAATCTTTCAAAAGCTCCATTGACACTGGGGTATGTCAATAATTCAACATATTAGTTGGATGCAAATACTGCACAATAAGGTATGGAAAGAAAACTGTAATTGGGAATGCCAGGGCGAAGGGGGCTCTATCTTCTGACTGAGCCCATTGTTGAACTCCAGGCTGAACCTCCGACCCTTTACTTTGGAAGGACACAATAGGCTTTGATATGAGATGGTGGGAAACGGTCTTGGAGGCTCATTTCACATTCAGCTGCAATTCATCAGCTTGGCTGGGACTTCTAGCAGCTTTAATGACCACTGCAATTGATGGTTAAATCAATTTGTGACGGTGACAGCATGGCTGGCCCCTAGACTGTAACAATCCGGGATTACAACAGGCAGAAAGGGCCCTGTTATTCAGACGTGCGTGGTTTCTACTCAGCTTTGAGTGGGAACAACAGTGGGACAAAGTCTCACAAGACCAGGCCCAGAGAATGTACACATTCACTCCAGTTGACTACACACCATGGCTGCTTCTTTTAGCGCGATAAGGCAGGATAAAAAAAAAAAAAAAAAAAAAAAAAAAAAAAAAAAAAGCTTTGTTACAAATAAAAATATACAGTAGAGCACAAAGGACCCTGATATTTGACTATATCCTTAGGGAAAGTGGCAACCCAGAAAGAATTTCACCTTTGTTCCTCCAGGGACGAAGTGGGTGGTCTGTCCCCCTCCACCCGCTGCCCCAAACGGTGGTGCAGCTTGCCCCCACAGTAAAACCCGTACACGTCCGGATTATGGTAGAGCAGGTTTGCATTTGGCAAGGGGGGCATAGGCAGGGGGGATGGGGGCCAAATATAACATTCAGACAGTGAGAAGGAAGGACTGCTCCCTCTTCTGTCACTGAAGAAAAAATGCACGCAAAACACACTAAAGCATGCTATAATTCATTTTCATCTCTCCATGATTATAATTACCTCTCACACTGAACAGATACTGCAGGGAAAGAAGAAGACCAAAGCTCACTCTGGTGGCCTTGCTGCTAATAATTACGTTACAGGGCAGTCAGTTGTTTTGGACGTGAGTCTGCAAGGCCAGTGCTTGCCTATCAAGAAAAAATGCAATTTCCAGTCATGTCAGGTCTCTCTCCTGCCACATTTTGCTGGTACAATATGATATTTTCACCCAAAATATACAGTGTATGTTATCAGCAGGCAGAATTTCTGGGAAATGTGTTATTTCAGCATAATACTGCACATCAACTAATGCAGGCAGTGGCTAAAAGCTATGAGACATATTTGAATTGTAGCATAGATATGATATAATGTGTATGTGTGTTTTGTTTATATTAAATTACACTTAAAATATTTCAAATGGTTCACTGAAAAGCTATGTTTTCTATGTCATATTAATTGAAATAATTTATTCAGCCCAAATAGAACAGTTATGTTGTGTATCTAACCAAGCGTAGACTCATTTAAAAAATCAATATGATATGTAGTCAGAGAATCAAAGTACTTAGAAATTTATATGAGGAAGCTGTTAATGTGAGCACTACACATTATGCCAATCAATAAGTTGTAAATTATATAGTAATTAATTACACATCTCTCTTTGTCGATTAGGCATGATCAAGCTATTTCTGTGTATACTAAAGAAACATGTTGAAAATGAGTACTAAAAAAAATTTAAAATGAGAGCCACAGTCCATTGACCTGCTAAATAAATCTTTTTATTTAAATTACTTCATCATGTTCTGAGTTGAATCCTACAATTAATAACTAATTCTGGCATCTTCCTTACAAAATGTCATGGTCTAAATGTTGCAAAAGAAAGAGCTGACTAGCTCCTAGTAATATGTAAATCAATTGGTTGATGTTAATACCTGAAAATTTGTAACCCAAAATAAAATACCACATTTTGAAAATGTAAACACATTTTGTTTTTTCTAAAGGATCTGTCCAAATATTGAAAAAATATTATTGCTAACAGTAAAGAGGTCTGGCACTAGGTCCAAACCCTGACAGTGGAGGAGGGGAAAAAAAAAATCACTTGGTTTCTATGGTAACAGTGCTGGTAGAAATAGTTGTGTGAGCATACTGAACATGCATAAAAGCCTTCCCAAGGGAGGTCAGAGGATTTGAAGAAAGAAAGAGGGGGGGGGGGAAGAAGAGGAAGGGGAAAAAAAAAAAAAGATGGCAGCTTCTGCAGAAAGCAGATATTTTATGCTGAATAAGTGTTTCAGATGTGTGATGTGATCGATAACAAAACATTGTTGCTAATAGAAAAATCTTTGACTATGTATCCATTCATACTTAAATCAAGTTGGTGCATACTCATTTCTATGTGAGACATATTGATACATACACATTTGCTTTTGCACACGTGTTTAGATATTGGTGTGTGAATAAATTATACATCTTCATACAGAATGGAAGTACAATGTGAGACTATAACAAACCCCTTACTATATATATTACCATATATAGTGTATCGCATATGGACAGTGTCACTATATCAGATATATTTAAATCATCTTTATATCTATGAACTATAAAGTATAATATGTATGAAATATATCTGAGCCACATTATCATTAAGAACATTGGAATAACTCAAAAGGAGCAGCAAGAAGCACCTAGCATTATTTGTGGATGAAGTTATTAGTTTTGGCAATTAAATCATGTTAATTAATTTTAATGTTATTAGTGATGGTCAAGAAGACAGGAATTAGTCAGAATCTGTTGCACAATGAGCAAGCTGTATATACCAACTAGACTCTGCAATTCAGCCTGCTTAGAAACCCTGTGAACATGGTTCATTCTTTTGAGCTAAAAATGTTCACTAGCCCTTTATTTGCATCTGCTTCAATCCTCTGTTCATTGTTGGTTGCTATAAACTCTCTCCATGGGGGATGGATTGGCACAGAGAGGAAACGTGACAGAGGCTCCCATGCAGAGGATGAGCCGTTGCTGCAAGTGAAATCCCACATCCATAAAGCCAGGGGGAGGGGCAGGATTCCTGGGTACACTCAAAAGCTCGATTTGTGCAAGCAGGAAGGCAAAAACATTTTTGACAGTGCTTGGTGTGCAGAGCGGGTTTGGAAAACGTGCATCATTCTCATAGATTTCTGGAGCAGCACAATGCACTATAATTTCAAAAGCTTGCTAGATTACCTTCTGAGGCATGGTGAGAGAGGATTTTCATCCAGAAGAGGTGGCTATGGAAAGCAAGGAGGATCTATAGCCACTGCTGGTTCTTTACAATTCAAAAGAAGCGGCACATTATCTGGGACTGACACTTGCAGAGACAAAAGTGGCACAGAAGTCTTCCCTGACCCTCCTTCCCCCCCTTCCCTCCCTCTTCTCCCCCCCTTTCCCCCTTCCCCCCCCCCCCACTCCTACCTCCCCCTATTCAGCCACCAAATGAGGCCCAAGAGCAGAATGAGGCTCCCTTTTGGGCCAGTCACACTACTGTCCTTTCTCACTCCCTACATGTAGAAAAAACACTATTATTTACTTGCAGCGTGTAGGGTGTGGCGCGGGCACACAGCCAGCAAGGATCTTGCATCAGGCACCTCCCTGGGGAACATGGAAGTGAGATACACAAAGGATGCACTTGACTGTAATGTCCTTAGCTTCATAGCTGGTTCAGAAAATCATGCTACTGACCACACCAGCCTTTTTGAAAATGCACCACCACCATCGGTTTCAGTGAGAAAGTGTGTTTTAAGGAAGGCATTTTTAATTTCCCTTCTATGAGGGTTGCTCTGTTCACATTAGAGAAAAAGGGAAAATTAATCATACATTGATCATACTTCACCCAGTTTTGTAAACTTCTCCTGCAAGACCAAAGCACCACTGTTAGTCATTAATTTTCCGTAATTAGACCTCAGGTTAACGTTTTACTGAAATGAACAATGGCTCTCTGCACTTCTCAAATCTACTATTCCTGTGTGTCTTTGGAAACACTTAGATCACAACCAGCTATCTTCTAATTAGAAGATACTCCTATAATTGCTAGAGAAAGGAAAAAGAAAAACAAAAACAAACAAACAACAAACAAAAAAGAGAAAACCAAACTATGATCTAGGCTAAACAGACAGAGCTTGTCAGTATCATTACTGAGGACCTTGATGCTGGGTTCTCCAGCATCTTTGCTCTAAGCTCTATAAATATTAATCTGTTGTAATACTACAAATAATTCAGAAATATCACCAAGTCAGCAGAACAAAGAAGTTGAACTCCAGATTCCCCATGCACTTATTTTCCTCCTGCTCTCGGGTGGTAGTGTTTTGAGAACTTGAATGGTTGTAACATGCCATGAGTTTTAACGATGACTCTGACTTTTCATATGATCTCCATTTCTTTCCAAAAGCCCCAGTGGGCCTGACTCCATGTGATATATGCTCCAGGACTGGGGTGTCATGCTATCTAAATATACATTTCACTTGACATCTGGAAATGGATGGTCACTGATCCAACATTTTTTCCATGTCTTCAAAGACTTAGGCCCAGATGCTGAATCATAATCCACATTCATGAGTGCATATTCTGCCCCTTCTTCACTGCCCAGCAAACCTGTTTTTGTTTTTTTTTTTTTTTTATTCTGTTATTTGAGTGCTTTCATTTGCAATCCATGAACTTTTAAATCAAAACTCTCGCCCTTGTTCTGCATGTTAGTTTTTCCTCTTGCTTGAATTTGCTATGTAACAACTCTGCTTTACTATTCAGCAACCTGTGTTATGGAGAAAATGTTCCATTAGCCTATTAAGAGTATAAGAGTATTATAAGTATTATAAGAGTATTATAAGTATTATAAGAGTATTTAACAGTATAAATATGGTCGTTTATTCTACTCAGAGTGTGCCCTCCCAACAGCAGCATTTCATGGAAATTTTGAACCTTTCCGTGATAAACTTAGAGGGAATTCCCAGCTTCCTGTCTTAGATTCCAGGTCTCCTTAAGATGGAGGCTGTACTAATGCTCTTTTGTTCTAATGGACAAATGTGGATGATTTTAGTTTAAATGATGGCCAACTTATTAAGGCAGTGACTACAGAGAAATCAAAGACATGACTACTGTATTAAGTCCAGGTACACAACATACTCTTCAATCAACTTCTTGTGTGAGCTCCATGATATGGGGGTTGACTGATTGTACATGTAAAGCCAGTGTAGAAATCATTGCACTACACTGTAGTGAATTCTGTGACTGTAAATCAAATACACCTCAAATCAGTCCTGAGTGAAGATTTTGGACAGAGTGTATTTTTCAATATTTGTATAAATTACAATTGGACAACAGCTGCCTAAAGTAGTTTTATTAGTTTTGTTTGCTTATTTGTTATTAGCTTCACGAACTACTACTCTAAATTTCACTCATTGTATAACCCTTCTACAAACAAGCTGTCTTCTCAACATCAATGAGCAAACATTTGTCTTTGTTAGAAGAAGCTGTTGAATTAGATTGTAGAAAGACATAAACACACAAATCCAGATGTAGCACAAAGTATGTCCTATTTTTATACATTTTGATGAGCTTACATTTGTTATTGTTTTTTTATTTCTCTAAAGAATGACCAGCAGAATATCTAGTAGTTCCAATATTTGCATCACTCCTTTGTGCTTCTTCTGTGGCTCCTATTTGCTGGACATAAACTTTTGTCTTATTCTCCCTTGTAGAAGTTCAGAGAATTCCGTTGCTGTCCCTTTAGGGTCTTAAAAAAACTATGCAGCCAATCAGAAAATGCAACACACAACTGTGATGTACTTGTACATGTCCACCTGAATGTTCTATGCACATAAAGAAAAGCTGGCCACCTATACACTGTACCTGGTAGGGGTCCTCTTCCCTTGGTTCGAGTGGCTGCAGTTGTTTGGGATACGCCCAAATCCAAACAATGGTCTTTGAAAAACATAATATAAATAAAAACTATAAATAAATAAACAACAAAATAAAGGGCTCTTCTTAATCCTCATTATATGTATTTACATTAAGGATAGTGTGATAGCATTGTTAGTCAAAATGCAGTAGTGGCAGAAGATACAGGTCCAGAAAATTACTTTATTCCTACACACAATTCACAAGAATGGAAAACCACAAGTACTGTAGATATGCTTAGGTCAATCTAAAGAAACAAAAGACTATGAGGCTTGAACTTTGGAATAAAAATACTCGTGTCTGTATTGGTGTAGCACAATCATTGGTTATTGCACTGATGATACAGTGTTATTATCCTGGTTATTAATATATTATGACTGTATCAAACTGGTGTCAGAAAACCTCTGTCTGAGAGAGGATTTCTGTCCCTTTCTTATTGTTTGGTCTGCTTGAAGAGACATGTAAAACATCTAAGCATGTATCTTAGAGCTGAGACCACAAGAAAAAACAGATGAAGACTGCAGAAATCAAGAGTTCAATCTATTAATAAATAATAATAATAATAATAAATCTGTTTCATTTCAGCTTAAGAAGGTTAAGAAGTTTACTGAAATATTATGTATTCACTCATGTCAAACCTTGTCAAAATAATAATATAACAAGCATCACATCTTAAATATATGTGACCTGAAATCATTGCATAAAATTCTGAACAGTAAGCCACGGACATACTGACAGATACAAATGTAAAGTAAAAGGAAGTTAATTCCCAGAATTATCATTGAACATCATAAACAAGATTAAGTCCTTCTCTGAACAACCAAAGACTTCAGAGTTACTGTAAATTGTTCAAATTTGGGCATATTATGGAGTTTTTATGGCTTTGCCATGAAAAACTTTGTTTACTCTGGGCCGGATTCTGATAACCAAAGTTTGAATAGCAATTCTCTCTTTGAGTAACCAGAACGAGTTCCACATACCTGAACAGAAAAGACCAATTTGCTCCTTGGCTCTGAAAATGTTGTTCATTCCACTTTTTTCAGTTTTCAGACTTCTTTTCCACCAAAGTCTCAGAAAATTATTCATGAAACTGAAAAATCATCTCTACAGGACTGCTTGCAAAGATTCCACTCAGCATAAGCAAAGGTGACAAGATTTGGTTCTTTGTATAAGTCTAAAAAAATCACAGTGGCCGTAAAGCAGCTATGTTTCTGCAGCAAGAATTATATGATGATTTTGTTACATGCAGTTTTTCATAGTGGTTAAGTAAATAAAAGGTTTACTTTGCATGTGATCGTTAGAAACTGTAAATCTTAGCTCATAAAAACAACCCTTAACAAATACAGTTTTGCACTAGCCAGGCAGTGCAGAAAATAGCATCTCATTAGCTGTAAATCTTGGCAGAAAGGAGAAACAGAGCCTGGGAGTCTTAACAACAGCTTCTGTGCACCAGCCATTAGATCATACTGAAAAGCCCAACAGGTCTAAAATTTGGTTGTGAAAGCCCACATAATCATTTTAGTATTATATGATCATTTAATTACTCCAAAACCTATGGTTAGGGCTCATGCCAGCCTTGAAAAGATTAAAGGCTACATTTTAGGGTAATGAATTCTACTTATTTTTATTTTTGAAAACTTTATTAATGGTTTTTAAAAGGTGATATTCTCCTATTCAGACTTTCATTGCTTCCATGTTTGGCATGTTTTTCATGCTAAGTAGGCATGGCACGCATTTTGATATGTGACTGAAAACAAGATCCAGGCTGGTCTATGAAATTCCCTGCATACCTCAACTTAGACACCTGCGAATGCATAAAGGCAGCCTTGTACAAACCATTTAATGCCTTGCTCCTGCCAAAGTTCTCTCATGACAGAGTGATGTGGCATGGAGGGACCTTGTGCTTTTTCCATAAGAAAAGAAAAAGGAAAACAAAACATAAGTTCAACAAGCAAATGCCTATGCTTCCCCAAAACACAGCATCCCACATTAAGGGAATCACGCAATGCACAGCACTGGTTCAACCTCATGAGGTCCATCCAGAGAGATACTGGTGACAGGCCAAGAGTAACCCCCATGGGCTGCACTCTAACAGATATTTTGGGGCTACACTTCTGAACCCACTCTGTCTATCCCTCTAGTGAGCTCATGCATCAATCTGTAGTATTCTGAACCATCAGTCAAGGCAGCATGCCTCCTTTTTAAGGTGTTATGACATCAGAACTGAGCAGCTCAAATAAGCTGCCGGAACCTTATACTAAAACACTAAAACTGTGATGAAAAAAAAAAAAAAAAAAGGTCTCTTTCTTGCTTCTATATTTTTTCAAGTCTTCTGAAACAGTTCCTCCTCATTCCAGATATATATGAGAAAATTAAAAACAGACAGGTAAAAAAAAAAAAAAAGAAAAAAAAAAAACATTTACTTTATTTTAATAAAATGGTGAAAGTTGAAAATAGCAGACATTAAATCCATAATATGAGGTAACAGACATTTGTTTTGCATAAAAATACTCTGGCATTTAAAGCTCCAGAAGGCTCTCACCATGAGCTTTCCTGCTCTTTGCTTACGTGGCACCAAGGCCTCCTTCAGCTGTTGAAGATGTGCTGAATAACAGACAAGGGGAAGATCTGTATCTTCTTTATGAAGTGGTCTGGGCAGCAAAAGAAGGATTGCTTTCCTATAATGAAAAAAAAAAAAAAAAAAAGCAATGAACTAAATCTTAGAGAAAAACACCAGAAAACAAGATGTTAACAATTCTCTAATCCCCGTGTTAGTGGTCTACATTTGCCATATGCCTTCATCTTAACCTATGAAATAATGTCAGGTGCTGTCAGCTGGGGTGTTAACATACTGCTTTTTCTCCTGTCTGGTTTCTACCAGGTCTGCCTGCTTGGAAAGGCCTGTCAGTAGAATCAGCTGGAAAATGAGCAAACAAATAAGAGAGAACAACATGAGGAAACAATACCATCTGGGTCATATTTCCTGAAGAAAATCTTAATAAATTCTGACTAAGTCAATGGCACCACACAGCTTCACTTCAGATTGGGAACTAGCTCAAGTTTTTAAACTTTTATATAGGCTCTTCCATATATATGGATCTCACAAAACAGTTCAGAATCATCTGTTACTTCCTTGTTACTGTCGCCCTATATGTGATCTTTCCTTCTAAAGTAACTAAAGGTCTTTTCTTATGCAGGGGATACAAAAACAGGGTCATGAACCTTAACATTCATTCACCAAGCTCTCATACATATACACAGTATGATACTCAAAGTATCTGTTAATTATTTATTTTTTCAAAAAAAAAAAAAAGTTTTTAAGTCCACTTGCCTTGAAGAGAAATACTATCTGCACTATAATTAGCTCTTAAATGGCAACTTTCAATAAACGTGCACTAAGCAAGATACTTTGTCATCCAAAAAAAAAAAAATCAAAACACCTGGAAAAAAAAATGCTTATCAAGATAGAAAAAGCAAGAAAGCAAGAAGGATAATTAAAACTAATCAGGAATATGGTAGATGTCATTCTCAAGAAGCAATAACCTAAAGACAGAAACAGATTTAATCTAACTAGGGAAATCAAACATGTCTGGTGTCTTTATAACAAATGACAAATAACAGCAATAGCCAAGGTTTGAACTGGGTCATATATTTTATTAAAAACCCATATGGCATGATGATCCACTATGAAAAATGTGTATAGTAGTGGTTTATGGCTGTGGTTCATACACTAACAAGATTTTCATTTACTTGAACATCTTCCATCATGTTCAGGACAAGAAAGTGTTTCTAACATTCTCCTATTAGCAATTATTTTGACATTATGATTAAAAAAGCAGCTCAATACAGCTCAAGCAATGTAATTTAATAAGATGAGCTACTTGTTTATTGGTTTGGGATGGGTGGTTGTGACTGCCTGTTTAACATCAACATACCTTGTACTGGACATTTGGAAAATTTGACTGATTGGCTGATGTCAAGTCCAAACTCAAAGCGATATCAGATGTGCTACTGTTCTGGGGCAATGTGGGAGCAAATATGCTGATTAAGCCTGGGAAGAAAAAAAAAAAAAAAAAAAAAAAAAAAAGTAATTGTCTACTTTCATGGGTGCCAGACATCTGCATCAGATGGTTGGACAAAAAAATCCACATTCCCACATCGTGTCATGAGGAAGGTGCCTGCAGCATGGGTATTTATGAGTATGCACCAGTCCTCCATACAGAAAGTTCATGGTGCTCTGGGGATGAAACCAAGCAAAGTTTACAGATCAGCAACTTGTCAGCCCTATCCTCCAGCTGAAATTAAATGCAGATAAAATAAATAGAATGTTTTAAGGAAATGGAAATACCAAGTGCTGGAATTTCCTGGCTATATACAGCTGGATTTATTTCAGGCTCTGTGGACATGGAAAAAAACATGAGCTCATACTCCCCATATGGGAAATGTGATGTTGGTAAGGGAGGAAAACAGAGTTATAGTCCCTGTTCTATGGAAACTGCATGATTAACCAGGCCAAAGATGAGAAAATAGAACTATCAAGAGTAGCTGCCCAGTTAGAGCTTGGAGAACAGCATGGGCACAGGTAAGCAGAATGGATGAGGTTTTCTGGGGATGGTAGGAGGGGGGGAGAAAATTAAGCCATGTGGAAGCAAGCTGTGCTGTGACCCTTGCCCTGGCTCTGTGTAGTTTTCTAATATAGAAGCAGATTATCTGACTTACTGATTCCAGTGTGCATTGAGGGGTCGACTTGAATTACAACAGGGATGAAACGTTCAAACAGGAGAATATCAGTGTCTGTGAGTGTAACAAGGAGTTGTCAGAAAGGGGATTTGAGCAAGGACTGCTGGAAGTGGGAAGTCAGAAGATTCTACACCCATGGTATCTCACATTCAGCTCCCAAAATTAGTGGATGGTTTTTGCTTTAACCTCCATGTGTGTGGTTTCTCCATCTGTAAAACAGATGCTCTTCTTGCAGAATGTGCCTACCATAACCTTGTAAGTCCAATCTGTGGTGTGTTTTTGAAGCTAACCTTCCTGTTGCCCCCACTCACCATACTCCAGTTTGCATTCCTGAGCCCTGCTGGGGCACAGATAAGATTTCTTTGGGTGCAATCAAGCTGGGAATTGTTCTGCTGGCACCCCCACCTACTGTCCTCCAACCATTCATGGGTATTCAAAATACGCTTCTGGGATGCAGCAAACCACTGCAATGTGAGCCGTAGGCCCTCAGCATCCACTCTTTCATGTGGTACTTCATACTCACTAACACAAGCACTGATTTCTGTAAAAATGATGCTACAAAGTGCTTGGCTGCAGCAGTGATGAACAAGAGGAGCCACTGGGCAGGAAGCTAACAGTCATTTCTTCAGAGCAAGGATTGTAAAGTGCAGAGTAAAAGCATCACATGCCAGCCATGGGAAGAAAAATAAGTATTGCATAGCAGTGCTTGAATGGGCCACTTACACTTTCTGTGCACTGACTGAGGTGGGTGTCTTGGTGAGAAATCACATACAATCATGTAACTAAAGACTGTCTTGAGGAATACATTCACGAGGTCAAATTAATGTTGCACAGACCACCTTAATTCTGGCATTTCCTAAGTCTCAAGTGTTTGACTTTACAACCTTAATAATGTCCTTTTAACATAGTTTTTGTATGTGTAATAAATTATATGCCCTTCTCACTTTCAGTGCTCTTCTCACCAGTAATGTTGTTGGACTCTGGTCCTTCAGTATGAAAACAAATATTGGAAATTATTGCTGTTGTTATTGAAACCAGATGTACATCTCTCTGTGGCATTTATTTGTATAGTGTCAAACTCTAGCACATTCAATTTCAGTGTAGTTATTGAATAAAAATGGGCAATAGAACTGATAGTGAAATGTCAGTGCTGGAAAGGCCTGGATGGCGGCTCTTTTCAGGAAACTTTGTAGTTTTCATTTCTTATGCACACAGTCACAACAATGAGTATGAGCAAAAATGACAAAATCACATAATCTCATCAATATAGAGTAATGGAAAGTAATGGCGGACCAAGATGAAAGAATCTGGGCCCAAATGTGTTAGGCACTAAACCCACTCTGAAGCAGGCAGTGTCTTGTGCCTTATGGGTAAAAAAAGTGATGTCTTTAGTAAACTGAAAACAGCAGAAGTGAATCACAGTCCTCACCGTCCTTTTATTTTATCTCAAAACTCAGACACATCCACTCTGAAGGACAGTATTTCTCACTATCTACTGCCAAATTATCCTTCAGTTCATGCTTCAGTTTTAGAGGTCTAAATTTTAGACATCAATCATTAAGTTAGAAAAATTCCATCATGCCTTTTCTATGTTCTCACTGCTCATGCTGACTTCACCACAAGGAATAAGCTGCTTGACTGTATTAGAAAGCACTGAGTGGAGGATATATGCAGGGAACAAGCCCAGTGAGTGTCTAAGAGGGTATAGGGTTATGGGGTGACAGAAGACTTCTTTAGTTCTTCCTTGGAAAAAGAATACCAAAACATAGGCTACAGATATCCTTCTCTGGAGATATTTAAGGCCCATCTGGATGCCTACCTGGGCAGCCTGCTCTAAGGAACCTGCTTTGACAGGGGGGTTGGACCTGATGACCTTTCAAGGTCCCTTCCAACCCCTTCAATTCTGTGATTCTGTGATCTCTACAAAAAGAACAAAATACAAAACTAGCATACCTATTTACTTGAGAATGGTCAGCAATGCAGGGTAAGACAAAATAAATAAAATTCTTGGGAAAAAAAAAAAAAGTTACTGGAAGTAATAATTTACAAAGCCTTAAATTAATATTACAGCTCCATGTTTAAGTAAACAAAAATTAGGTAATCCCAAAACTAGACAAAACATGCATTGATTTGATCATTGTATATACATTTTAATATGAACTTTGATTGTGTGTTCACTTTCATAATTTCATACAGGATTCCTACCTTGGTTAATACACATGGTGGAGGCTATGCTCAGGGCTATGCTGGCAATGAGGTTTGTGGAAGGGTTAGGTCTGTAGAATTACTGAGCACTCAGAGCTGTAACTGCAGCCTAGGATTGTCTGTGTCCCGGATGTGCATCATGAAAGATAAAGACTGTAAATTAGTCTGTGGGTTTCTTGGGTTGGATAACTAGTCTTATACATTTGGGGCTTTAACTGTTATGTCACTTAGGTGTCTTCTCACAAACCTGGGTACCAGTATGCTTTCGTCTCAGAGAGCTGTCATGAAAATCAATTTATTAGTGGCTGTATCTCCCTTATGCACTGTAGTAGAATGGTGCAGTAAAACCAGCTGAAAGATTAAACACACGTAGAAAGCATACGGTTAGAGAGATGCAAAGTAATATATTCCCATTCTCTGTGACAAGAGGAAAAATAATTATGGCTCCTGTTTACCAAGAGTTTTTGCAACTTTAACACATCTTCTGCATACACTTATTACAGTGTAAGCATCTGTACAATTTCCAGGGTCATGCAAAGCACTCTCTGGTGTCAAAAATCTTTCAATCTAAATAAACAATATGTATAGCGATGGCTGAACAAAGCTCTATATGTATGTAAAAACATCCTTTCAATTAATGTATGTTAACCACTGCTACAAATAAATTACTCCCAACTTCATCATTCTTGAATACCTACGGAACATTTTTAAAAACCCTAATGTTTCTGGACAAGGCACTGCCAACCAGTTTAACCAGAAAATTCTCATCTTCTTCTCATTCATCTACTGACCAGCCTTCCATGTTGTGCCACACCAGTGGTGTTCACTGGCAGCCTCACAGAACTTGTATTTGGGAGGGACCAAGACTTGCTTTGTCAGTCTTATGTCTCATTCAGGAGAGCAAGGGCAACCTATTGATTGACTGCTTTCATTTCCATCCTCCTGACATTCCTTGGATTTCTTGCAGCAGAGATCAGACACCCCTCTCAGAAACCAATTTGGAATTTTAACAAGACTTCAGAGAGAAACTAGCTTAAAACAACATGGACTTTCATCGGCAAGCTACTCCCTGAGTATATCTGACAACTCTAAGTGGAGGCAGCATCTGAAACAAAGAAGAATGACCACTTATTTATTGACAAAAAATGCAATCTTCATGGCCACTTCAAAAGCATTTTACTGTAACCTAAGATGTCCATCTGTGGAGAGGTTTGAAAGAAGAAAATAAAATTCTTTTTGAGTACAGCTATAAGGAAAATGTGCCCTGTTAGTTTATAAAGCTTTTGATTTTACTGTGATTAATCAGATTTATGCTGTATATGTAATATATGACCTTAATGCACAGTATAGGGGGAACCCTTGTAATAAAACACAATTATTATTATTTTTTAATATTGCAAAAGGATACTATTTTTACTGCAATATGCATCTGTGCCAATGGAAAATAGTGGGAAGGAAAAAATATATTGTCTGGCACTGGTTGCCATAGCAGCAAGCTGAAGTTCAAGGAGAAGTGGAGAATCTGAATTCTGTGGCAAGGTAATGAATTTAGCATCTACAGGAACAGAAATGGATTTTCTGTCACAGCCTGTAAATCAACGGCAGGAAACTAACATGCTGGAGATATTTTGGAATGCTTTATATCTGCTTCTGATGTATGAAAAGTGTATCAAAATTATTTCTCGGGGCTTTGTCTTCCAGGGCCTTCCCTTTCTTTCTGTTCAGACCAGTGCACTTAAAAACATACTCAGTGAAGCTGATGTTTGTTACTAAGACAAAGGAAAAAGCCTTGCAGTTTTCTCAGCAGCCCTCTGAAGCCAGGAGGCATCGCCCTCCTCCAAGAACACTGCTCTCACACTCTGACTTTTCGCAATGCACCAAAGTTTCAAAGGTCAGCAATGAGTTATATGCATCCAGTTGTCCAAGTCTTTTTTTGAGAAACTTAATTTCCTTACATAAATGCATGATGCAGGCTTTCAAAGGGAGTGGACATGAAAATATCTGATATAACCAGCTCAGCAATAGGAACAAGCATGATGGTTTTTCAACATGCCTCTTGAAAGGAAAGAGGAGATGGAGTTCAGATGCTGAACTGGTGTTCCTTGATCAGTGCCTGCAAATGGCCAGTCTGTAGTCTCGATAAGGATTTGGGGGAACAATGCCCATGCCTCAATTAAATCTCTAGTCAGTTGCTTCTTGATCTCTTTCAAATATCTTCTTGACGTCCAGAATAGCTTTGTCCTTGGGCTCAATAATTTTGGCCCAGCAATACAGACAGTATCAGTGAGAAATGTACAGGGAAAAAAAAAAAAAAAAAAAAAAAAAGGCTTGCAACAGTGGAACTCAGCTAGCATTCTTCATGCTCTACATGCCATTAAAGAGCGAAAAAATAAATAGCTTTCCTTTCTACTTCTGTTCCTGGAGCAGATGGAAAACACTCTGGGGAAAAGTAGGAAAAAAATATCTTAAATAAAAAGAAGAATTATAACAATACACTACAGTTAATTATGTGTAATGGGCTTCATTCCCAGTAAATCACACCCATGTAGCTCTGATATAATTCTTCCAAAGTCAGTGAAGATGAAGCAGTGTAAAATCAATGTGAGCAGAAAATATAAAATGCAGTGGAAAAAAAATATAAGAGAAGTAAGTATTAAATATATATATACATTTCTCATACAGATGTCTTCTGAATAAGACACAGGAATGCACTCTGACCTTGTTACTTCAGAGGGTGCATATGGAAGATCCGTTATTTCTGTATATGCATTTTGCCTACCAGCAATGAAACTGAATACTAACTAAACATGAAATAACACTTCAGGAGTTAAAACATTTCAAAGTAAAATAAAATAAAATAAAATAAAATAAAATAAAATAAAATAAAATGCAAAATATAATTTGCTGATTGTGACTAATTCCTGTTCAAATCCTTTTTTTCTTCTAGAGTAAAAGCATGACCATAGGCAGCATAAATTTCCCTGGATTTGCATTTGTAATCTTCTCTGAATAAAAATAAAAATCTGTTAAATAAAACACCTAATATCAAAGCCATGTACAAAGATGTTCATTAGTTTTCCACAAATTCCAGAAGATAATCCCATCTTAGCCCATCTGAAAGAAAATAAACAGTATTTCCATCATGATGGTGCTGGTCATCAGCTGAATTTAAGAGTGGTTATCAATTCATATCAAAACAACCAACGAAATTCTTAAGCTCACAAAATTATTGGGTCCTGAGATTTTTGTTGATCTGTTGCCATTCAGAAAAGAAGAGAGGAAAGGCAAATACAAAATTCAAAAGCACTTCAGTTCCATTTTGGACATCTGTAGAATTGAAGATGTGTTAAATCTTGTAGCTACAGCTCTTATCCTTTCTTACTCCTCTAACAGAAATCTCTCAAAAACTTTGGTCCCCTTGTGCTGTTATAAATACATTAATAGCTGGTAGCTTAAGTTTCAGATTTGACATCTTTCATTTAAGATAGGAATCCTTCCAGGACACAGAACAGGATGGTGTTGCTCAGCATGGGTTTTGGTACAGCAAGCAGGTTTCTGCTTAGGAGTCCTTAGAAAGCAAGTCACTTTCCTGTTGAGATGAACCACTGCAACAGCAGCTTGAAGACTGTGGGATTTCCTTACAAAGACCAGGCATTTGATTTCCTTTAAAGAAAGGTGGCTCCCGACTCAGGCAACAGCTTTTCTGCAATAATGGCCTACCGTGTTTCTGCTGATTTTGTCTGTAACTGTAAGTAAGCATGAGGATAGTAGGAAATCATTATTTCAATTACTACTCCTGCCGTGAATGTAAGGCTCTCTCTGTCTGACAAATAGTGCATGATTTTCATTTACATAAGCTCCTTTTGAAGTGGAAAATAATAAATATCTTTTTTTTCTTTTTCTTTTTCTTTTTCTTTCTCACTCTTGCCTGTACAGAGTATTGAAGCCACTGGAGTAAATGAAGCCACATACAACAGCATTCAGAACAGACCCTTTCTTTCCAACTCCACAGTACTTCTCAGTCCTATTCCACTTGCTGGACAGGCAGGTACATAGGCTGATGAGAAGGACAGAATAATCAGATAACACAGGCACATATGTCTTACTTCTCTAAAGAAAGGGAACGTACATTTAGAAAGGGAGTATCTTGCCTTATACTCTGGCCAAGCACTGTCTGCTCTGTTAAAGCTGAGGTGAGGAGGCTCAGTTTATAAAAAACATCCAGCTGCAATGACAGAAGGCAATTTCAGTCCCCTTCCCTGTAGTCAGCAATGGTGGGATCACATACGTGTTGTCCACATGCTGGATCATGACCATACTCCATTCACATCTGAGCTGATGTGTTCTCTTATTTAAGCTAAATGAAGAGCAAAAGTCTTCTCCCATGTTCTGGGTCACTTCAGGACCAGGCAGAATCCATCCTCCACTGATGGATTAGTTTATTGCCCTAACCAGTGAGAAACACAACACCAGTCACTCAGAAAAACAGTTAACTGTAGTAGTGACACTGTGATCTGACCAGGATATGGGTCAGCAGCCTGCTCTTGCAGGGACCTGCTGTTAACAACTGGAGAGCTACAGCTTGAAATATTTCTCCAGTCTGATAGATGTGTTAAGTAGTTTCTGGGTGCACTTTTATTTTAATCAGTCCCTTCTAGACAAAGAGTTGTTTTATGCAAAGTTACCAATATCCAGCAGGTGTATCCCATTCGGGGTTTTAAAGAAAATCTTAAAGCCCAATGATTATGCCACATCTTTCAGAGTTATCACTACAGTAACTTTTGGTTGGGATTTAAGCTGTAAATTGTTAAATACCGATAAAATCTGTCATTCATTTACTCTTGCCCTCTCTTCACCTAGATGTGCTGTGAACCACTGAGATAAACCAATACGTATGAGGGAAAAAAGGCAACCACTCACTTTTCTGCAAGATCCATCCATGTTTCACATCATAGTGTGACTGCACAAACTGACATGGATCGACTGCTGGAGCAATTGAAAGGGTGGGAGCTTGTGGTATTGTCACCAAACACACTGTCATGTCAAACCACAGCCTCAGGCAAAGGACTGAAGGATGTGATTGGGACCCAGATCTCTCTCATCGTGACAGATTTCCAAGTGTGGAGGAGGTTACATGCCTTCCTCCAAAAGCTTTGTGAATCAACCCCAGGACATTCTTTTCATATCTTAACAATAAAAATAAAATAAAATAAAATAAAATCATTTTCTGCTGGTTTGGGGTTTTGTTTTTGTTTTTATTTTGGGTGTTCTGTTTTGTTCTGTTGAATTTATATGTATCTTTCCACTTTTTTTTTTTTCTTGGCTTCATTTATCAAGGAAAAAGCCTTGCTTATGTGACCCCTCCTTTGAAATATCTGTCTTTGACTAGCTCTGTAACAGTTTCACAGCTCATTAATTCTTCTATGCAAACTTATTTATGAGCACAAATTATTCCCCCTTCCTATCAGTTCTCTACAGAAAGTAGGGGAGGAGAGAGCTGGCACTGGAACGAGTCATTGCAAGAATGTTTGGGCTCCATTTGCAGCTTTCAGGAAAATAACTTGCATGTTTGTTCTGTCCTCATTCACCTGAGAAATATACATTTGTGCTGGTAATTCCATTGAAATAATTACTGTCTGAGGAGCCAAAGCCTGTTATCTAGCCAATTCCCCTCACAAGCCATAATGCACAGCTGCAAAGCTCCAGGAGGGCATTGAAAGGCATCCTGAAACTTCATGGTAGTGACAGGGGAGAAAGCGAGGACACCTGGCCCTTCTGGCATCCGCTGGGGAACAAACTTGTTATGTGCGGGGAGTGGGGAGGGGCGAGGAGAGACAGGGTTACAGTGGGCTTGTTTGTACTTCCATCTAATCTTTAATCACCTCAAAGACATTTTTGTGATCTGTTGATTTTTTGAACTGTTGCAGATGGCAGAGAAACCGGGAGTTAATAGCCTTCTGGGTTCCTACTGGATTCTGGATGCTGAAGCAAAAGTCTGCTTTCTTTCCTTTTGCTCTTTGCTCCTTCCTAGGGCAAATTCCTGTCTTCTTCCTCTTGAAAGGAGCTTTCTTTACAGGAGGATCAGTTTATCTCACTTTCCAGCATGACTGTTTCCACTGCCCAAAGTACCTCAAAGGTCACTCAGCTGCACAGAGCGCTGTGGTGCACTGCATGAGTCAGTGCTACTCCTGGAGGTCTCAAAGCTGTGCACGTATCCTCTTGCCATTCCCAGAAGGACAGAAGCAGACTCAGAAAGCTCAGTGGAATTTTATCCCAGAAATCTCTTCTAAACATTCTGCCCACACCAAGCATGCCCTGCACATATGCAGAACCAGGGTAGCAGAGCAGAGCAAGCAACATCCCCACAGAGCTCATTATCAGCACTCCCAGCTTGTCACTATGTAGGACTGCTTCACAATCATTCTCTTCGTTGGCAAGGACAGTCTAGGAGCAAGGCATGAGAGCAGTAGGTAGGGATGCTCGCACTGCTCCTGTGAGCTCAGAGGTTCCCAGATTTGCTGATGATGTTCCAAGAGACATGGTTCATGTTGTAGAAGACCATCCATCAGAGAAGGCACACACAGACACCGGGACTAGAGAATAAGGGTAGAGGCATGTCACCAGAGGCACAAAGCTGAAAAAGAGGTTTCAGCTCTGTCATCTGCTAACAAATGATTGATTGGCTTTGAAACTTAATCTTCTTTTTATCTAGTTCATACACATGTGGAAGATGGTTGCAAATAACATCTTTTTACCAAGAAGACTTTTACCACCTTCTGTCATAATTTCAAATGGCATCTTTAAGAACACAACAGAGCTACATCTTTCAATGAGCTTCAACATTTTAACTCCTGAAATATGGACAACCACGTATAATTTAACAAGAATACAGATTTCCCACTGGGTTCTTTCTGTAGCACTCACTTTATGGGGCAACCACTTGAAGGAAGTCAGTTTGACATGCTCTGTGCAAAAGCATCAACATTAGACCTCTGCTCAGAAAGCAGCATTGCCAGAGCCTCTCAAACCAATCCAGAGCGCATCAGATTGCGAGAAGACTGCTTACACTGAATGATTAAACCTTTACATTAGGTGAGAACAAGACAAAATCTTGTATGTCTTAGTCTCTGCTTGACACAAAAGGCAAGAACTACTGATTTAAATCTACTGGTGTAAATCTGAAGGATGTCTGCTTGCCTACTGTTTTATAGACTAATGGACTACAGCTGTTACCATATTCTAGAGGAGCCCTGGGCAGAGATCAGAGGGTATATGTACGGTCCTACCAGCGCAGATGTCATGTGCAGTCAGTGGAAACTTAGTCAAATACATTGTAATTGCTAAAGTAATTAAAGCTCATTACTGAAAGTAAACATTATCGCCAAAGTTAGCACTCCTGAAGGAGTAAGTGACATTTCTCACTTATTCACACTGGAACCAAAAGAGTTCGTTAGGGCACAGATGTACTCTGGGCTGGCAGATGTGGAGTATTTTAATGAGAAAATAGTTACAAGAGGTGGTTAATATGTTTATATGTGTAAATTGAGAAAATAAAAATAAAATAAAAACAATACAAAAAAATAACAACAAGAATACAGTACAGGAAATGTCTTGAGGAGAGGAGAGGAGAGGAGAGGAGAGGAGAGGAGAGGAGAGGAGAGGAGAGGAGAGGAGAGGAGAGGAGAGGAGAGGAGAGGAGAGGAGAGGAGAGGAGAGGAGAGGAGAGGAGAGGAGAGGAGAGGAGAGGAGAGGAGAGGAGAGGAGAGGAGAGGAGAGGAGAGGAGAGGAGAGGAGAGGAGAGGAGAGGAGAGGAGAGAGTTGATATCAACACAAGTTGATACAAGTCAATATTGCAGCTACAACAGTGGCCTCAAAGTAGTTTAGCTCAAAGGCTTTTTACGTTAGGCCACATCTCTGTGCTGTAGCTCTCTAGCCAGCCCCACTGCTATCTACTAAGGAAATGTGAGTACCAGGCAGGATTTTCTCAGTGTACCAAGAGTTTCGGTTGGGAAATCATGCTTTCCAGAAAGCCCAAAAAAAAAAAAGGCAATTTAAATTCAGATTCAGCTCTGGGTCAGGATATAGATTTAATCTGTCCATGTGGAGTTTCATTCTTGTAAATTTCTGTGATACTTTTATACGTACATGTATACACATGTATGTATGTGCACATAAATGTATACATACAGATACACATATGTGCACACATATGAACACAAATGTATTATACATCTATATACATACACATCCACCTGTATTTATAGCTATACCTATGCCCACATATACTTACATGCACATCTATATTTTAATGGTATATGCATAGAGGTATATGTATAAATGGATGTTATTGTCAATACAGTTAGGGTAGAAGCCTAAAAGCAGCTGTCCAGTGACCTAGATGTCCTCCACTATCCAAAACAGCCACATAGGTTAGATGTGACATGGAATCTTTGGAGGTTCATGGCCTCATGGACTTATCCTTGTGGAGGTCATGAAGGATTATTTTCAGGGGCCTCAAATTGTATTAGATACGTATGTTTCGACAACTAAATCCATCTCCTAGTCAATAGATTCCCCAAAGTGGCTCAACAGAGCTCAGCACAAGCGCCATTTGTTCACCTGAATAGCTCTCAAAACTCCATTGACTGTATACACTAAATCACCATTGATTGTTAAGGAAGCTTAGACAGCCAACATGACTTCATCCATAGGAAGACACCAAAACTTTGCAGTCTCCACCTAAAGTTGTAGAATCAGAGGATTAGAGGAATGGGACAATAAAGTTGTAGAATCACAGGAAGGGAACCACAAGAATCCTCAACTCAAATTCATGGTTCTACGCAGGACCACCCAAAAATCAAACCATATGTCTGAGAACACCGTCCAAACACTTATTGAAATCTGGCAGACTTGGTGCTGGGGAGGCTTCCCTGAGGAGCCTGTTCCTGTGCCTGACCACCTTTTCAGTGAAGAACCTTTTCCTAGTATCTAATCTGAACTTCCTCTGATGCAGCTTCAGGCCATTTCCTTACATTCAAGTTTACACAACCAAGGGCATTAAAAGCACACAGTAGAAGTGGAGACTATTTTAGCTCCACAAAAACTATGCCTGCAACAGCCCTAAGTGGCAAAACAACTTCAGGTTTTTTAGAAGAATATTTTTCAGTGATTGACCAGTTGCATATCTTGAGTGATTTATGTTTACCTATTACAACACACAGGCAAAAGGTGATCATATTATCATACGCAAATTTACTCTCCCATTGTCCCATTCTGGATTCCTAGCTCTTACAAATCTGAGTATTGTGACTATACTTCAGAGAACAGAACCATTTTCATCTTTGACAGAAAATGAAGTGTGTTTCTGAACACTTTGTTTATAGTATTCTATAAGGCTGTAGATATTTTTATACTGAATGTATTCTTATATATTTAATTTCCCTCTAAACCCCAGAAAGCTCTCTTTAAAAACAAGAAAAAAAAATCATCTGAAATCAGTCCATTCAAACTCTTTGTTAAATTAACAATTTATCAAATATACCATATGGCATTTAGTGCAATTAATGCTCTAACAGAGGTCAGAGACACACTGTCCTGGAAATGAAGGGCTTGCTTTGGCAGCATTTCCTCATGGAAGCAATCCTCAAAGTAGTACAGGCAAGGCTGACCATGGGGCTGTGTAGCACATGAATGTATGGATTTGTGTTGATGTAATCTCACTGTTGCAACTGGAATATGTCGCTGATGCCTGGGTTCAGGAAACGAGACTTTTGCTTTCCATACACTGTCATTTTGCTACTTGTGCCCTAAAAGAGGTACTGTCAGTGCAGATAGTTCTTTATTTAAAAAGCAAACTTAGAAAATCATGTACTCTCCAAGAGAGTAAGTTGAATCTGATCTCATGTTTTGATTATGTATTCTTTATACTGTCTAGTTAAGTTGTGTGTCTGAGTCAGAACATTGTCACAGGTCCAAATTTTCTTGTTATATGTTTTCTTTCACTTTATCCTAAGAACAGAATGGTTGGTCAGTTCTGATATTGATTTTGACTGATTTGCATCTACTGATGTTCTCAAAATGTACTTTTAAGAATGTAGACACAACAATGTGTTAATATATATTTTTTGCAGGTGGAAAAATAAGAGCACTACTATGCCATATTCTGCAAGACTAAATGTTGAAGGGAGATAGTATGTGCCTGTTGACAGCTTAGAAAGGCTGTGGAGCAGTGGAGTCACAGCTGGAAGCCTGCCCAGATTTCCCACCAGGAGAAGAGTCACAAGCTCAGTGGCACCTGTGGATCAGCAACACATGAAGTCCTATGTGAGCCATTAATTTAGCAAAGAAGGATGTTTTCGCCTATTTTGTCAGCTCTGTAGTTTGGCTTTGCAGAGATGAGAACTAGGGATGTTCGCAGAGAGTGTCTACCCAAACCAGCCCCTAAATTGCCTGCTCTAAGATGAGGGAGATTTTTTTCAGACTGAAATAGAACAAATTGGTAATTTTTGTTTCCCAGACACTCTTTTTCCCGCATGCAGAATTCCTTTCTGTTCCATTAAGTGCAAACTCAAGGCATTTTTATACTGTAAAAGCAGTACTGGAAATAGATAGTTTGGCTGAATCACTGGATCACCACAATGGCTAAGCAATAAAGAGAAGATTAAATAAATTCATGAATAATGCCTTTCTTTGGTTGGCATTTCAGCTTTTTTATTATTAACCGAAACAAGTAATTTGTTATCCATCTTTGCTTGCTTAAATACCTTTCTTTGGTTGGCATTTCAGCTTTTTTATTATTAACCGAAACAAGTAATTTGTTATCCATCTTTGCTTGAGTGAGGGAAATAAGTGGTCACCAAAGCACAAGGGAAAAGAGATTGTAAGCCATTTAATGATTCCTTTCAGCATTTTTTCTAAGTACATAGTTCCTCAGAAAACCACAGTTTTGGAATTGAATCACACTGAATTGAGATATTCCCCAAGAAGAACAGCAGATGTGAGGGAGGGTGACATAATTTTGTTTTACCACACAGCTTGGGCCTTGGTGCCGAGCACTGCAAACAGGGACTGTTTGCATCCCAGGTTAGCAAGAGGGCTGGGACTGTGAAGTATAAAACTGCAAAATGCACTGTGTTCACAGATTCTGTAAAAACACATAATGGATTAAAGCAGTGTCTGCTCCCTGCCTGTCAGTCTACCTATTTGGTCACTTTTAATTAAAGTATGGGTTTATGATCCAGTAGAGTCAGGTCACAATTCATAACAAAGACTTTAAAGCAGTTATGCTCAAAAACGGGATTTGGTTTTAGAAGAAAAATATAGTAACGGAGTATGACAGGGTCTCATTGTTTATTTGGTCTTTGCCTTCTATGCTGAGAGGGCTGGTAAGAACCTCTCCTGTGAACATGGTGGCTCTTGACATGAAGGCATCAGTACCTGCCCTTACCAAGCCCTGGGCTGTTCCTTTCTGGTGAGTAGAATTATATTAACTGCCTGTTCTTACAAGGGTTCACATTTTCTCTGCACCCACTGAGAAGCCTTAAAGTCTGAAGATCACCCCAAATTATCTTTAAATATTTGTTCTTCTCTCCATCTTTCAAAACAGTTATGAAAGCTTTCTGTTTTGTTTTGGGTTCTACTTCAACTCATATAGCAATCCTTCAGTGTAGAAATCCTCATGCCCAAATCATCAAAGATGTAAATGCTTGAATCTCACTGACTTCAGCAGGAGTTCAGAGACTAAATAGCTCCAAGGGTTCAGGGCTTTTTCTGCGCACCCTATTTATACCTACGTGTCTCTACCCTAAGCCTGATCTGTTGATAGGAACATCAGCACATCAGCACAAAGCCTTGGAGCACACTCAGGAGGTGGGAGGCACAAGCATCCGGGAGAGTGCACCATGTCCTCAAATCTCAGAGCCTCGACACTGTCCCTGGCCCATCTGCACGTCCCTCCTCACTGTCTTTTTCCCAAGAACCTCCTCTGGGAACCATATTCCTGCTGGCTGCCTTGGTTTGCAGCTGCAAAAAAAAAAAAAAACAGCCCTGGGAAGGGGTTTTGGCAATTTACAAGCTGCTTGGCCTTCCTGTTGTTAATTCCCAGTGTAGCAAAGAGGCCATCCACAAGGACAGGAGTTAAACAGTCCATGAGTAGCATCTGCTCTCCATATCAGTGTCCTTCCCCAACCTGGAATACCCACGGAAGAGCAGATCGGATGGAGCCATGAGTGGGGAGGCTCAGGGAAACCAAGTCCAGCAGATAACCCCAGGCTTGGGTAGTGTCTGTAAAACTCATGTCATTGAGTCCCATCCTACGTGCCCTGCATATCTGTATGTCCCTGTATCTCCTGCACATACAGCTTCTCTTCACAACTACAGACTAGAACTGCGATCACCTAACCTGCTGCATTTTGGAGCTTGGGATCATAAAGCAGAATGGGGCCTGGATTCTCAGAGCTGCTTAGGGAGCATGTCTCCCCAGAGGTCACCCCCTGAGGTGTCGTGCTTCCCTTGCACCCCTTTCACTCCCCTCTGCTCAGACCTGCCTGCCAGCACTGTACTAGGCACTGGGGAAAAAAAAATTCTTTGAGAGACCTGCTCAGGAAGGCTGATTTCTTATTTTTCAAGGAAAGAGAGTACAATGAGAATAGCAAATGCAGGGGAGTTCTCACTGGTGGTTGCAATGTACTTAAGATATTTTTAGATGAAACATAGGCCTCAATCTTCCTAAAGATAAGCAAAATTTTCAATTGGTGTATTAATTTAAAAGTTAAAAACAAAATAGCATCTGAGGAAAGTGATTTGGTATCCAAAAAATAACTGAAAGAGATGGAAGAAAGTGCACCAGAATATTTGTTTTATTTTTCTCCACAGACTATTGATTATAATAACAATATCTGATTCTGATGGAGAACTTTTTATGCACATAGCTAAAGCATTTTATGAGAACGGGCCCATACAGAAGAGGAAATGGCTTTTTTTCCTGGTGGTATATAGCTTAAAATGCAGTTCACTCCCATCCTAAGACTGTATTATCTGAGACTCAGTCTAAAAGAAGTAAGTTTTGCCCAAATCTCCATAAAGCTGAAAAAGACTTTGAGAACTCTAGCAGAGATTGCCTAGACAATCCATGCTTGGTTTTGTACAAAGCCTGATTCACCCTGCCCCAAGTCTTCAGTTGCAGATCATTGTCTGGCAAAGCAGGATGTGCTCAGCTATGCATTTGGAGCTCTGTGCGGATCTGAACTTTTCTGCATTAAAAACAGACTTTCTCGTGATCTGAGGGGCGGAGTGACCCTGGAAAAGTTGGATGATCTCCTTTATTTATATAGAAATATCGTAAGCTGCTTACCAGATGGACTTGTTTGCAAGCTTGCCCACTTCTGACATGAATCAATTAATTTACAGGGAGATTTTCTGGAAACCAGTAACCCAAGAAACAGAACCGATGGGATACTAGTACTGCCACCTGGTGTAGGCTCTGACCATTGCAGGTGGTTCCTACAGAAGCTTCATATTTTAGTAGCACTAATGAGGAACATGGAAGTTATTAACAGAGTAAATACTTCAAATGGCTGCATGCTAACATGATGCAAAGGAAATGTTTATCCTGTTACCCTTCTAGCCTGTCCTTCAAACTAAACATCTGCAGGAACAGAAATACCCTTACATCTAATTTATATGTGGACTTTCATATCACACAGTCACAATTTCAGTGCTAAATCATAATCCCTTATAGGAAATTTTGGGAAAGAAAGGAAACGCTGCAGAAAAAATGTGGAAGACAAGAAGATTTAGTGAGTCAATGGTTCCCCTGGAGGAGAATGACCCAGGAAAAATGAGCAGAAACCCAAAGCATCAGGCAAGGTGACCAGGCAGATGTGCAAGAAAGATCAGGAAGCCTAAAGGGAAACAGCAGAAAGCTTGAAAATTGCTTCATGTTTTTTCACCTTTAAGGTTCACCTAGGTATTTTTTTCTACTCTTAAGCAACACCCTAAAGCTCTCATTGGAAAATTCTGTTAAAAGCAGAGATGGTAATCAACAGACTACTGATCTTCCAAACAAATGTCTGAAAAATTGTTTGCAGGAATGAGCACTGCCAAGGGAAACAAGAGGGCTGTATCATTATGGGGCCATGGACACAAACTACACCTCAGTGTAAAAGTTTGCAACCCTTCCACCTGTTCTCCCTGTCCTGTTTGTCCATTCCACACATGAACAGGGGTGGAGATAACCATGAGCTCACTTGAAGCAAGGCTCACTGCCAGTGTGGAGCTCTCTGGAGTACTGCTAGAAGAGCGTAATCCTCTGTTTTGGACATTTCACACCAAAATTCAAGCAGGCATAACCAATTCAAGAACTAGGGAACATCTGACTGCATTAGTAGGATCAGTGAAAAATAAAAACAGAGGAACAGCAGAGCAATGAATCCCTCTGTCCAAGGATGCTCAAAGTTAACAGGAGTTCAAGGGAAGACTGCACAAATACTCCCTACAAATTGCCAGAGCACACAAAACTTTCAGGACTTGTCCAGTCCAGCAAGCAAATTACCACACATTCTGTGCTACCTAGTCTAACATCTCAACTCCAGCATTGTATAGGTGCTTTAAAAAAAAAAATAAAAATCCAGAAAACTTATCAGAAACCATCATGCAGTCCTCCAAAAAAAATAAAATAAAATAAAATAAAATAAAATAAATAATTTAAACTTGTTTGACTTAATAGAGGCACAATTTAGTCCCAAGCTAATCTTGGCCATAAAACTCAGCATACCCATCACGTCAGAATATTAGATGTTTGTTTTTTTGTTTGTTTGTTTTTCTATGCTGATAGATATTAGGTTTGAATAGAAATAATATTGTTTCAGAAAACTGACCACTATACCATAATTTTGCAAAATCTGGTTACAGCCAGGTTTCCCAAAACTTTATGTGGGCCTGGAAACGTCCTCCTGCCACCCGTCCCTCATTCTCAGGATCATTACACACAGACAGCTGTACTTCTCCCCTTTTACTTCCACCAGCCAAACCAGACTGACAGAGTCTGAGCAGAAACTCCCTTTCACTGTAACTGCAAATGGATTGCCATGCTCCTGCTGCCTATGAGAATGATTATGTAGAAAGAAAGAGTGAGAACCGTGACACCTGCAGTCATACACAATGCCTAGACAACCAACAGTCACTGTTCTGCATCTCCTTGGATAGCAGAAAGGAAAAGAAAAAAAAAAAAAAAAAAAAAAAAAAAAAAAAACTAGGGAGAGCTCTCCATTATCACAGGTTTAGCTTTCAAACCTTCTTTTTATTCTGTCATTGTGGAACAAATCTTTTCTTTCACATCAGGTCTTTTCTTTTTTCCTTGCTATTTCCACTGTAGTAATGATCTCCATCACTTCAATTTTGATTAATTCATGTTTTTATATCACAGTGAATAACTTAATTTAAGTAAAGTTGTCACACTATTTTTTTCAGTACATTACATAGGAGCAAAGCTAATCACCTGACAAGCCTTAAAGCAGATTTTTTCAAAAACTTTATTTTACCATACTTTTCTTTGAAAACTTTTATCAGATAATGCATGGAAAATAGAAACTTGGTTAGAAAGAGAGACATCTAATAAGTACCTGTGATTTTGACCACAGTATTTTAATTATGTTTATTTTTATTGTCTCTATTTTTTTCCATTTTTGCTTAAGAGTACCAGAAAAAAAAGTCTTCTGTAAATATATGGAAAATCATGCTTCAAGTATAAACAAGTATACTTGATAAAACATGAAAGTACTGTCCAGGGAAATGTGTTTGAATCACTCTTTAGAATTATAAAATTATGGAAATTGGCATATTTATAGCAAATGCTTATTTGTTGAGTGCTATTTGACATGTAGAGTTATAGTTCACATCAATTTGTTCTGTGTCACTAATGTGTCCTGTGTGTACATTACCTCGATCCATATAATGTGGTTGTGTCAATGGGCAGTGGATTAAGAAAACGAGATTAGCTCAATGTTAATTCCCAGTGTCTAAATAAATGACTTCAGCTTCAAGACGTCAGATGAGATAACATCCCAGCTAAATTACATCACACTACAGTGTCTGGCAGCCTTTTTATTTTTGGTTATAAAAGGAAACAGATGAATATAGTAATGCACTCTAAAAATCTCTGAACATCTCCGATTCCTTAAAAATTAAATTAGCATCTTGTTTTGCCATTAATCAATAAATTAAAGGTGAATCAGATATTCCAAATCTCTTTCTGATTGTATAAGTCAAGTATATGGTGAACCACACTTCCAGATGTCTTTTGTGCAAACACCTTTGTCTGTGGGAAGTGCAGAAATGTTTTTCTCTCCATCACATTCCCACTTTAGAAATATGCTGGCACCATGTGGAATTACTTTTGTTTAAATTAGACATGCCAGTGCAGGGAAATACAAAAACTACAAGCATCCATTGTTTAGCAGATAAATCTGATTGAATCATCCTGGTAAAAAAGAGAAAAGCATCCCATACAGGTTTCCATGATATAAATCAAAAACATCTTTTGAGACATATCTTAAAGTATGATCCCAAATATCCCAAAACCACTACAGACTGAAATAAAGAATCGCTCCCATTCTTTGTTGTTCCATCCAAGGAGCTAAGACCACTGCAAGAAGAAGTAAAATTCAATCATTAATTTTTAGATACTATATTTGCATCATTCTTTCATTTCTGTATCTCCAGCTCCCAGACACCTTTTGTGCCTCTTCACGCAATTTAAAACCCTATTAATACAAACAATTGCTGCAGCTTTATCCTAGGAGAACAGCACACTGCACCTGTATTATAATGAGCAAGTCAGTGGGCTGTGACTTCAGCCAGTCCCTTGAGAAAAGTGTTTGAGTGTGTGTCTGTAGCCCACAACATCCAGCAGGAGCAACTGGAGCAGTTATCCCAGGTGGAAGAATGCTCTGAGTCCTCTTCCTCTTGACTAATTTAGGCTGTCTAAAGGTAGACACCTAACTTGAAGTTACTTTCCGGGTGTTTGGTTTTTGTTTTTTTTTTTGAGACAATGCCTCACCTTACTCTCAAGTGGAGGTCTGCTGTAGATGGCATCAACCGTTCTCTGGGGTTTGCTAGTCTGACTATGGAGGAGGCTGCAATATCTCTGATCAAGTCTATAACCTTTAAAACTAGGTGAGATACAACTTCTAACCCCTGCTCTGTTGCCTATTGCTCCCTGCAGCACCTGCTCATCTTGAATAGAAGAAAAAGCTATATACAAAGCAGCAAATTTTAAAAAAAAAAAAAAAGGCAAAAACAAAACTGCTAGAAGTGCAGAGACCCATAACTTCCATTAGTAAATTTGTATTGATTTATTCTGGTTAAAGCTTGCTGATACATGTCTAACTGAGAAATGAGAAATGACATTGCATCAGGTTACTGCTTAAAAATTACTGCGTGAACATTATCTATCAGTCAATCTATCTTTTTGTTCCCTTCAGGATTACTTATTTATTTATTTATGCACTGTACAACCCTGCACAAAAAAATAAAATAAAATAAAATAAAATAAAATAAAATAAAATAAAATAAAATAAAATAAAATAAATAAAAGTACAGACTCCCAAATCCAAGGCTACAAAACATCCCAAGACATGTCAGCAGTTCCTTAAGTATTTTAGCCACATCAGTGTAGTTCTGCCCCGGAGTTTTCTCCACAGAGAAACATGGCTTATTAGCTGAGGCACAGTCGTAGACTGAAACAGCTATTTTATATTTTAGACTGAGATAACATCTCTCTGTGTTGCACTGAAAGGTTTTACACATATGGTTCATGTTAGCTCTGGTATGAGTACATTCTGCTTTCTTATAATGTATAGAATTGTCTTTTGAAAGACAGAGAGTTTCCTGAGAAAAGAACCAAATGAAGACTTTAGTCTAAGCACCGCCATATTTAAAGTCCTGCATGTCTCTATATACATACTTCATTAGGAACACAAATATAAAGATCACCAAATTGCAAAAATCTGAATTCTTAAGGGGCTGAGTTCTTTTGTAGCTCATAAAAAAAAAAAAAAAAACTTTTGGGGTCCAATTTTCTTTAATTTTTAAATTGTTATGCAAAACTAAATGTAAATTCAAGGCAGGGAAACCAGATTAACATTGCTACAAGAGGACAGGGAGGTGAAGGACAGGAAGCAATGTATGGTGGCAAGCCAAGACACCATGAGCATTACTGTGGAAGCTAGCTGCCAAACCCAACAGGGGAGAAACAAAAGGGAGAGGCTGCTTTTTACCCATCAAGTCACCAAAAAGAGCATGCTTGTGTAGCAAAAGTGCAACAAAAGCTGATGCTATAGGCAAGCTGTCAGGGGGTTATTAACTATTACGGCAACTGTTAGGTCCATGTGGTCTGAAAAGGAGAATGAAAGCTCTGTTTTGTCTCCTGTGAAGATAATTAGTGACAAGTACAGAATTCAGCCCCATGCCAGGCAACACTGGATACATTGCTGTGACTGAGCAGATGCAGGAACAGTAAAGAGCAAAGTTAAAGTGAAGTTAATAGATGAAATCTTCATGTAATCCTCTTCTGGAGCTGACATTTGGAGTTGGAGCCTGTGACAGTAATGTCTATAGTTTAACTTGTAGTACTCAGCCCAGATCTCCTAAGGTATTTAAGTATCTAAATCCTATCATTCCAGACTTCTTTCCTCTACCTGTCTTCTGTTACAAACACAACAACACCCTGCACAGACCTTCCATTACAAGAGAGCAAAGACTAATGCTCCCTTTGCATAACATTCATGGAACAGCATATGAGAGCAAAGGATTTGAAAAACACCAGAGGAGAGCTCCAAGTGGTTAAGTTGCTCATAGAGCAAATCTGTCTGGCTTCTGGACCCCACATTTCAGAAATTTCTTATCCTGCCCACTTCATTTGAAAAGACAACTTTTAATTTTTTACACTGCTCCTCATGTTTGCAAAAATATTGGCAGACCTTTTCAAAACATTTGGCATCATATGCTTATGCCAAAGGAGCAGTATCTAAATGACCTCATCTGCTCTCACTAAATCTCTTGTTTCACTGAAGTAAACAGTTGTGCCATGGATAGTGTCTATACATTGACCCACTGAAGCAGGTCTGCCTGTTTGAGACTGAAGCAGAAGATAACACATATTTACACATGGTGCACTTCAGCTGAAGGTTACCAAACATATGGCAGCATAAATATTTGTATGACTTACTAATATTATTAATTAATCAGTGATAAGGTAATAGTAACACGTGGTATCGGAGCAGATTCAAAGTTTACAGAGTTACCTGAGCTCTTTGCACAGAAATTTTAAATTTATAATTACATCAACAGAACATCATGCATGATGTTGTTGCATGAAAAACTAATAGATAAAAAGTTAAGCTATTAAACTGTTGTGATGGGATTAGTTACATGGAAAACAAAACCAAACCAAACCAAAAAACAACCAAACAAAAACCCTTATAATTACTGCTTCCTCTTTCAAAAACATGGGAGAGAAAATGACAAATTCAAATTAAAAAATCAGCAGGCATGTACATTATGCATGTCTGGGAAGGATAGAATGAATTCCCCTTCAGGCAGTGCTAATGCTGCTCAGGTTCTGTTATTCAGATTGTGTTGTCTCTTAATGTTAGCAGCACAATCCTTCTGTGTTGGATTATAATATTTTTAACTTCTTTTGACTCTTTACCCTCCCCTTCACCTTCATTTCCATCTGTTGTTGAACAAATATTTTTGAGTTAGAATAGCCCTGGAGATGACAGGGGGAGAAACACAGCAGACTGGAGAGATGCTTCCCTGGTGGGAGCTGTGCTGCGCCAGCCCTGAGCCTGTCAAGCATAGTTCTGGTTCTGCCTCCAGTTGACAGGCGTTACATAGCAAGTATGATTTCTGAAGTAGTTTTGGTGTCCAATCCATGGGCTAAAATAAAATCATCTAGTCAACAGTGCTCAGAAAGCAAAGAAGACTTGCTTCTGGGTGTTTCTTCTCAGTGTCTGCATGAATTTATAGTAGATTTTAGCTACAGACAAAATTCACTGCTTAGGAAATAGAGTTGTCTGCATGAGAGGTTTAAAGTTTAAGCTTCTGCAAAATTTAGCATTTGAATTAAGTTCTAGATTAATCTTCTCAGGGAAATCTCCATTCACCTGAACAAAATAAATAAAACTATTTTGCTACCTTGATTCTTCACTGAGACAGTGTTTTGGAAAGTGCTGAGAGAATTAGAATTCCAATAGACAGGTTAGAATGATAACTGAAGTAAGAAATAACATGAAGGGATGAGGTTGTTCATTGCATGAAGGGATGAGGTTGTTCATTGCACCAAGAATATGTATGAAACCATTACCTCAGTATATCACAGAGAGAAAGAGGATGAAGCTCAACTGTTTTTGAATGATCACTTTATTTTTTTTGGAACATTTCTGTTTTATGTTAGTAAAAAGATTCAGGCAGTTATGCATTAAACTAACTTCAAGCTTGCCCTAGACATCTGCCCTAGACTACTTTAGCAGGACATAAGCTCTTTGATTTCCCAATTGTTTCTAAATCCTATGAGATGCTGAAATGAGAGAACTGAAGTCAAAAAGGTAAAGGTGAGGCTAGGATATTGGCAAATAAGGCAGATAAACCTGCTGCTCTGGGCCAGTTCAAGGAAAGCAAAATTTCATAGCATCCCTCTGGAATAATTGAGGGGACGGAAGCAAGAATGATTCCCCTAAACAGCAATACTGACCTGTCTGTGACCAAAAAACCCAAATTAAGATCCATGAGGTGTCTGAAGAACTGAAATGTGCCAAAACTGACCAGTAGTCAGTGATTAGAGACCTAAATAATTTTCCAGATTTCATTTCTATATTGATCTATAATTTTTATTGTCCTTTGTATGTTTTGATTGATATTCAGATCCCTAGAAAATGCTATACTAATGTTCCCTGTGATTGTTTTCTTAGTACTTAGTTTAGCTGAGGATTCTTCATTCCCTTCAAATTTCCTCATCATTAATCAACAGTACTTTCAAAAATGTACAGAATGGATTACTGCACACAACTGCAGTGATTTTATTCATTCTGAAATGTCAATGATAATTTTATACTGCAGGTTTACAGCTATATTGCTTCCCTTCCAAATTCATGCCTATGTCCTTCACACTATTTGATCATCTTTTTAAAGATGATACATATAAATCTCCCTTTTTTTTTTTTTTTCATTCTGATCATACAGTGAGAACACATGCCCTTGGAAGAGGTATAATTCAAGAATCATTTAGTTTGCATTCCTGAAGGGCTAGAAATGCATGCACAGACATCCTATAATTATTAATTAGAAATAGAAACTAAACTGAGTTATTTATTACCAGGAATACAACCTACATTCACAAAGAAATGCCTTATCTCTACATCTAAATATACAATATGTCCAACCACAATCCAACAAAATATCTGTTCTTTGTCTGGATATCAGCACTACATAAGTAATGAAAGGCTCTTACATAGCCTGCAGCATGCTGAATCTGAGTAAATCTTTCTTTTTTCCTAAGAGGAATATATCTTGACTTGGCATAAACAGGTGTCTTTCACACCTGCTCTGAAACAAAGACCACACACTGAAAAATTAAAGTCATTTCTCAGCTAAGTTAGCAGAGGCATTTTGGAATACTCGCAGAAGGTCTATGCAAGCCTTTTTTCCAGAGTTTATCAGCTTCTAAGTTTACTACCAAGTCTATTCCAAAATTCAAAATCCTTTTTACCTCATCTTTGAAAAGCCATATTAGTTGAAGATTTGACTAAATTTGACTAAATGCCTTTAACTTGTTGTCCAAACTTCCCAGTGAGAGCCCACATTACTGCACACTTTGGGGTAGAATTATACTCTGTTTGCATCCTAGAAAATGGAAAGACTTGTTATTACCTGTTTGTCTGTCTCAAACCATCATGTCTTTTCAAATGTACATTGGTTTTGTTCTTCAGGGTGTGGAGGCATCTCAATTTAAGGTGGGCAACAGGTAGAAGCAAGTATTTCCAGAGGGTATTTTAGGGTAAGCAGTAAGATGAGGGAGAATTCAGAGGAGTTACAGAGTTTTCTGGGGCCATATGCAAGTAGATGTAACTGTATTTTACTTCATCTGAATGAAGCAGCCCTTCCTCACTTTGTGATGAATTTCAGGCTGTCAAACTGTACAGAAATGGCTTGCACAAGAGAGGGGGGGAACAATTAACTTCTTGGCTGAAAGAAACTCCCTTTAAACTGCCCTAGACCTGCACAATTGTGAGTTGCATGGTGGTGTTTATGCATGTTTTCTTTGTCTGACATCACATTGTAAATTACAGAGAGCTGATGGGCAGCTCAGTCAGGAAGAAATGAAACACCATCAGAAAAGGATAATAAATTTTCAGGCAGTGAGCACAGACTTTTCCAAGTCTGGATAGTAGTGGTATTTCTCAGGTTCGTATTATGTTTGGAATATATTGTTCAAACTTACCTATATCACCCTTTTTTAGTGGTAATGGGAGAAAGATTCAATGGGTTTTGGATTAATGTCTCTGTGTTAATTGCCAAATGTGTCAGGCTTCTAGTTTTTCCTAGTTATAACATTTTTTATGGTTGAGAGGACAGATTGATTATTTTCTTTTTGTTGTTTAGCTGACTAAAATAGAGTGGACACAGTATTTTTTCTTGTATTTTTAAAATTATAAAGAAACATTGATGTCTCTTTTGTCAGGTTTGTTTCTTTTAATGATTTCAATCATTAATATTCAGAGAGAGTTAAATTCTGTGACCTCATATTGTGTCTGAAGTACCTTTTCACTGCTGTTAATAAAGAAATCATAAAGAAAGAAAAAAACGGTACTAATCACATCTATTGTTATCAAGGAATAAGAGGGGGAATAATGACAAACCAAAGATCAAATCAATACTATCAATAAAAGATTTTACTTTCCATGGATACAGTTGAGTCTGCATGATCTTAGGAGTGTCTGTCTATGATTCTGCCCCCATAATTATTTATCACCATCACTAGGAAATAGGGATTAAAAAACAAAATCACAGAACCTGATTCAACAAAGCAAATGAACCTGCTTGCAAATTGGAGCGAGTCTTAAAGACTTTAAAGTCCTTTGTCAAACCTAAGGCATCTGGTAAGCAATGGGGCTGCAAGCTCAAAATCAGACATTTTCAACAAAGTAAAACTGAACTGAAAAGCTAACACCAAAGATTAGAGCCCTCCATAGACTCTCCCAGGTGTCACTGGCACAAGGAATTTAGTGTCCTAAATGACAGGGAAAGATTAAAGCTTACCTAACAACTGAACAGTTGCTCCAATCCATTTAAAAAAAAAAAAAAAAAATTAAATGTCAGAATGTCAGTGACATTTATCAAACACAACTCACAACTTATATTCATGTTCTCAAATGAATGCAACATTGAAAGAATTCAACAGAGAGCTGAGGTGTTATCTGACACATTTTTATTTCTTCCACCCCCCAAAAATTTGCTATGAAGAAAACTGTAGAAAAAGAGAAAGGATAGAAAGGATACTTTTGAAAAAGTTTAGTCCCACCAACTTTTTCAGGTGCAGGTAATGACTCTGTTCCGAGGCGATGTCTCCTTTTTTGATTCCTCTGAAGCCCTGTTCCTGAATATGCTTTTCAAGCTTAAAGATGTCACACATTTTTTATAAAGAGTAAGAGTAGTTGAAAGTCAATTTACTGAATGGAGCAGTGTTTATAAAAAATGCACTCATCTTTTATCATAAAAGTATTGTCATATGTGTTTCTACCTGCTATGACTCATTCCAAGTCATAGATGTGCTAAATATTGTTGATATACTAAAAGAGTATGTGTGAGTTTTATTTTAGGAAATATAAATTGGAAATAGAATACATATGTTAGGCTAAAATTACTAAGCTTCAAAATATTCATAAACGGAAGTGTGATGCCAACAGTGGGGGGAAATGAAAAGTCAATGAATTGAGACTCTTCCCAGTTCATGAATCATTCACAGATTATTTCTAACCAAGACATATGGAGCCGTACACTGGGAAGACACCTATTCACCAAGTGGCCTGGATGGGTGTTTGTCAGCCAATAGCTCAGCAGGGGTAGTGGTGCCTATCTGGTCATGGGACATGCTCTCTGTTCCTCATCTGGAAAACTGGTGCTGTAATGGGAGTGAGGAATGGCAGTAAGGAAAAAAGGAATAGTCATAAATTTTGCCATCGAGCTTCAGTGGATCAGATGGGGACCCCTTATAAGGTTCAGTGCTGTTGGGCCCAGCTCATTTGTGACCTTTCCAGTCTCACCTCTCTTGAGCATCTATCATTCAGTTGGTTCTGATCTCATCAAATTATCTGAGGTAGGAAATAGCACAGAGAGAAAAATAAATCCTCATGCTGGATTCCACAAGATTAACGCACTGCAGGCTAGAGATGAAAAATAGATACATCTCACTCACATCCTAGGAAAACTTCTTTGTCAGTAAAGTTGGTGGAACATTTTGACTAATGAGGTAGTTATGGCGCAGTCACTTGGTAGCTTTAAGAAAAGGTCAGAGGCACACAATGAACTGAGTACCACAGGGTCCTCCCCTCCTCAATGCAAGGGGCTGGATCCACGTAGTGCCTTGATCCTTTCAGTCCTGTTATTTCTGATTTATCATTAAAAAGGCTTCCTCCCAGAGAACTGAGAAAACAGGAGTTCAGTTTTGTGTGGAGGGGGAGGTATAGTGACCAAGCTGTTATTTTTCTGTTATTGTCTAAAAAGCCTCTGTGCACCAGTAGATATTTATAATCTGGTATGTTTTAGAATCAGTGTGTTATCTCCCAGAGAACAGCATGTTTGATGTAATTCTATTGGGACACATGAAACAGAAGTTTCATGTGAATGGCAGAGCCGCCAGGGAGGTGCGTGACGAGCCATGGCTGCTGTGCTCAGCCTGCTTGGGAATACACCAGAAAAGATAACCAAACTTCCATTGTGATTGGATCTTTTTCTTCTACCAAATCAAACAAATAAAAATGAGAACTTTAAATAAAGCTTTCTGGATGCCATGAATTGTGAGAGCACTAGTGTGCCTGAACACGCTCACACATGTTTTCAGTAGCAAAATCAAGGCAGTTTATTCAAGAAGTGCCAGTTGTCCTATATAAATTTAATTTGGTCAGGATCACGTAACACTCCAAGCTATCAAAAGGGCATAAAAAGGATCCCTTTGAGGTCATTTTCCTACAACACAGCATTTGCTTTGCCTTTGCACATCCAATCCTGCCATCTCACTAAATGTAGAATGTCACACAATGCACGGGAGAAAATTGACTGTTTGCAGCATAATCTAGGGAACTATAAACACTGTAAAAAGGGAATCTTTTTCTTCCTCACTCCTTCCCCTGTATCCCTTGTTAATTCATACTGTAGCATATATGTAAGGATCTTGTTTTGAAAACCATACTTATATTTCCTCCAAGTAAATAAATGTGAGATCATGCTGTGTTGCTGGGAACATGATAATTAGCTTTGCTGCATTATGAGAGCCTGAGGTGACACAGTGATAGATTAGGGCACACACAACACCTCCCTGAGCATTTTTCAGCCATCAGATGAGGGAATTATGGGATTTACGATGGGAACAGCTACAGAAATAAAATACCTCCTCATAGCTCTCTCATTACAGCTAAAGTTCATCGCATTTTATTGTAGAGTGATGTTATATTTCCATGTTTCTGCTGTTGAAATAAGTAGCTCACTGATGCTGCATTTGGAGATCCCTCTTGGATTGTTTCTGTTTCAGTTAAAGCACATAAACATTTTCAGATAAAGAGAGATAGACATGGCAGTGAGCAACAGACAAATGGTCATTAGATATTTGAGCTGAATGTCGAAGCAACAGACCTAAATCAGTATCAGTTTTCTTGCAGGTCAGCAGAAAGAAACAAAGACAAAGACAGCACTGAATTGAACAATATGGTTCAGACCGGTTGGAAGCTCAAAAAAAATAAGTAAAATAAAATAAAATAAAATAAAATAAAATAAAATAAAATAAAATAAAATAAAATAAAATTAAAATAAAATAAAATAAAATATAGAAATCATCAGGGTAAGAAGGGTGAGACATTTAAGGAAATTTCTCTGTTTAGCTTTGATAGTGAAAGGAAACATTTTCTTTGCCATAGTTTTCCAGCAACTGCAAAGCTAATTTATTAAAACACATCAATGGTGACTGATGGGATAGTATTTCTTTTCTTTAAAGGTCTTGTTAGATATAGATTTGAGATATAATTTAACATGATGTCTATTTGGGATCCATAAAGGCCTTTTAAATGAGGAGATGGATGTGGGTCAACTTTTGGCTAAGAAAATCAGCAGCATTATACTAGAGATCAGAGCAGGGAATTGCATAGGTACAGGGCCATAATTTCATTATAAAATATCAATATTTCCTAGTAAGCCTACAAGAACATGTATTAAATTACCTTCAGTAAATATGGAGCCTCATGGCACCTTCCCACTTGGTACCCAGGTAACAGCAGATATAACAGTAAGGGAACAGCTTTGAAGGAGACATACAAACTGTTGTCTAATACAGGAGAGATAAGGATTTCAGAGCACATTCACTGGATAAATTATTCAGCTCCTAAGAACAAGTCTTGACCCTTTACTGAAGCAAACAGCTTTTGTGCAGTGAAACTCAAGCAAAATATAAACTGACTGAGATAAAACTAGAGATATGGTCATTATTATTCACTGGCTTCTTAAAAGGAAACATTGTATGGGACTTCCCTTGTACACATATATTCCACACACATGTATGTGTGTATATATATATATATGTGTGTGGAAGTTTTAAAATGTTTTCTCATTGAGGAATAATTAACCCCATTGTTCCATTTGCTTCTTGCATCTCTCACAAATTTAGTCTAGTCAATTTTGAAAAGCAATTAAGTTTTAACCATTTTATTGTATTTTATTGGCTATAGAGTACACATGATTTAACATCAGTAGCGATCTTCAAAGAGCTGTCCTTGGACCCTTCAGAATTGTTAGATTATTTCTGTGAGGTCCATGAAAAACAATTAAAAAAAATAACCCTGCTCTGATTTACAAATTTCAATTAATATATGTACATTTGATATACATATATATATATGCATATATACTACAGGCTCATATAAGCCTATAATAAAATATATTTTGGAGATATGCAGTGAAAAAAACTGTTCTTAACTTCCTGCAAGAGACCACCTGCTTTCACCAAACTGAGTATTTCTACTCATGGCTGACCAGTGGTATGTTTTCTAGCAAACACATCTTTTTCAGAATACATCCAGTCTAGTCTCAGGATACTTTTTCATCCCAGTGAACACAGAAGTGTGATCAAGCAGTTTTTCTGCATTATTTATTCTTTTACACATACATCTCTCAATTTTCTCCAGAATTGGTGAGACTTAGAATGACAGAAAAGAGAAAACCATGAAAGGGTATCCCTTGATTTTAAATTATCTTATGAAATCTTGTTTTTCTTGAAATTCTCTGTCCTTCCTCATTTTTTTGTCACAAACATGAGAAGGTGAAAGAAATGCAGACCTAACCCAGAGTGGCATTCACTTGCTGTAGGCAACACCCACCACCAAGTCTCTCTCCCACTAGCTCAGCCTCTATCTGTGTCAGTCTTTGCAACAATGATTTAGAAGATAATCTGTTGTTGCAGATATTTCAGTTTCCATACAGTGATATTCATCAACAGGAAATTTTTATATATATATATATATATATATATATATATATATAGTAAAAATTTTTGAGCATCCCTACATTTCTTGTCCTTCTCTAAGCCATTCTGGATAAGTTAGCTTCTTTCTTGGAGAAAGCTGCTATGATGCAGTTTCATTTGTGCATGAAGAAAGCTTTCTGGAGCTAGTAGCCTCAGTTTATTCTTTTAGCCCAGGAGCTGTATTCACAACACTATTAATGCATGAAGTGACTGGTAACTCTGGCCTTGCTGCACCTCTGTCTATGTACACCGAAAGTTTTCTGCACAATCCAAACACCCGGATTATTTACAAATCTAGACACTTTCAAAAAAGTTTTAACATCTTCTGTTTTGAACTTTGCTATATTTTCTGGGTTTAGTGACAGCCCAGTGGATGTCAAGACGAGTCTCATGAATGGCACTTTATAAAAATTTCCTCTTATTTCTATTCAAATTTATTTCCCTAAGTCTTTAAGCTGACAGGAAAGGATATGTCTGCAACCCATCTGTCAGAGCATCTATGTGTCCCTACAACTAAAGTCATTCATTTTGATACAGCTCTTTGCAAAACTGAGCACTTTTTTCTGGCAGTCTTAATACTACCCCACAACTGCTATGAGCCCCAGAATTTTGTTCCAATGCCTCTACTTTCCAGAGATCCCAAATGTGTCCAGATAAAACTTATTTATGCAGTGGCACTTACCCAGATCAGCAGCATAAGATCCTATTTTTGCCAAGCCAAATAATAACAAGCAATGGGCAAGGATTTATCTTCACTGCTTTGCTTAAGTTTCTTGCAATCACGTAAATGAATAGGTGCTCTCATGTTTTTTCCTATTGTGCTCAGAGATCTTTTTCTGTATTGTGATGGTTTCTTCTCCTTTGTTGTATTGCATTTGTTTTTGCTTAATACTGCTACTGGGGAGTCTGTGCTGTCATTTTTACTAGTGGATTATCTCTGAGACTGCTCCCTTTCTGCTCTGTGTTTAGATATGAACTTTCAATTTGCTTTATCTGCCAACAACTTTTGACAGAGTTAGCGTGGGATGTCAAAGTATTTCTCGTTCAAACACCTGCATTTTGCATTCCAGTTACTAACCTATTATGAATCAGATTCAAAACCTGTTAACTGCATGAGTCAGGTCACCAAAACACTAAGTCATTGTTTCTCCAATTCTTGCTTAAACTCACTAAATAAATGCTTCTCTGACTACTGGTTGAAAGTGTATTTGGACTAGTTTTAGCAGCTTATATACAGCTCCCTTAACCTCTGCACACTTGACCAAACACTCTTGAAAGAGGATATGTATTGAATTGGAAACCTGAAAGAGGGAATGTATTGAATTGAAAAATATAAGATTCTGGCTTGTTTTCCTTCCTTCCTTCCTTCCTTCCTTCCTTCCTTCCTTCCTTCCTTCCTTCCTTCCTTCCTTCCTTCCTTCCTTCCTTCCTTCCTTCCTTCGTTCTTTCTTTCTTTCGTTCTTTCTTTCTTTCTTTCTTTCTTTCTTTCTTTCTTTCTTTCTTTCTTTCTTTCTTTCTTCATTCTACTTACCTCATTAGAATAGCATCCTTTATCCAGAGTGACCTACAGGAAGGCCAGTCCACAGGCAGCTTCTGCTCCCCTATTTTCCCCCAGGGAGATGTGGACTCCAGGAACTGCCTAACCTGCCACTCAGCAGGAGCCCCCTCTCTCCAGTGAACAGCTCCAGCCATGGGATTACGTGAGGAGAAGATGGGATGAAGCTAGGCAGAGCTCTCCAAAACTGGACAACATAAGAACAGACTCTGCTATGTCTGTCCATGGTGGTTAAAAGGGTCAAGAAAGACACCTCTTATACTCTTAGCCACCGCTACAGAGTGACAGGGACACTAGCATCCAGCTCCATGTGCTGTTGACTTCTCCCCACCATGAACTAGAGTACATCTACTCACCGAACACATCAGTGCCATCTGCTCAGGGATAGTAATATAATATGTTGTTCAAACAATCTGCTTTGATGAGGTATTTTTTGTTTTCTTGCTCACTTTGTTTTTAAATGGGCTTTTTGCTGGAGAGGATTAGAAATGCTCAGTGTTTCTGATTTTGAAACCTGCAAGAGCCAACTCACTTCTGATACCATATTCAGTGTTTGACAGACAGAGCAAGAAGGCTTCAAGACAGCACAACATCCCAGCTTCCTAGTCCTTTCTCCACGTGAAATATTCCTTCCCATCAAAGCCTGCCAAAGGCCCCATGGAAAGTTCTCTGTGCAGGTCAGCTGGAAGGTGGGTTTCAAAGCATTCTCCTTCCCTGCAGAGAAATCTCCCTGGGTATGGGATTGAAGAAAGGGGGTGGAGCTGTCAAACAAGACAGAAATAACCCAGCTGCTCTTCCGTGGCCTGCGAAAAATAAATCCTTCCCTTGTCCCACAAACCCCTGCCTGGGACAGGTGGGGATTTATGGAGGAAGACAGACAGACAGACCCCACAGAGGACACTGATACAGTCACTGCTCAGCTGCCAAGATCTGCATCACATGTAGTAAAAGGCCTAGGAAAGAGCCAATACAGACAATGTAATTGAAAAGCTATTTCACAACTTTAGTTGTCAGCAAAAAGTGTTTACATGCAGTTCCTGTCTACATATGCAAAAAGAAACTTCAATAAAGCTTTGACAAATGCCTGGGAACCTCGGGCACAGGCAGTCTGCAGGAAGGAATTAGCTAAAGCACCAGGATAGGAAAAGGGTGACCATGGCTTGGATCCAAGCTTAGTCACAGGCACCTTCCTTGGCTTGCAGCTTACACTGAACTGAGTTTGGCCCGAGACCCTGAAGAGCTGAGGAAATCAGGTCAAAGTTTATCAGATCCTAAATGTGAAAAGAAAAAAAAAAAAAAAAAAAAAGAGAGAGAGAGAGAGAGAGAGATGGCCACAGCAAATATTTTGAATTTTGTGAATCTGTAGGAAATCTGCCTTTTTCTTCTTAAATAGAGGGAATACTATTAAATTCCTTTCCAGTCCCAGCTGTGCGGGGCAGCTAGGACAGCAGCTGTGTCTGCATGATCACACCACCACGTCCCAGGCTCACAGGAAGAGGGACGGCCCCTTGTACATGCTTGTACGTGAAGGCACACAGATCCTTTTTCACTCTTTCCTCCTTTCAGAACTATTCCAGGATGGAACAGATATCCATCCCCACCAGCACCACACAGAGACCTGCTACCAGGAGGAGAAAGACTGAAAGGTGCATTTTCCCTTCTTTATCAGGGAGCCCAGATCCTGGCCCAGCTTCTTCCATCCCCTCCCTCCCTCTCACAGACATGCATTTGCTCCCATTTCCCTCCCATTCCACTCCCCACTGGAAAAGCACTGATCTCCTTCTTTCCCAAAGGGGATCGCATAACATCCCCCTGGCAACAACACCAATTAAGTGTGAAGGAAAGTAATATTAGGAAAATGTTAATGGAGTTTGACTTCTTCTAATGCAATTTAAAGCTGGAAACAATGAAGCAAGGCTGAATGAAGCAAGCCGCCAGCTCCCTGCAAACCAGCAGCAAGGGCTCCCGGGAGCCCTGTTTTGGAGCCAATGTCGCAGGGATGAGTGGAGGAAGGAGGGCGACCGCCAGGCCTTCGGAAAAGATTACAGTGTGCACAGGAACCGCTCGTTGGCTTTCCAGACCGAGAGCAGCACTGGCTGGTGCCAAAGGGAGAAGCAATGAAAGGGATTTTCACAGACACAAAGAGGAAGGAGCCGGCAAAATGACATTCTGAGTCTAACCCTGAGGAAAGCATTTGCTGCAAAGAACAAAGGTATGTGCTGAGAGGCCAAAAGACCAGGAAGCCAAACTGGGAGTACTGAATGGGTCAATCACGTCCAAAACCTTAATGCTCCCACAGACTTTGGTAACATTATTTACAGAAACAGGAAACATCCTTAACTGACATAAGATCTCAACGAACATAAATGGAGCACATTTGGCTCTCCACAGTGACAAGAACACAGCTGGAATTCATATTCATAAAAAATGTCAGATCGGAAATACCCTTATAAATATTGCCACCATTAGCAGCAGGAGGTACAAATGGAAAGAGAGACAGTGCTCAAGGCTCAGTACCAGATAACACACCATGTCAGTCACTGATAATTAAAATACTAAGGGCATCTGGCCTTGCTCATGGAAAGCATGAGATCTCAGGTGAAACAAGATGGGCCTGGGGGAACTCAACTTTGGAAAGGGTTCTATTTTTGATGCTTTTTTTTTCAGGGTGTTATTAGAAGATCTTGAAGAGAATGTACTGAACAACAGGAAAAAAAATGTTTTGGTAAACCTTTTTTTTTTTTTTCCAGTTTCTAGAGTCATCTGAAAATAGTCAGAAGTCATGGGCACATGTTTTCTCAGATCTTCATTAGAAGAAAACTGCTCTGTAATGGCAGTGTACCTCTTCAGTCAGTAACTGAAGGCACTTGTAAAATCAGGCAATTTCCTCCTACAAGATTTTATTATCAGCCAGCTACCAAAAGGTCATAACCATAAGAACACCTACACTCATAACTGCTGCAGCCCTGACAAAAGCAATGGATCATATACACCAGGCCATCCTTTTCTGTTGCAAGCTGTTGCAAGAGTAAAGGATGGAGTGATTTCCCATGAAACACCACTTCTTTCTGTGATAGATAGCCTGCATTTCTTAGCTGGGTCTTGTGTTTCCAATGCTGAGTTGAAACATCAGAAGTAAAACTGAAAACATAGTTGAAATACAGTCTTTGATTAATTTTGCTTTGCTTTTTTGATACGGGGGAGGGAGAGGAGATGAAGATATTGATTTCTACCCCAAACATGTAACTTGAGCACATGACAAGGCTAATCCCTGAGCTCTTACTGAGATGAAGTCAGATTTACAGCAGCATATTTTGAACAGGAAAAGCTGGGACAATTCTCCAAGTTCATCAATATGTTTTATTTAGAATTTTATTAGAAGCCACACTGACACAGGGGACATGTAACGTGGTGACAAGAAAGTCAGCTTTAAGAGGTGTTCCTAGCTACAAAAGCCACCTTTCTTTGCCTCCCTTGGAACTACATGGAAACTGTTGCACTGGGGCCAGCTTCAGGCAACCTGTCCTCTAAAACGACAGTAGGGGGAATGTTGTAGGGAAAATCTGTGCTGTTTTGCTGTTGAAGATTTTGCTCAACATTTCTCTGTTTTTTCAAGGATTCCAGTCTTCAGTTCACAATTTTCTGTAAATGCACAGGTAAGTGGTACTAATTTGCATGACCTTTTTGGACAGAGAATTCAGAGACAGAAATGCACTATATGCAAAGCCAGTATATGAATATGTAAATAAATAAGATTGGCATTAACATTGATACAGCTCAGGAACCACACCAAATGACAAAATTATTTATCCTTTTTTTTTTTTTTAATTCCTTTTCAAAATCAATTCAAATCACATCTCTGTCATGATTTCAGGCCTGATGTAATTCGGTTCCACAAATTCTTTGCAGCAGGAACAACATTTTTTTGACATTCATAAATATTGCAAGCATGCAATGAACACTCATTTATCACACTGAAGTAGAACAAATGTATGATTGGAAGCAGGATGGGCTGTAATAACTTCTGAATATGTCCCACATTTTTACACTCTGTCTAGTCCATGTTTGTCAATTTACATTTGCTGTGATGGAACTGGAATTTATTAAGGTAAATCAGGAGCAAGATGGAGATTCATATTTCAGATTTTTGTGCTATTCTCCCACATGAAATCAGAATATAAGTGTCTCGTTGATGCTGATTATTCCCACCACTGCTTTCTGCAGCTTCCCTGATTTCCCATCCAGCTGAGAAAATATTTTCCTGTGAAACATCTGGTTAAGGAATGCTGGGAGTTCTGAAATGGCTGGTGCATCCTATGAAGTAGATGGCTTTGAAGAAAAGTTACATAGCTTTAAACAATTCCAATAGACTGAAAAATATTTGACAAAAACTCACCAGAGACTACCAAAGACCCTGTAGTTGTTGTCATAGATTTCTGTGAGTATGTTGCCCTAGCACATACAGACATAACTAAGACTGTGTAGATGGGCATAAAAGCACAACCCCAGCAGAAAACCTGTGAGGGGGTGCACAGGAGGGCAAAGAAGGAGCTGTAAAAACGGAGTAGGAGAAAAACAAAAGAAAATAAAATCTGTTTTGTACAGCTTGCAGTTTTTCTTCCATGAATATTCCTCAGAGAAGGTGAGAGTCTACTCAACTCTACTGCATTTACCCCAGGAAGAATATAAAGACAGAGATGCAGAAAGAAATGATCTCGTTGCCACCTTTGTGATTAATTAAAATAAATAATAAGTGAAAACAGTAAGTCCTGAACTTATTTCTTTCATGACAGAAAGAAATTAAATTAAAGAAAGAAATTTATTTGGCCAAAGTTTGGTCCAGAAGTCAGCCCAGCACTTGCCCAACATAGCACTGTCAGCAAGGGACACAACTGCCTACTGAACTTCAGGCACTTTATCAGACTCTGTTGGTCCTGTGCAGTTAGTTAGGCCTGGCTGAATAGCAGCATTTCTTCTTTTCTGAACTCAAGATTGTCTTCCAGGTCACTTATTATTTTTCTGTCTTTGTTCCAAAATGGATCCCACTAATAAGAAAAAACAGTCACTGCAGCAACTGATCACAAGTAGAAGCAGTTGTGGTACAGTGCTTCTACAGGTCACAAATAAAGTCCAAAGCCAATGAAGAAAGTCAAGACAGAATTCATGAGAGATCAGTTTAATAAGAAAAGGGGTTAAAAAGCAGATGATATCTCGGGGGAAAAAATATTACCGGCATAAATTATGTCACTGTGGGAGAAAGACGTAAAGCGTTGCAAAGAATTAATTTGGTTAAGTGAGGAATTCTCCATATATATTATACAACAAAGTATGAAGGCAGTGGAAATAGGGTCAGATTATTGAAGAAAAGCTTAAAATTAAAACGTGTCAAGACAAGAGTAACAGGTAGAGACATGTGAAATGTTTTATTTATGTTCAAGTTTATGAATATGTTCACAGATAAGAGGAAGAGCAAAGAAAAGATTTAACACTAAGCAGGTGAGATGAAAAGTCATTGAGACATATCTCTAAGAAAATATAAAAATCAGCTGCAATCAGAGAGTATAATTAGCCCTAGCAACAGACAAGCAACGCATTCACCTTCAGTAGGGAAAGAATAGGTTAAAAAGTACTTCAAGAAGTCAGATATTTTAAAATTGACAAATCTTGACATAATGTCATCACAGAGAATTTTAAAGAGCTGGTTGATTAACTCACCAATCCATTAACAGTTACCTTTGACAAATCATGGAAAAATGTGAGATGTCTGAAACCAAGTAGAGGGCAGACATGGCTTCTATCTTCAAGTAAGGAAGAAAAAAAAAAAAAAAAGAGAGAGAGCGAGAGAGAGAGAGAGTGAGAGAGAGAGAGAGAGATCAAGGAAATGCAGACGTATCAACTTAGTTCCACTTTCTGGAAAAATACTGGAACAACTAAATTAATACATGATTACAAGCATGTAAGTGGAAACAAAGTGTTGAATAACAACCCATATGGAATCATCAGGAGCAAATTCTGTCAGGCCAATTTCATTTATTTTTCTGACGTGGCAACAGGTCTGGCAAAGAAGGGTAAACAATAGACATCACATCCCTGATATTAGTTCATATTTTGACTATTTTGCACATTTTCCTAAGCAAACTAGGGAAATACAGATGGAAGGATGCATTCTGACAGTACTTTTATGCACTGAAGATACAAAAATGCAGCCAGCCATTGACATGATGATACCACCAGTTCAATGGACCAGTGGTTCAATCTCATCTATAAAGGTGGCTAAAAGTGGCTCCCCAGGGAAGGAGAGAAGAAGAAGCAAAAAATAGAGCAGTGCTTTCTCAGAACACTCTCCGGGATTCAAACAGCTTTTGGCTCAGGGTCTGTCTGAGCACAGGTTGATCTCTTTACGCTCTTTCCTTATAAATTGTTTAGTTGCTTTTTTGAACCAGCATATTTTTCTGGCATCCAAAACATCCTGTGGCAAGAAGTAAAAACATCTTAAATTTGCATTATGAGATGAACCTTGTCCAGTTGTTTTGAATCTGACTCTTGTTATATAATTTGACTTCCCCTAGATCATCTGTGAAAAGGAGAAAAAATAAGTCTTTCCCTTTTCCCCTGATCTATGATATAGTTATATGACAGACCTCTAGTATAAGTCCACTTACCCTGAAGCTTCTTAATTGTATTAGCTGATTTCCATGCAGAAGCTGTTTTTGATCAACCTCTTTCAAAATTCTCTATCGACTGGTGATGTACCTTCACTGGGATGGGAGATGAAATCTTCTTTCTGTGCTTAGAAGTAGTATCAGAGCATGTGCTGCTGTGAGGAAAAGGATTTGTGTCATTGTTAATCAGAAACTGAAAATGGCCTGCTATTGAAAAAAAAAAAAAAAAAAAAAAGCCAAAACAATATGTACAATAACTATAAAAAGATGTATTCTATAAAGCACCTGAAGTCATCTGTCCTTTCTACCCCATCCTGGTCAAGACATATCAGCAGTATTCCACACAGCATTGGTCAGTGATGTCAGTGATGGAGGAAAACAAGGAAAAAATATCACAGAATCACAGAATCGTCTAGGTTGGAAGAGATCTCCAAGATCGCCTAGTCCAACCTCTGACCTAACACTAACCAGTCCTCCACTAAACTGTATCACTAAGCTCTACATCTAAACATCTTTTAAAGACCTCCAGGGATGGTGACTCCACCACTTCCCTGGGCAGCCCATTCCAATGCCTAAATATATGAACCAATTGGGCAAGATTGAGAATAGTTCAGTAAGAATGATTAGGATTTACTTGAGTAAATAAGCTGGGAGGAAACACCAAAAAAACTGGAGCTGGTTATACTACAACATATAATCCAGTAGGCAGACAAGACAAAAGTCTTCAAATATATGTTGGAACAACAAGTATTCAGGTCCATTTGTGTGGGAGGTAAGACAAGAGGAAACCACCTTGCCTCATGGAAAGGAGGAGCCCCTCAAGACTCTAAGAAAAGCTGGCGGGTGAAAAGGAGAAGGTGCCTGGAGGGGCCGAGGGACTCCATGAATAAAAGCCATAAGGAAAAATCAGATTTAATCAGATGGGAAGAAGAAAAGCGCACTTGATCCTTCCTGGGATAAGTGGATGAAGAAGGCAACATATCCAAATTCCTCCCATTTCTGGAGTTTTGTAAAGCACTGCAAAGTAGGGAATAAGAGGACAGACATTGCTCAAAAGTCCTCTTCTGTAAAGAATTGCTAAATTACCATATGAAAAATTTGTATTTTTTGCATATGCTCTATTTAGCATACAGATCGAGGTTTTGTTTACAGTTCACTAAAAATCACTGAAAAACTCGCTGACCTAACCGGACACTTCCCATATTCTAGACAGCAATATCAAATATAATCTTACAAAATAAGCATTATTGCTCCACTTACCTTTTTCCCTCTTGGTAGTCATTAATCTGGGTTAGATTATATGCACTGTTAAACATGCTTTATTATTTTTTTTCTGTTTTGATTTATGCATATAACAATTTGGAATGATCTCACTCTGATATCATGGCTAGCAAAGCCATCAGGTTTTGGGAAGAAGGCTCAGAATCTCATTCACAGGTTTTCAACTCATATCTGTCTCTATTAATGCAAAATTGCTTTTGTTGTTTAGCCACTGAAGAGATAAAACAGTTTTGACATGTTTAGTAAATCTGTTTATATTTTTATTTCTAACTTCCTCTCCTGAATCTAATTTTCCCTGAGGAAATCTGGTACCAAATATGCTTAAACTTTCTTTTCACTCTTCAGACTGCTCCACAAATTAATGTGTTTTTTTTTTTTCTCTGTTCTACAGGATTTCCCACCCAGTGTATAATCCATTAAGAAAGTTTTGCAAGAAGCAGGGAAAATAACAGCAATTTGTCATACTTAAATCCAGCAGTTTCTACAGAGAAAGGGTTAATAATACATCCTGTCTTAACATTTACTTTTTCACACTTGCAGGTCCTTGACTGCAGAACATTATTGCTTTATCCAGCAAATAAACACCCTCAGTGTTTATATAATATTTTATATTTTCCAGCATGGAATGATACTAAAAGGAAACACTCGGCAAGGGCATGAAGGGGTTAATGGCCTTTCTGGAGGAAAGCACTGTTTTGGCCTTTTCCCACAGTGTTTGCCAGGAGTGACAAATCTGAGGGAAGGGGCCTTCCGCTGGTCCTCAGGGTGAAGGAGGGGAAGGAGCAGAGACCAGGATACAAGGGGGCCTCAGAGAAGAATCTGAGATTTCTCTGATTTAAGTGGTTGCACATAAGAAAACCTGATAATATGCCCACATAGCCTTATCACTGATCTACATTGATACATGTCTGTGTTCTATCTATCAAACCTGATGGATTAAGTGATACGTGGGAAGTCTCCATGTTTCTCTCCTCTTTATCTGGTTCAACATCTACTTCTAAAAATGTGTATTTATGCAGTCTACACATTTTTACTTTTATTTACTTTTATTTTATTTTATTCTTATTCTTATTTTTGTTCTTATTTTTATTCTTCTTTTTATTCTTATTTTTTATTTGAGATGGAAAACATCTCAGCAATTTATTTGCCCCAGTGAATGCTGACCTCTACATCTTCCCTAACACACAGATTAGATGTGCAAGTAACTTGCAGTGTCTGAGGGGACATCTGAATTTTCTGTCTGCCCTGGAGGGTTGTTGTTGCACCATCAGAAAACTGTGTAGTAAGTGGCTGATGCAGTAGCTGATGTTTCTTTTCTGTCCAGTGTCACTGACAAAGCATTTGCACATACAAGCTTCAATCTACATGTAGGGGCAAATTGTAATGTCTGTGCAGATAGAACCTTAATGAGATTTTCCAGAGTACCTTCTCATGACAACTATTGTACTTTATGAGATAGGCTTACCAAGTTCCACGCCTTGTAAGGTAGGACCTTGAGGAGGTATGTGTGCAGCTCTCACCCTGGAGTGAGGAAGTTACACGATGAATTACTTACCTACTATTCAATTACACTGGCATTATTGTGAAACTCACACATTACAGAAGATCCATTCACAGCATCTTTGACTTTCATCAGATACTCTCTGACCTTCATATAAGTTTGAGCAATAAAACAGTCCTTAAGGGTAGTGGGGGGAATCCTATGAAACTAATACCCAGACTTTAAAATCAGCTTGCTATAGAGTGTTTTTGCAAATACTAAAGGAAATTAAAAAGAGTCTTTCTATACTAGGAGATTATATTTCTGCTTTTCATGGTTAAATCTGAAATGACTGGCTCCAAGAAAACATCTGAACTTCATCTGGTTTTGTAATGAAAAAAAAAAAAAAAAAAGAGAGAGGGAGAGAGAAGTGAATTCATTTAGGCAATAAGGAGCAAGTATATAGTGCTCTTGCTAGAGGTTATAAAGGTTACAGGTTCAGATTAATGTCTGAATTTGAAAGGATCAGTTTTCACACTGCAAATAATCTCTTTTGAAAAATTAGCAGTATTTTTCTCTTTATTCTTTCAAATCAATTTAGTTCTAGTGAAAGCAGATCAACCAACAGCCCTAGAAACCAGCATTCTGTGCTTGTAAGCAGTCTGGGCAGAGGGGTATAACAAGAACAGCAGCAACACAAATTTGCACAAATTGTTTGTACATCTCAGAACGGACTTCAAGCATCTGGCTCCATGGGACACAGCCAAACTTCCGAGGCAGACGCTGGCTTTTCAGACCTGGAAGCAACAGTGCCAGTCAAAGAACTCCCATTTTGAAGGACTTCTGCAAGAAGTCACACTGAAATATTGCTGAGAGATTGGTCCTTCCAGGGTGCAGAAAAGGACAAGAAGCAAAAATAGATGAAAAATTTTCCACAAGACCTCTAAATTCCACTTTGTGCAAACTAATGATGACTTTCAACTCTGTCCACCCACCGGTAATTCCTGTTTTGCAGAACAGTGGAGGGAAGGCTAAGAGAGGCAAGGTTCATTTCCCATTTGCATCACACATGAAAAAAATATTCCTGCAGTTTTTATTATCATCTATTATCATCTGTCAGCATTAAAACACACGGTGTACAACTCAAAGACAGATTCATATCTTCTGAATAAATTTAATTTTCTAAGCTGCACTACAACAACACACAAATAGAAGTAGGAGTGGGTGGTCAACAACTCCCACTCTAAGGTATTATTAACCTTACTGAAGAAACAGTGCTGGCCAAAACAGTGCAAGAAGGAGGTTCTTTACATGTCCAAATTTCTATTGCTGTCCCAAAAGTGAAGCAATTTGCACCACGGGCACTGCCAGTAGACAGAGCAGGCTTTTATGACCATGCAGGGCCTTTCAAGAAACACCAGACTGACAGGATTGTGGGAAAGGGCATGTGAGGTAGGCAAATAATCTAAAAGTGCCCCTCTCTTGCTGTAGTCATGACATCTCATCCTATCAAACATCCACTGATCACAGTCAGAATGGGTTGTTGCAATAGAGTCCAAACCCTTTAAATTTTTCATTAAAACACTGCTCAGAAAATAGGCAAAGCCATCGTACCCACCAGGTTTGGAAGGTGAGTGAAAAAGCTAGGGCAGAGCCAAGCTCTGTATTCTCACTTATCTGCTCTAAACATCCAGGTGTCCTCTCTCCAGGAATGACGTTTTGATGTGACCAGCTCCTGTAATGCCCTATGCCCTAAGTCCCAAGACGATTCACGATTTAGAGCAGGTTTTATAGCTGATCTAAACTGCCTGCCTGCCTCAAGTTTATGAATATGTGATTACAGTAACAATGAAACTACGCATATATATTTGAAAATTGGATGTATACTCATATATATGTACACACATATATCCAAACACATATTATAAATATGTGGTTGCATTGCAACCAAATTCTCTGTAATTCTCAGCTCCACTCTCACTTGCTATACTTTTGAAAAAGCAATCAAATTACTGCATTGTGAATCAGACTGTCGTCACTAGGTTTTAAAATTAGAATAGTACCTCCCACTCTCATGTTTTTTTATGCGTGCTCATATACTTTTATACTCCACAATATTCTATTGTGCCACCCTTCCCCCAATCCTTCACTGATGTTCACAGTTGTATAAAAGAGAATTTGTTTCATTACAATAGGCCACCTAATAAAATGGAAAGAAAAATCATTCCAAGGCAAATTAGATGTTTTGTTGCCTATAGAGCTAAATATACCATTTTGTTCTCATATTATTTCACATTCAAAAACAATAAATGGGAGAAAATCTTCAAAACAGGATTATTAATTCAAAATGGAAATGTTTTCTTTGAAAATTTTCAAAATCAATCTTTTCAAGCACTTTTCTCTTCCAAATTAATCACTAAGTTCTAGCCAAATAAATACACTTTGAGAAGTCTTGAGTTCTATTGCCTCTTTGTCCACTCATATAATAATTATCTTACATTTTTTTCTGTGTTGCCCTCAATAGATAAAAGCACATTCTTCAAAAAAAAAGATCTGTACTCTGGCCCCATCGATATCCACTTTTATACTGATGCTTTTAAGAAAATGCTATTCAAGAATAACAAGATTCTCTGGTAAGTAAAGTGGAAACTGGTGAAATTCTGTCCTAATTAAGTCAGTGTCAATGCTTTCATTAACTTCAACAGAGTTAGAATTTCACCCATGACATTTCTCTCATTTCTCATGCATCAATATATGCTTTTATCATTGGCTCCCTTTTCATCTGTTTTTTATTTAAGTCATTTACTACCCTTATTTTTCAGCTTTTTGCTTAGAGATGGGTTGTGTGCCAGCAGTGTCTTGAGTCCTATCTGAACCTTGAAGACATTGGGACAGACGCATTTGCAGGATGAGTCCTTAGCTTAAAATGGGAAACTCACTTAGTCTGTTCCTGTACAGCACCCAGCATGAAAGGTGCCAGCCCTGGTCAGGACTTGGTTACCACACAAGAGATCATTTGTAATAATCACTCTGAACAGACGAAACTAAAATAGCACGACATGTTACATTTCATTTCAACTAAATGCCCTACAAATTAGACTCCTTGCAGTCTAGTGCCAGACTTGTTACTATGAATGACCTGAGTGTTTCACAATGATGCGTCATCACTAGAATTTTCCTATGTTAAAACAGTTCTGTGATAAAATTAACAATTTTAATTGTCAGATCAGGCAAACAAAAGGAAACAACACTTCTAAATCACCTAATGCTTATACCTCATGCATTTGCTTTACTTGCTATTCCTTTACTTGCTTCTCTTTGCAATGCTTGTAACTGTCAGCCCTCATTCTTCACTAGAAGCCTAGTTAATAGATTTGTTTTCTTCTGTAATATTGAGCTTCAGTGTAAAATAGCTTCCAATTCACTTGTGATCTCCACCTGACACCTCAGCTCTGGCAGCTAGCTAGGCTCAGATGGCAGGCTGTGTACCACAATGTATTCCAGTGGGGGCAGATAGGAGAGCAAGGGATCATCAAGTCTGATTTCAGAAATTATCCTCTATTCCTTTTAAAGCAAACTAAATCAATATGTTCAGCTATCATTTTGGGCCTGCCCATGTGAGACTTAAATTGTTCTCCAATGAGCAGGGTGATTTTACCACTTAGCAAGAAGACAGATTCATTTCTCGTGAACTTTGCTGTGGTTCAGTAGAAAGAAGCTTAATTAGTAGCACTATCAGGTCACTTTACTTTGATCAAGAGCAAATCTTACAGGATTACTTCACTAGTTTCAGTGGGAAGACTTGCTTCAATGAGGTGAAAAGGATTTGGCCCTGGAATTGTAAAATAGACTTAGATTGACAGCCCTTTCTGTATTTGCTTTCTGCCTTAATGAAAGCTAAATGATACTTTAATGAGATCACAACAGGGCAGGTCCAGGGGGACTGGAATGTAGACAGTCAGCACGGTTTATCCATAAGGTTACTTGCCTTCAGATATCTAAATATCCTACATGCATTATGCAAACAACAATGATTCTTGGTTCCACATCCATTTCTATAAGAGATACTCCTAGTTTTCAAAATCCAGGAGGGAAAACACATATCTATGGTCACCAAATAACCATCCTTGTGACCACTTCTTTGTAAAAGAACTCAGACTTGATCTGAGATGCTTAGTTTCCATGGCCAGAGCATGATGCTTTAGGCAAACTTAAACTATGAGATGGGAAGGTCAGGTATATGCAGTGAAACACTGAGCAAGCAGAGGCCTGCCTCAGGACAGGACAGAATGCGACTACTTAGAGTAGCACGTGGAAACTGAAATGCAGCTGGATTCTGCACTCATCATGCAGTGACATGGGGTAATTTGCTGATGATCTCCTTTGGACAATCTCCTAACAGATAACATATCTGAAAATCAGATAACATCATAAAAAAGGCATTTGGAAGCCATCTGCCTCAGCGCAGTGATGATCCATGTAAAAAGCTGTGCACATAGTAAATTAACTGCTTCTTACTGAACTTGGCTTTACTATGTGCAGTTCCTTAGGTCCTGTCACAGAAAAGAGGATTTGCTATCACAGCTTCACATCTCTTCTGACAAGATAGTAGTACCCTGAAATGTGTCAGGAAAGCAAGCCCCACCTAGATTGCACTTCCGCCCTGGCATGTGCTTCCAGCATTCATTTTCTCACTCATACAAGTGAATTAACAAGATAGGACCTGTGACTCAGCAGAAAAAAGGTCCTAAAGACCAATAATGAACTACATTTGAAGCCAAGGAAAGGCACAGCATGCTGGATTTGTGGTTAACCAATGCATATTTCCACCACAGTCCATTTTTTCCTCTACCAAGTCATGCCAGTGCAAGTTTTGTATGAAATGGCAAGCACTTTACACAGTCACGCACATTTGGGATATGGAAACTCTTTCTGTCTTTTCTGTCTGAGATCCAAACCTAAGCTGTAATTTCCCTTGCCTTTGTACTTGGATGTATTCTTTAGGTCCTCTGTTCCACATCAAGCACAAGCTCAGAAAACATCTCTTTCCAGCCCCCTAGTAATATCAAGTTCACCACTACTGGTTTCTTTCCATACCTAACAAAGAAAGCTATTTCTCTTCCTACTCATTTTTCTATCAATCAGCTACCTCTTCCTTTCCATTATGCTACTCACTTCAAATCTCTATTTTGTCTCCATACATTTCTTATTGGTAGGTACTTTCTGACACAGTTTTGTGTGCAATGATTTTCCTGTAGCTACGATAATAATTTTTCTTTTCCTACTGAATCTTTTTCAGCCCTTCCACTCAAAACATAAAACAATTTCTCATTTTAACCAATTTTTTCTTTAGCCAAAAATAAATTTTGAAGTGAAAGTGCCTATTAAAAGGAGTTGCATGCCAGCAGGATAATATGTCTCATCATTCAAAACTCTAGAGAGAGAGGAAAAAATATTTTAAGACAAGAGAAAAAGTGAAGGAAAAATACTTGCATGGTATTCATCCCTCCCTCACAGTCTTTTTGTGTGTGTGTGTGTGTGTGGTGGAAAAAGATTTTTGGTATGAGAGTATCATTGGCTAAAGGAAGTAAATTTTCTAATACCATCTTGAATGTTAGAAATGATTAAGAAATTAACCATTGTGTTGGGTGAAGCCTCAGGCCTAGTAATACTCCATGTATTTTTAATAAAGGAAAAGACATCTGGGATTGTGAAGACAGCCATCCCTACATTTCTGTTTAAATTTGCTGTGGCAGGCAATGGAGTGATAGTCCCCATGTTTGTACCTGCAAGTACAGTTTATTTCTTCACAGTCATAACTGGCTCATGACTGCACAGACCTTACTATTTACTTGTGTATTTTGCTCTTCTGTCCTGAAGCACCTGAACTCTTTATGACAGAGGTTGTGCTTCTTCCATGTGTTTGAACAATGTTTAACAGCACCAATGAAAGACACAGCTTGTTACATTTCAGCAGATGATAGGTTAACCTGACTTTTTTTGCACTATGTATTTCACTGTCAAGAACCCAGCAAACTGTTCTGTTTTTCCAGATTGCTTTTGTCTAACTCCCGTACTACTGGAGGCAAGCACAGACAAATGGTGCACCTTGCCTCACATTTCACATCATCTCTCTCCTATCCTTATCACATTGAAATAATTTTCCCTGCTCAGTAGCCTTTCAAATTTGTACTTTTCTTACAAATAGATGGGGGATGTTCACAGAACTACCTCTCAATCTTTATAGAAATTGCCCTGCTAGGGCTCAGGAAATACCACGCATTGGCAACAAGTAGAGCCCTCTCTGAACCACAGATCTCACCAACCCAAAGGCTTAAACTGACACTCATTGAGAAGATGGTTGGAGGAAACTTAGCTGCAAGCATCAGTTTGCCCCACAGTTCATTGTCCCACCACTGAAAACTTAGAGCTGCATTGCCCTATATTCTGTGGGGAAAATAGAAAGGAACAAAAAATGCAGAATGTACACATTCACTCTTCACTCTTCTCCATATGTCTCCTCTTATTTATTTTCATTGTGAAAGCAAATAATAAGGAACTGTAAACTAAAGTGTTGATGAAAACATGGAGATTTCTATCACTCCTCTGAAAAGACCATATTGTTCCAACTCTATTTTCAGCTGTAAAGAGACACTCCAGTCTGTAGTACACCCTAGAGTTAGCAGGACGCAGAAACTGATTAAAAAATAAATAAATAATAATAATAAGGTTTCCATGGAAAATTCAAGCATAGCCCCTCTGAAATAGGAGAAAATTCCAGTTGCAATGCATTTGTTATTAGCAGGCAGAGCTAGACAAGAACTAGACAACGTACCTCTAATTGGCTTCAACTCTCCACTGAAACACTCTAATCCAGGAGAAACCATATCCTTCCAAGTCTACAGTACTATTTTCACTTAAGCAAGCTCTTTAAGAAGCTGAGTTTACTTCTGAGATTTCTGCATGCTGAATGGCTGGAACAGTTTTTATGATGAGATCTGGATACAGCTGCAGTGTGGTTGGGGATGGACAGTGGTTAGTCAGCCTGTGCCCACTAAGTGTCACCTTATATGAAATGAAAACATCTGGGTTTTGCTTATGCATTCACGGTTCACAGAGATACTGCAAAATGACTAGCCTGCTTATATTTCAGACATTTTGGTGTGACCATTATTAATAAAATAAGCGACCGCATGTCCTTTACAACCCACAGCTGCACAAAATATCGATGTGCAGATAACAAAGTTTAAGTCTGGATCAAAAATACCAAGCCCTTTTTGCCATCCTCTTTCTGTCTGTGTATTTTACTTAGATTACATTTGCTCTGACATATTCCAGCTAATCTTTGTGCTCATGCCTGAATGGAATATAAAGTTACAAATACCATTATAGGATTTTTACAAGTTTCATGAGATAAACACTGCTTATTTTGTTTTAGCAACTATTTCAAAGAATTCTAGCAACAATTTCAAAGAATTCTGCATCTACCTAATTTACTACCAATGATACTACTCTAAAATCAATTAAAAAAAAAAAATAATCTAAAATTATGTACAAATTGCACCCACAATTGAAAAAGTATGTATTTCACTGACAGATATCCATAATCATATATCCATATATATCCATATGTCCATAACCAATAAATAAATAAATAAATCTCTTGTTAAAATGTAACTATCATGATGCAGGCTAGGAAATCCAGCTCACAAATGTATCAGCTAAAATTTGAAATGTTTCCATGAATAAATCTATATAGTCTGTCTCCACAATCTAGCTTATCACACGCATTCATGAGCTGTCAATGAATTCAGGGAGGCACTTACTGAAAACACAAACTTAAAAAGTTTTATTTACACATGCCGCCTTTTTGTCCGTCCAATCTAGACAGAATCAGAGATCTGGGAAAAGAGTGTTGATGGAGGCTTCAAGATGCAGGTTTCTGCTTTGTTCCCTTGTAAAGCTACATCCTGTCAAAGTGTTTAGCTTAGTATAAAAACTTTTACTAAGGTCAAAAGTTTCCACATAGCAGAAGTTGAGTTTGACCAATAAAGGCTTTTTGTTTCTTTCTGGTTTCTTAATCCTATTAATAAGTTACAGATCCAAGTACCTTGAAAAATACATAAAGTGCTTGCTGGCATGCTGAAACAAATGATGGTAGGGGATCATCACTGCATCTGGATCACAAGTGTAGTTTTTCCAGCAAAGGTATGATTCTGCTAAAAGTGAAGCAGGAAGACAGTTGATTTAGTCTTGCAAACAAAGGGATTTTTCCTTCAAGGGCCAAGTTCAAGCATGGCAGCAGTCTTCTGAGGGCAGTGAAACAGCCACTGCTCATTTCCACCACTGCACAAGCCCTGCACTACACCACAAGTGGTAAGGCAGCATGGAGCAAGAGGCAAGGGCTGAGAAGCCCTGCAGTCCCCTTGCTTCCCCCACATCTCATCTTGCCTATATTTTGGAGAAATCTGGAGCCACATCTGCATCGGGTGGTAAGCATGCCCAACAGCCATGACAATGGTTGGTTCTTCAGAGCTGTTTTGACAGGGCTGAGGAAGCCTTGATGCCCCAAATATTGTAAATATGCAGCCATTCCCCACATGACATTCATGTCAAGTCAGCTCAGCTTTCCAATGGAAATAAATAACCTGTATCAATTCTCAGCTACAACCAACCAGCCTCTGTCTTGGGAAATGTCAGATGCCTTTGAGGTTTCATATCCTATCAGGCACTCAGGTTGGAAACAGTTATTAGCAGTAGGGTGACAACAGTAAATATAGCTTTGTTAATTAAAGGGATTTGGAGAAAGACTGCACAGAAACTCACTCTAATAGAGCTGGGGTGTTTCTTCAAGGTTGAAAGAGGTTATTTTGAGTACAGATCCATTAATACAGACATAGTGGCATAAGACCTAGGAATTGTTTTTGTGATGTCTTTTGTTAGTGAGACATATGCTCTGATGCCCCAAAAGCCAGATGTAGTCCTGGCTCCTACTGCCATGGTTTCTGGGTTTCTTATGCAGGGGTCTCTGCTGTGGTCCTCACCATATACAGGTCCAATGTGGCCTTAACCACAAGGTTGTATAACCTCTGCTATCAGGCCTGAAAAGAGGAGAGGTGCTTGAACTATCTGAAAACTCTGTCCCTTAGCACTGTCCCAAAACAAAGCAACCCAAATTATTAGTCATTTAGGGAAATGACATCTCATGGAGCTTATATGACAGATTCTTGAGCAAATCTAATTGCAAATGCTCAAGGAGTGAATGAGAATATATGCAAATGTGTAAAAGTTGTCATAAATAAATAAGCATTAAGAAAGTTCTATACATGAGGCATCATCTTCATTTTAAATTCTGTAATAGTAAAGAATTTAGAAACTCAGTGTTGCAGCTCAGTGAGATCCACAGTGAATCATGTCTGACATTTTACTTCTCTTTTCACGTAGCTTCTCCACACAGATCTCCATTTTCTATAGTGTTTTCTTATTTGAATATGAATTATACCTGATGTTATAGAGGAGAAAATCTCTGCTTCATTGTCTTGCTATGATTGTCTGTTCCCTAGTTCTATGAAAAAAGCCTTTATTCTTGGCTTTGGGGAAACACTATACTTAGTATGTAAACTCATTTTCTTTGTCACATTATCCCTGTAATCACAGAATCATAAAACTTGCTTTCTAAGATCATTCATGCTCATTAAATTCAGTCACAAAATGCTTGAAAGGGGTGAGTACTAAAAACGTCCCTAAAAGCTCTCATTTACTTTCAAATAAAGACTGACAGAAATGCTTTGTGCTACAATTTCCATCCTATGTATGAATATAAATTAATAAAATTTATCATGTTTTAATTGAATTTACTTACTACTACTCTACTCTGCCTTATTTTGTTTCTCTGAACCTATAAAATAAGAATTTGGGTGAGCATATATCCCCTGTGAGCACAAAAAAGAAAACATTACCATGTGTGGTAATGAACATAAAAAAAAATCAAGTCTTCTTACTGTCTTTTTGGCCTATTAAATCTTCATATAGATACCATCCTCTCCAAGACATTATGCTGCATGTTACATTGTCACTCATTAGATTGAAAACCTTTAGGCTCCAGAGCCCTCTTCCCCCCCTTTTTTTTGGGGGGTGAGGGGGGAGTAGGTGTTGGGGTGAAATTACTATATTTGATTGTACAACGCATTGCTAATTCTTAAATGTAAGCGTCAGGAATTTGCTGCCATTCTGCACTTGTTCATTCATTACTGGGGAAAAAAATGAAATACGCCTCTCCAGCAAAGCACTGCAATGAAAAAAAAAAAATACTTGGCTTATAAAACATTATCACTTATTGATTCCTCTCTGAATTGTCTTGATCTTATTTACTGCTCTGTATTCAGGCCTAACCTCCTACATACATTAAAAATGCTTATAAAAAGGGAAGGCTATAGATTTGTCTTGTCACTTGATTGCATTAACTGCACATTAATAGATGAAAAGCAAATTTTCCCCCATCCTGCATACATGTGAAGCAACAAATAATTGTGAGCTGCCTCTGGGCTTGGTGACCTAGAAACCAGGAATAAGGCTGATAAAAAACAGATGCTGAAGAACAGCATCAGGGACAGCCTCAGAAAGAGGATGATAAATCATTTGACAAGGCTATAAGATGTAAGTGCTTCTGGAAGAAAAAAAAAAAGTTAACTCTTTTAAAATATTTTCCAGCTTTCTTTTTTTCCTGTCATTTATGCCTCTTTGAAGTTTTGTAGAGACCCCATCCTGAGCACAACAGCACAATGAATGTCACATTTTCATTATGGAATTAAGTATTTTACACCCATTCTCCTATCTCTTCTTTCATTCACAGTACTAGAAATAGCAGTTGTTATGCCCCAAATCCATGAGAAAATCAAGACTGTGGAAGTAGACGGAAGACCTAGCTGCTTTGATTCAAAACACCATAAATGGTTCACAAGGCAGTGTTTAATCAGTGAGAGTTTCAACTATGAAAATAGACATACTCCTATCAAAGTCAGACCCTGAAAACAGAAAAACACTTGGATATGAGCAATTGGAGTTTAGCTCTCTTCCAAACCAATTTCATCCTCTGAGCTGGATCAATTAGAAATATGGTATTCATACCACATGATCTATAGCAGCCCAATAATCATGAACTTAATAAAAATAAAACAGAAAAAGAAATAGCGTTTCTCATCATAATTCAGAAAGACAGCCCTCTGCAAATACACGTGAAAATTGGGGAGACTGGTTTGGAGTTATGGGATGGTTAAATCCCTGACAAAGGTTAATTTCAAGGTTGATCTGGCATTTTTGCCAGTGCAAGGTGTTTTGTGATTCCAAAATTTTACACAATTTAAGATGATGGGCCAAGAAAGAATGAGGTGAAGGTATTAAGTCAATACATTGTGTGGGTACTTAATACTAATAGATTGCCTCTTTATAGGGAATTGTTTAGCCTTTTTATGCATGGATTATTGCTAGCACTGTCAAATTCTGAAAAAAATAACAGCTAAACGACAGTACAAAGAATTGGTGTGGTATTGAGAACAGCATTACTTCCCGAAGAGAAAAGCCAACTGGGCACAATTCATACTGTTTTAGATGTTCCACACATGGTGGTAGCAATGACGCTTGTTACAAGAAACACCAGGCATAATTTGAGACCCTTTTGCACTGAGTTCTGCACAAGCACAGAGTAAAACTAGCTCATAAAAATAACTCCTTCACATACAGGAGGTTAAACACAGCAAAGCCAGTTTCTTATCAGATATTAACCATGCACGTGTCTTCACATCTGTGCATAAAGAAAAAAAAAAAAAAAAAGAAAAAACAATACAAACATTCCCTGATTTCAGATTTAACAGCTTAACAAGCCAATTAGGTAGGAGCAAACCTCAGGCTTCTGGCACTTTCTCAGTGTGATTCACATTTCTCACCAGCATGTGCTGCCCTTAGCCTGAAAGAACTGAGCACTTTAGACTATTTTTTAAATGCCTTCTTTCATGCCTTTTTCCTGTATGCTTTGTTTCCACACTGCACAGAACAACCTTTGCACCGCAGGAGGTAAGCAGATAAAGGCTCCATCAAGGTACTGGATAAAGGCTCCAGCTGTCCCAGGAGATTTGTTTTTCCTCCTCTCACACCACCATCATCTGGGAAGGTCTCAACAATAGAAACACAACCAGCCCCTGCCACCATCCCCTGCCATCCTTGTGATTCACACTTTCATTGGATTAATGGATAGATTTCCACTTCCTGGAGTTTTTTTAATGTAGACATTGCTTTCTGGAAACAGGACAGGGTGGGATGGCACAATACAAGCTGAACATATGTTTTGCCTTGCCTTGGCCACCTCAAAATTAAAATAAAGGAATAAACACAACAAAGAGGAAATGCATGACACGTGTGAGTATCTTCTCTTGTTCACAGTAACTGTTTTTATTTATTTTTTCTGCAGCACAGCTTTCAGTGTGACTGAAAAGGATAACAATAAAGATCAGGTCTGCCTTTCCCACCCAGTACAGACAAGACGTAGGACTCTGGAAAGAAACCCAACACTTCTCAGCTGATGACTTTGTAATGATGCAGGTGAGAGGAGTGAAAGCAAGAGGCAGGGCTGGGAGAAGTTCCCCTTCTTCATCTCTTCCTTCTGCATCTTCTGGTTCTGCAACACTGCCAGATACAGAAATGTTGGCATTCTATGGGAGGGTTTGCCATATGTTATTTGTGGCTTGACCAAAATCAGCAAGTGTTTAGTCTTCAAAAGCAGATTGTTTTAGATTTTTCAGCTTGCTTTGCAGACAAAAGAATCAAAACCATTTGAAAGGAGGTCAATAGGAGTTAAGTATATAATCCGTTTAGGATTTAGAAAATCCTACAAAGACCTTTTCACATTTCTAGGCACCTAAGTACCTCTGCAAACAGGTCCCTGTATGAATTTCTGAAGTTTGGGTGCTGAAAACAATCAAACCGATGATTCATCTAGATTCATTTCACTGTTCCTGAAACTGTGGAAAGTGTCCCAGCAGGCCGGAGTGTCTCAGAGGTTGTTGTGGGGAAAAGTCAGGGAGAAGGAAAGGGCACATAGATTAAGATGTTTCTAAAGAAAAGCTAAAGTGTCTGCTCAGTTCCATACATGTAAGATAGTACTGGCTAGAGCAGCATATCACTAATGCAAATGAAAGGATTTTTTTCAGAGATACTTGAGAAGTAAGATGCTGTCACCAGTTTTACTGATCTGATAGTGCCCTCAAATCTTTTTTAAGTAAGATATTGTATTTGATCAATGTATTTCAAGAAAACAAACATCTGGTCAGAATAATAGCAGTTTGCTATAAAAGAATTACCAATGCACACTGCTGGCAGCTGTTAAATACAGATGGCACTATCGTAATAGTTATGACAGTATGACAGTAAGTTATGACAGTAGCTTAGCAGTTGTGACAGCACAACTAGGCAAGCATTTAATCAGATTAAAGGAAATACAGGATGAAAAATGTAGTGATTCCAGGCCAAACTTAAAATATTATTAAATGTTTTCTAAAGTGTTTTCTAAAAATTGAAGATGCTTGTACCCAAAAAGTTAGTATAGAGAGATTAGTTCTCAGATGGCAGCACTCCTCAAGTGCACTGGTGAAATAATTCCCGTGAACCAAAGCAGAGGACTGTTGGGATCTCTTCTTTAAGCATTCAGCACCTCTTTCATTTAGGTCAAAAAAAAAAAAAAAAAAAAAATTAGTTCCAAACCTCTGGTTCTGTGCATCCAAATTTCAAGCAGGAAGAGGAACTCTTCAGGTAGGTGTACAGAAAGCACTTTCTTTTCTCTTCGAGGCATACCAACGCACATACCAACGCACACACTGAGCAGCCACAAGCAGCTCCAAAATGAGCGAAGGGCCCCTTCCAGCAAAAGGAGCTGAAGCAGAGGTGGAAATGAGCTCTGGTTCCTTCCATTATGCAACTTCTCCTGCTGGCCAAGAGCACTGTCTTTATGCTTGCCAGATACTTTCAGTCACCCCAGGACATCGTGTTTTATCAGAGAATAGCAAACAAAATCTCTGTAAAGGCCTTCTAGGATGGAGGCTGAGCAAAGCCACAAAGTTTGGTCTGATGAAGACCCACTCACAGTAAGCTAGTGATTTGAGATGTCAGGACTGCCTGACCACAGTCCTTGTCTCTGAGGAGCTATTGCTCAGCACACGCAAGCAAAATGAGTTGGTTGGTGCCTTCAGTTCTGGGTTACAAAATGATAGACTGTAATGTTTTTTTCTTGGGTGGGATGAAAAATGTATAAATTCTGCCATCCCTCCCACACAGACAGTGGAATGTCAATTGGAAGATGAAAATATTGATTAAGTGTGTATTTTCACTGTACATTTAGACCCTGAAAAGTGATTTGTTTTCTTTCAGCCTCCCCTAACCCCCCAAAAGATCAAGTTTCTCTTATTAAAAACTGCTTTCAATGTTATGTATTTAATATACACATTAAAAATTCACTCTATTTGTTGCTTGCACACCAATAAAGGGATATAATTCAACTTACAATTGACATTTTTGAATAATGAAAGACAACCCAGACATCTATAACAGGTCAGAGAGGAATCACAATTAGTTTCAGCAGCACCTCCATGATATTTGACCAAATCAGCAAAGCTACCCTTAACAGTACTTCTTCCTTTCCAGTATTCTACCCTTAAAAACAATCCTAGCTTTTAGCTGGTCCCATAATACTCAGTAATTGACCTGAGAAGCACTTGGATCAAAGAGCAAAGTTTAAGGCGAATGCAATATAAACTGTAGCCAGTAATTTCTTTGGTTCATTATTTTCTTTTTTGCATGCAAACACTGAGTAAAACTATGCTGCCTGTCTGACCTTCCTTGAAAAACTGTCATCTATCCTCAATTACTGTGGTGAAATAAAAACAGGAGCCACAGTGGAGGCACATATACATGTAAATGACCACTCATGCCAGGGAAAACACCTCACGTCCCCTGATAGTGCTGGGGGCTCCAGGCTTTGCTATGGAGCCAGGAGCTTCACTGCTTGCCAGCTAAGAGACCAGGATTTTCTCCTTGATGACAATCAGCTCCTAATTTGGTCCAAACATCTTCTAGTTCCGACTCTTTCTCATAGGTTTGTGTTGGCCTGTGGATAACCACCGTCCAGTGACACAGAGGTCTGAAATTTTTACAGGGGCAGCCTAGCACTTTGACTTCAGGCTGCTGCTGATTGTACTTTTCTTGAATAGCAGCAAAGCAGATAAAAGCTGCTTGTGCTTTGAAATTGGCATCCCTTGAAAAAGCACTTTATGTGTGGATAAAGGAAATACACGTCCCAACATTGGTGAAATTTTGCTTTTTCCATGTGTATTATATTTACAGCCTAGTCAAAATACTACTTTCAAGCCATACTTTGTCAACACTTTCCTTCAGAAATAAGATCACCACAATAATAAAGAGTTATGGCTCACATGTAATATTGGGAAAGGTCCCAGTAGAGTGCAAAGGCTTTATCTTCAACAAAAGAAACAGAGAGATAAACATTTCTTTCACCACCAGCAACTATTAAACTTTCTAGTAGAAAGTTTTGAAAAGAAATGATCCTATTTTAAAAGTTTTCCAAAAAATCAAGGGCAAGCCCTCCAGCTAAACTAACTATCCACCTGTGTCTTTATCAAAATTTCTACTTAACTTGAACATTAGAGCTTAGAGATATGGTTTAGTTTAGTGATATGGTTTAGTGGAGGACTTTTTAGTGGTAGGTCAGAGGTTGGACTTGATGATCTTGAGGTCTCTTCCAACCTAGATGATTCTGTGATTCTGTGATTATTCAGTGTTCATGTCATTGATAGCTTCTGTGTGATGTGCTTGCATTTTTCCTACTGTACCAATAAACAGATAAATTAATGCTCATATAAATGTTAGTATGGGAAGACAGAAAAAGTTTACACTGCATTTCTAATCCAGCTAAACTAAATTCCAGATGTCTTTCAAACATAAAAGTAATCCACACCTTTTAGTCCCCAGAATTTTATAAATGCTTTGGGTGATACATTTATAAATGCATTATGTGATCTTAAGTATAACAGTCATAAAGCTACCTAAATGTTTTTTGACATCTTTGAAAAAATATATATATATATTTTTATTTTTACTTAGAAATCCAGAAATAAATGTTGTCAACATTATAAATACTTGTAAATGTTTAATCAATGCTTTTAAGGCCACCGTAGTATGAAGAGAAGAGTACTTGTCCAATAGTTTCAAAAGTTCTATATTGTTCTTCTTTAAAAATAATAAAAAGTATATCCTGTAGTATCAAAAACATTACTTTTTATATGATATCAAAATTTTAAAGCACATAAGTGGTTTAGGAACCCATACCCAGATTTCAGAATTGACATGGGGAATTTATGTGTCTTTAATTTTATTTATTTATTTTTCAGAAACCCTAATACATAGGTAATCTGCTTTAACTTGAGTCTATGCAGAGATATTACCACTTAATAACCACTAATTGTTTTCCTTCTGCCTTCTGATAACAGAATGCATTTTCCATAAGTCACCCTGTGTAGCTCACACTGTAACATGAGCTAAAATGCAGAGTGCTCTGCTGTCTATAATGGAAAAAATTATTGAAGTTTTAATAAAAGTTAAAAGTAATATTTCATTAAATCTCATTAGAAGCATTTATATCATATCTGAAAGAAATAATTGCACTGATGGTTTAGTTGAAAGGAAGATATGACATTTTAATTTATTCATTAAGAAGCTATTCAATATGTTTAAAGTATAAAAATGTTAATTTTATACTAAATATTAAGTTAGTGTCCCCAGCATCTGGTGCTGGTGTATCACGTTTGAAGGCCACAATGAGGCTAACTAAGTGAATGATCTAATTCTTCTTCTGATATATTCAATTTGATTATGGATTTAAGCAGCAATAAATATACAGTTCACATCTACCTCCATAAAGCTGTTCTTTTCAGTTAGAAAAGAAAGTAATAAAGTTCAGTTATTCAGTTTAATACTATCAAGTAAACATTTATGCCCATATAAGATGATGAAAAAGAAAATGGAAATTTTTTTCATCATTCCCCAAAATGGACAAGATAATTGCTTGAAACCATTTCTGTTTTAACTTGAGATGCACCTATTACCTGTGAAAGCATGTATATTAGATGCAAGCACCGTTAGTGTTATTAACTGTTTTCACAGAACCTATTAGCATTATTTTGTTTTTTCTCCAGTGCTATTATAAAAAGTACTTGGGTTGTTGTTGTTGTTGTTTTGCTTTACTTGTGTTTTTGTTTTGGTTTGTTTGTTTGTTTTTTGGGTTGGGTTGGATTGGGTTGGGTTGGGTTGGGTTGGGTTGGGTTGGGTTGGGTTGGGTTTTTTTGCATATATAGGTAAAGGAGTATTTTTTAATGAAAGGCTGTTAAGGCAATGACATAAGTATGATGCATTAGCACTACACACAAGACATCACTAGGCAACAATTGGAGATAGTTTAGGAAAAGCTTTCAACCTACTCTTGTGCCTTACCTCACCTTGTAAATACAGCAGAACACTAAGCCTGAAAACACACTAGAGGAAATAATGCAAAACAGACCGTAGTCATTTCCAAGCCTGCACCCTGGGCAGCCACAGCTGGGCACAGGATCTCCTCCTGCACCCCATACCAGAGACAGAATGGGAGCCCCCTACACAGCTCTACCATGAACCAACACAACATTCAGCTGAGGTATTATACAGGTTTGATATCTTTTCCATAACTTTAGTGCTCTCAGTTGGTATCCAGACCAAAGGCACCATTTAGGCTCTTTCTGTCATCAACAGCAAGAGAGAAGCACTCTTATCAAGGGGAAAAGTCAGAGTTATGATGTCAAGCAGCTGCTTTTGCCTGGATGAGCAAGACTGTCAAGGTACCTATAATGCATCCTGACAACGCATGCAGGGTGGAGAGTTACGTTTTGGACTGCTGGAGCTGTCTGCAGCATTTGATGGGGCTGTTCCTTACTCAGCCTCGGCTGCTAGTCCCTGCCTAAAAGGGACAGTGGGATAATCAGGTCATGTGCAGGTAAATGGCATTAGCCCGATTCTACATAAGGGAGCAAAGCATTTATCTGTTTCTCTAACTTGCCAGCTGGTGGGTTTATTTGCTGCTCTACAAGTGAGTATGATTAAAAGGAGATAAAGCAATGTCTTGGTATTCTATCATTTTGAATTCAGCACTGCACCACTGGCAAAAATAATGATGTTCTGTCACTTCTAGTCGTGTCAGCCCTGTCAGATCACCACGTGTGGCCACTCCGTAGTTCTCTCATTTAATCAAAGCGTCTTACTTTGTCAGAAAAGAAGATGCTGGAGCAGAGGATGCACTGTGGAGCCCCTCATGGTCTACTGACATCTCAGGAGCAGTTAACCAGCTCCAGTCCTGCCTACACATTTCAATATATATATTTTTATAGACCAATAGTCAAGTATAGAACAATAAAAGTGGTTCCATAAGCAAACCTTTCTGCACTGGATGTTAACCAGTATATATCCAAGCAAGCTGTCTACAGTCTAGCCAATGATCTAGAAGGATGTCCTCTGTGAAGCTATATCGAAACCTTCAGACTCGTGAGTGAATCGAGACCAAGGTGGACACCTGCTGACTGGATGCATGGGAATGACCCAAACAGAGACTCTTCCCACCTGCACTGTCACCAGTAAATTGTTTCCATACACAGGAGGTTGGGACACATGGGTCAGAAGCAAGCTATGCTCCCAGCTATACCTCAATCCAGAGCACCAAGAGAGCAGGGTGATCGGAAACATGCTGTTACCATGCAGACTAGATGTAATCTCTTCTGGGCTACCTCTGGAGCAGCAAAAGAAGAGTGTTAATCTCTCAGATGTCCCAGATAAAGGAGCCATCATTACTGTCCTCAGAATGAAAGCAAGCAAAACAGTATCTCGTGCTTTGTGAACACTGATAGTAATGCCAACAAACTGCTTTAACTACCTTGAAAAGAAAGTGATCTAATTTCAAGTTCTTCAAATCCTTAGTTCAGTAACATGTGCCTTTCTGAAAGGGCAACTCTTGCTCTTCTTTTAAAATCTGTTCCTAGGTAACATTTTGAGTGGGAATACATGATCTGCACACTGCAAAAAGTCAGGTCCTGTCTAGTCTGACAGTCGTAAACAAATACTTAATTCTCATGGCTAATGCTTATCCTGAGGAGAAAAAACTTGCAGATTTTTAAGGATAAAAAATCATTTTAAATGTGTTGATTTTTTTAACTGCTGTTTCCACTCCACCTCCTAAAGTATTCCACAGAGCAATATGTGGTTCAAGCAGATGATACATTTTGTCAGGAAAGGTGACAGAAATAAAAAATACAGACTTCAGAGCTGCAGAAAAAATAAATCAGGTTCATTCCATAAATTTCTCTTCTAGAAGACACCTCTATCAAAATGTAGAAGTGAAACTGTGAAACATTTATGAAAAGGCAATAAAATGTGAAAGTTGTCATAAACAGAGAGACATAAAAATCTTGGAAGTGCATAATGACAACAAAGTTCAAAACTTACTACAGTTTTCTGTACATTACAAAGTCTGATATCCAAAATGTACGACTCTAAGCCTATTTCTATGACATCTCAAAGAATGTCCTGGTAAATAAGATTCTGAGCAATTATGCAAAATGTTTTATACAGTAACAAATTTTTGCGAGTATTTAGTCAAACCCCTGCAGAGATATAAAAGTAATAGAAAAATAATCATTTTTCTAGGCTGGATTTCTTAGGCATGGAAATAAATAACTAATTCAAAATAACCATTATTGTTTTGAGTAATGCAAAATAATTTCTCCTTTCTAATATTTCAATAAATTATAAATATTTATTGATGAGAGAACTCGATGCTTCAGAAAACACAGGTAATGATGGAACACATGCTATTTTCCTTAAATTGTAAGACATTACTAGAAAAGGCAAAAATAAATAAATAAAAATCAAAATCAAAATAAAAATATCATGTTTGTACAGCTTGTTATGTTCTCTTTTCAGGCAATTCTCATTCCCTCATCATAATTATTTCTTTCCAAGTAGCCATTAGGGCTAGTTGGGTGAAAACTTAGCCCATGAGAAGCTTATGCCATGAAACATTTGCTTTTTCCATGAAGCATTATCTTCCAGCTCTTTAAGTATTCTGCAGCACCATCTTCAACCACTTTTCATAACAAAATGCTATTGGACCCATTCATTCATCTTCTATGTGACAGTATTAAATAGAGTAATTCTCAGGTGGACTCTGGATTAGTTCTACTTCAATATGTTCATAACTGAGGAAACGTTACCATATTTTTATTAAATAGATTTACCCTGTAGTTATTAGGTTTACCCTGTAGTTTCTGAAACTGTGTTTTAATTGAGAAGGTGTCAATGAGTCCCTCAGGGAGAAATGGTATTCACCTCCAGACTGGTGGCAATACATTTGCTCCTGCTTGACACTTTGGTATCTTTGCCTGAGAAGCACAAGAGAAGAGCACTGAAGACCAGAAGAAGAAAAGACTTTTTTTTACCCTTTCTATGGCTTGTGGACTTGAGGGAACACAACCTTGCTTTTTAAAAAATATCTAGTCTTCTAATAAAAGTTCATGTTGATCTTCAGGCTATGCTATAAGAGGCTCCTGTGTAATTTTTCTGTATGCTGTGTGCCAAGAGGAAGTATTGGAGTCCGGTTTCCGTTGTACAAAAGGTTTATTTTCTTACTTGTTTTGCAGCAATAATATATTCATATAATAAAATTGTCCTTTTCTTTCCCCTTTACCACACCCAGTGGTTGAGATAAGGGATGAGGAAAAAGAGTCCTCAGTCTTAATTAAAGTGAAATTGGAGAAAACGGTGGAAAAAATCTTGTGCCTCATAGCTCAGCTGCTCTGTTACAGCTGTTGCCCTAGAGCTTCACAACCCCATTGAGGAAACATAGTATGCAAACACACATTGGGAAGTGACAGCAAAAATATTGCCTCAACTTCAAGGTTTTGGGAACACTTAGCTTTGTCTCTCCCCTCACCATGTTGTCCAGTGGACCCACATGGTTACCACAAATTATCTACCAAGCTTTGCAATGGCATCCCCTTGCTCCAGATGTAAGTCCATTATTGTCACTCTGCCTTTCTTAGGCCTGAAGGTAGAGAGACGCTCCTGCCACATGTATGTCTCATGAGTATATAATAAATAAAAATCTAGGGTTTTTTCAACAATTGACTATGTGATCACACAGAGGCAGACCAGAGGAAATCTATGAACCATGAGCCAGACAGCCCAGGGACCACTCTGTGAGAGTATGGAGAGCATTTCTGCCCCATCACTGATACCTTCTTCCTCCTCACCCAGCTGAAGCCCACTACAACTGCTGCAGTGATGGGGGGCCCTTGCTGCTGATCATCCTTTCCCTCATACCAGCTGCATGCTCCTTTGCTGATTCCTTTTCTGCTCTAGGGAACCCCAGAAGGAACAAGCCCCACAAGGCCTCCTATGCAATGAAGAGAGAAACTCCAGGAGCTAAAACAGGTAGCAGGGGCCCCACCACATTTATTGGCATCCCTATGTGCTGTCCCTCTAACAAACTCACGTGGCAATTAAAGAGATTGATACCAAATACTATTACCAGGATGACAGCTAACCTTTCCTTTTATAATTACCTTTCATTTTCTTTTTGCATTACTTCTTCCCTTACATGATCTTACATGATTTCCCCGATAAAAACATGACAAGCTATTGTTCTGAATTAGCCAGTGTGCTATAACTCACAGGTTTTATCATTTATGATATTTTGACTACCTGAGCCCCTCCCTAAATACATTTAAGACTTCTCATCTCCTGGTGACACATGCTTATGAAATGTCAGTATTTCCAGCATTTGATCACATTGTGAGAGAGATTGTCTTGATAAGCATTAGAACTCATCAGTCGCCAAGGGTGTCAGCTAATGTCTTTCGGCATCGTTATTTCTATTTCATCTGAAATTCCATGGTAACAAGTCTTTAAACACTGGCAGTAGGGAGTTAGAATAATGTAATTTGTAATTTTAAAACTATGTAAAATGGGACAAGTTGTAGATTATTTGAGGGGATATTCTCTTCTCAGCACTGGGCTAAAACAGCTCCTTTATTAGCATGGGGAAACACAGACCATGCAGGGCTGACAATGAAACATTTACATAAGGCAGATATCCTCATCTGAAAGACGCAGGACATGGGAAAAACTTGAAAGCATGAGACTTCACCAGTGCTTCACAACATCTTCACCAGTGGCACTGCTCAGTGTTATAGCAGTGCCAACCTGTGGTGACAAAAGACCAAAGGTAAAGGTCTATGGAGATCCCAGAAAGCAAGTAGTGGTGGCTGATGGGTTGGGTTCTGTTAGGTTCCTCCATCCAAGATCAATTCACTGCACTCCACTTCTGGTTCTTGCACACTACATGTGAGGATGGACTGCAAATCTGAAGCTACTTTAACAGCAATCACAGAATCACAGAATCACAGAATCATAGATTCATCGAAACACAGAATGGTTTGTGTTGGAAGGGACCTTAGAGACCATCTAATTCCAAACACCACCACCACTACCCGCTCCCCACCATAGGCAAAGATGCCACACACTAGATCAGGTTGTTCAAAGCCCCATCCAACCTGGTCTTAAAAATTTCCAGGGGCATCCAGAACTTCTCTGGGAAACCTGTGCCAGTGCTTCACCACCCTCTGAGTAAGGTATTTCTTTCAAACATCTAATTTAAATATACCCTCTTTCAATTTAAAGCTATCCCCCCTTGTCCTCTCTCTACAATCCCTGACAAAGAGACCCTCCCCATCTTGTAGGCTACCTTTAAGTATTGAAGGGTATGAATGAGGTCTCCCCTGGGCCTTCTCTTGTCCAGACTGAACAACCACAACTCTCTTAGCCTGTCTTCATAGGAGAGGTACTCCAGGCTTTCAGTCATCCTTATGACCCTCTTCTGGACTCATTCCAGTAGGTCCAACTACAACCCACCAGCCAGCTTCAAAGACAGCAAAACCTGAGCCTAGCACAAATCTACAGTTTGTATTTTCCATTTGTGCTTTGACATTCAGAACCTTGCCAGGTGAGATGGTCTAAATATTCATAATTTGTTTGACAGCGAGGGGAAAATGCCATCAAAAATTGTGTTTTTTGATAAAAATGGTGAAACTGAAAAATTAGTTGAGCTGTGAATACTATAGCAATACATGTGAAGTCTTCGCCTAAGACTGTGCATGTTTGTGTGTTGTTTTAACTTGGACTTGCCTTATTGTGTCATTGTTCTAAAGCACCATATAGCTTACTATTCATTAGTATTCATGCACTACAGTCTCTTAAAGGTTATGAATATTTCAGCAATACTCTCTGAATGCCTGTTATGAACGAAGGTGATTGTGGGAGAAACATCTGTTCAGTTTTAGATGTCCTTGCACAAGAAAGATACGGTCAAGATTGAAAAACTCTAGAAAGACACAATTAAAAGAGAGGTTTAAGTTAAAAAGAAAAAGAAAAAGAAAAAGAAAAAGAAAAAGAAAAAGAAAAAGAAAAAGAAAAAGAAAAAGAAAAAGAAAAAGAAAAAGAAAAAGAAAAAGAAAAAGAAAAAGAAAAAGAAAAAGAAAAAGAAAAAGAAAAAGAAAAAGAAAAAGAAAAAGAAAAGGAAAAAGAAAAAGAAAAGGAAAAGGAAAAAGAAAAGGAAAAGGAAAAAGAAAAAGAAAAAGAAAAAGAAAAAGAAAAAGAAAAAGAAAAAGAAAAAGAAAAAGAAAAAGAAAAAGAAAAAGAAAAAGAAAAAGAAAAAGAAAAAGAAAAAGAAAAAGAAAAAGAAAAAAAGAAATAGTCAAATCTGATCTGATCTATTCAGTGCAGATGGGTGAATAGTTGACACTCCGCTTCTTTTCTGAGTGTAGTCTCAAAACTCATACCAAAAAGACAGGCAAAAGCAATGTGGGGGGGGAAAAAAAAAAAGTGTACTGCATGAAAATAGTCTAATGCAAGAAGGAATTGTACAGAATACTGATGCAAACCTGCCAATCCAGGCCCCTTTTGATACATACTCACCCCCTCCCTTATTTTACTAACTTTAACTTACTGTACTAAGTCATATTCTAGGCAGTAGAACCAGGCAAGGTTTTCTTGGAGAGATACACAGGCTATTCCAGATCTTCTATTCTGTCTTTATAGTAAAACAATTGAGATGGGAGCTTCACTTTTTCCTTTTTATTTAGCTTGTCTCCAGAGTGACTATTTGTCATAATAATTAACTAGTGCCCAGAGTGCTGGAGCAAACCATTAGTAGACCAATAGCAGCATGTTCCAGGAAAACCAGGGGAATTTCACATGTTCCTTGGCTCAGCCTGGAAGGAAAATCACAGCTTTCTGTGAAGGTTGCAGTGGAAAACCAGGACTCTGAAAGAATTTATCTGGCCTGAAGGATCACAAAGCAGAATACACAAAGCAGAATGAATCTGAAGAGAAGAGAGGCAGTGAAGGAAAGAAAAAGTAGCATCTCAATGAAATGAGAGAAAAAAAAAATGCATTTCCTAATGTATCTCAGCTGTACTGCAAGATTTCAGTCTTGCAGGAATTCAGTTTCTGTCACTACAAGATGTCCTGTTTTTGGTACTTGTCAATTCATGTCTTTTCTTCTGGTTACCCTATTTCCAAACGAACTTAAGGAAGCAGCCTGTCTTACTGGCAAAGGAATCACACTCCATTTCAAAGCTTGCAGAAATGATGTCAGGGGCATTGAACTGTGTCAGACAAGTTAGACCTTGTTGAAAGCTAAGAACACCGTGTGGAATACTCTTGTGACTTTGTAAAGGTTTCTATTGTTTTCTTTCTTAAGCATGAGAAGTAGTGATTGTCTGCTCTGGAATATTCACAGGGATAACAACTATGTGATATGAGGACTGAAGAAAATTAGCTGTTGTTTAATAGCTCTTCTTCTTCTGAGACAAACAGTAGAAAGTTTACAGTCAAAATTTGATCTTTGTTTCTAAAAAAAAGATGAGGGTCTCTGAAGTGCTAATTTTACATATTATAAAACCCTAAGCTAACTCTATAAAGAGAATTTGAAATCGGCATTAACTGCAGTGTTCTTGCTTCCCAAATCAGCTATTCTGACTGATGAGCTTCTTCACAAGATTGCAACTGTGCAAAAGTCCCCACAGTGCTTTTGACATTACAGTCCATTTAGACCTCTCCTGGAAGAATGGCATCCAGAGAAAAAGACGAAAAATCTCATCCTTTGCTTATTCGTATTTTTGTCCTTCATGAGATGAAAGTCAGAGTCACCCTCTAAGATGGTTATGACATGGGAAAGATGCTCCCAAGGAGATCATCTGTACACTATGAGGAGCGCAGGACAAGCTTTGCTGCATGCATCATTTCTTGGAGGGATTCCTGACCTCCATCCCAGCAAACTCTCCCAACATAGATCTGTTTGAAAACAGTCCTTTCCCCTGTTTACTAATGCCAGAAAGAGCATCCACTTTAAGAAGCAGAATTTAAGTGAATCTTCTTGTCTTTTAATAGAAAGAATCAATAAAACTTCTTCCTACACCTTCTGACCCAAAAAAGATACAGGCTGGAGTGTAAACAGTCCATGCTGAATAAGATGACTGAGAGAAATAATTGCAATTACTAATTGGTTTCCCACACAACTTTGTACAATTTGATCATGTCTTTGCTTAAATGAAATAGTGACTCTTTCAGGATGACCAAGACACTTGCAGATTTTTTTAATTTTCATAAACAGATTCTGTCAATATCTTAGTTTATTGAAACTAATTTTCTTTTTCCAATTTGTTATTCTAAGTAGCACTTTTGTTGTTCAGAATTTTTTCCATATTTTGGAATTTTCCAGTTTTTGTAATTAAACTATTTGCCATATTATGAGATGTGTCTTTACACTCTTCACAATCCTGTAGCAGATAAATAATAATAATAATAATAATAATTAAAAGAAACTTATTTTCTGGCTGAAGAGAAGGAGAATCCAATCAAAATGAAAAGAACAAGATCTTTCCTTCCTGTGAATCTCAAGAGATGCAAATATGATGTTACCTGGCTGCTTCTTTCCCAGGCAGAGAACACAGTCAACCTTCTAGACTATCCCATGTTTCTGTCACTTCATGATCCACCTGAAAAATATAATTCTGAAATCATCTTCAGAATGATAACCTTCAATGCATTCTCCTTTGTATGACTCTATAAAACTCTGAAAATAATGCTTTCCACTTAAAACTTTCTAATTCAGAGGTTTTCCTCCTTGTTTTGCCAGTCCTTGGCACCATAGCAGCATTGTGTTAGTTTCCTATGCATTCAGGAAAGTCCTGTTTCCTTCCTTTCCCCTCCATCCTCCTTTTTCTCCTATTTCAGATTGACCCTTGCACTAGATCAAATTGATGAAGAATATCTCAGGAACTGGGAACTTTCAAATAATGCTATTATTATTTCAGTATGAGATATAAGTTCAAAAGTCACAAGGCACCAAGAATGAGAGTTCTGATATCCACATAAAAAGAAAAAAAAAAAAAAACAAAAAAAAAAAAAAAAAAAACAGCTATAAAGAGCTATGAGTATGAATGGGAAGAAATGAGTCCAATGGGCAAGTTGCCTAGATTTTGAAGCATTGAACACATTAAGAATGTGAATCAAGGGGGTTATTTAAATTTGTTAATGATCTTCTATGTGGAAGAAAAAAGCACGGGTGAAAACAAAAATACACTGGCATCTGCTGAAAACCCCACTCTGTAAGAAGGTAGGAGGCCTTCAGAGACTCCTACCAGTGATTAAGATGGTTAGATCAGTGGCAGTTGCCTTTGCTTATTCAGCAGTCTGGATCCACCAAGCAAAAGTGATGTTTCTAAATAAATTGCTTTGCAGAAGCCTTCTCCTTTCCTCTTCACGGAGCCAAGGAGCAGGGGGTAATCTCACTGGCTCTGGACAGCTACTGCTGGGAACAGGAATGTGCAGAAGAGGTAATTTATGTTAAGCACTGCCATCTACTGTGTCTCTGCTCAAACTACCACATGAAGCTCAAGCCTAGAAAACATTGAACTTCAAAGAAAATTATCACTGTATGTCAATCCTGTTGTGCTTCAAGAGGGGATTCTACAAGGATATGGAGAACAAATCCACGTTGATGTAAAAATAAATACAAATGGCATACACATTTCTAGAGATCACAAGTTTTGTATGGTGAAGGAGTTTGTCCATATTCTTTCATCTGGAAAGTAAGGATTCAATGTGTATTATCGCATTAACAAATTATAGCCTATACATATAAACTAGAACTATCTTCTGTGTCTTAAGATGCTTGTAGGACAATATAAAGACATCTTCCTGATTTTTATCCTATATGAAAATTTATCCTATATGAGCATTTACTTATATTCCAGCCCAGAATCTCCCCAGGGATGTAGCCATTCCCCATTTATAGATAACCAGCTAACTGATAATCTGAAGGAACAGCTGACCTTTTAAGGTGCTAAGAGTGGACCACAAAGTGTTACATGGAAATCACAGAGTGAAAAAATACATAGACTCAGTGCAGTGCAGGACTTTGTGAAGGAAGCATCTGATTTTTCCAGGAAACCTTGGGGATATTGGCAGCCCTGAAAAAGTTCTGCCAGTTTCAGTAGGACAAGTCATGACATCACATTCTTCTCTCTGTAGAACAGGTATAATCTAGCAGTGCATTGGTGCCCTGCATTGTAGATCTCGCAGAATCATAGAATCACAGTATTTTAGAATAACCCAAGTTTGAAGGGACTCACAGGCATCATCAAGTCCAGCTCTCAGATCCACACAGACTGGCCAAAAATCAGACCATTTTTCTGAGAGTGTTGTCCAAATGCTTCTTGAACTCCAGCAGGTGCCGTGACCACTGCCCTGGAGAGCTTGTTGTTCCCAACCACCCTCTTGGTGAAGAATCTTTTCCTAACATCTAGCCTGAACCTCACCTGTTGCAGCTCCATGCTGGTCCCTTGGGTCCTGTCGCTGTCCCCAGAGAGCAGAGCTCAGTGCCTGCCCCTCCGTTCCCCTCGTGAGGGAGCTGCAGGCCACCATGAGGCATCCTCTCAGCCTGCTATGCTCTGGGCTGAAAAATCCAAGTGACTTCAGCCACTTCTCATAAATCCAGACCCTTCACCATCTCTGTAGCCCTCTTTTGGACACGTTCTGATAATTTTATGTCCTTTTTATATTGTGACACCCAAAACACAGTGCTCAAGGTAAGGCCGCACCAGCACCAGAGCAGGACAATCCTGTCCCTCGACCGACTAGCAGTTAACCTGATGCATCCCAGGGTATGGCTGGCCATTTTGGCTGACAGGGCATGCTTCTCTCTCTTATTCAACTTGCCATGAACCAGAACCCCCAGATCCCTTTCTGCGAAGCACCTCTTAAACCTCTCATCCCCCAGTCTGTACATACAGCCAGGGTTTCTCCGTCCCAGGTTCAGACTCCAGCACTTGCTCCTCTTAAATTTTATGCAGTTGGTGATTGCCCATCCCTCTAATCTGTCAAGATCCCTCTGCAAGGCCTCTCTGCCCTTGAGGGAGACAACAGCTCCTCCCAATTTAGTATCATCTGCAAACTTACTTAGTATGCATTTGAGCCCTGCATCCAGATCATTTATGAAAACATTAAAGAGAACTGGCCCCAGAATGAAGACTTTGGAAAAAAATGTAAGATTTACAAACATGGGCCTGTTTTCCATCCAGATGCTATATCCTCTCCATGCATGAAATCACGCATCTATTCCATAACATCATTTGTAGCTTCACCTGGTTTTGTTAAACAAACGGTTTGTTTGTTTGTTTGTTTTTCATGATATTTTTCTCCACTTGAGCATTGTAACAATATACAAAGTGGAAGAACTGTTACTGGGGAAAAAAAAGTCTCTTTACCCACACTACTCACTCTGCCTGATTCTACCAGTCCTCAATCATTATTTTGCTTCAAGGCAGGAAAGGTTAAGTGATGCAAGTAGTTTCAGCATGTGTCCATGTTAGAGATGAATAACCACACATTTAGCAATGTATGAAGTCAGACTGAATGACAATTTTAAGGCTATTTTAGTTTCATGCTTCTTTCTAATATTTCTTCATTTCATTTTGGTACGTCACTGCCTGAAGCCATGTACTATTTTAAATTACTTGCCATTCTTACTAGGATTAACCTAAGTTAGTAGAGGAGCTTTTTTCCTTCATTGCAACTCTAACCGTGTGTGGGACTATAGCTCCCATTACATTGATAGACATTATTTTCAGTCTGTGGTACATGGCATTTTCACAATTAAACTACTGGAACATGAACTACGTGAAAATACAAACCAAGGGTGTAAAATGGGTTGGTAAACCATACCAGAGTAGTTACATGCAATCTACTATCAGCATGGAGCTATGCATTGTACAAAATCCCATAAGGCATACCTAGAGTCCCATGCAATATGGTATTTTCATTATTGTTGTGGCTTACCACATTTACAGATATGGGAATATATTGAAAGATTGATATAGAATTCAAAGGGATCATAACAAATCAGAGACACGATCCACTGAAGTACTGGACTGCACAGAAATATTATTCAAAAGGGGTGTGCACAATTTACAGTAGCCAGACAAGGACAATCAACTACACAGGTACTGGAAGGCAGATGGCTAAACAGCAACTCTGAAAGAAAAGAAATTGGCAATTACTGTAGATCTACAAGCTAACCAGGAGTCAACAATATAACACTACTGAAAAAAGAAAAAAAAAAAAAAAGAAAGAAAAAAAAGTTGATTTAAATAATTAGAAATGTAATCTGTAAGACTGGCAAGATCGTCTCTCCATCCTACATAGCACTGTTCAAACTTCAGCTGGAGTTTTCTTTTCTTAAATGTTACACTTGCTGGAAAGGGTACTGAAGAGACTAATGATTGATTGAGGTCTGGAAAAAAAAAAAAAAAGGTCTAGGAGGAAAGAATGAGGGTATTTGACCTCTTTAACCTATAGCAGAAAAGACTGAGAAGGATCATGAGAACAGCCTTCACGTGTAAAGGGCTGTTGTTAAGAAGGGATAAATTTGTTCCTTGTACTCATTGTGGAGGAAACAGAAGGTAATGGGATAAAATTTTAGTTAGAAAGTTTCATAATACACACTGTAATATTCTTCCTGACAGTAAAAAAGAACTGGAGGATCCTGGAGCCATCATCCTTGGAAAGCTTTAAAAATAGATGAGGCAAATCTTGGTAAGAGAGATGACACTGGTGGGTGCTGTTTTATTATGTCAGCAGACTGTATGACATGGACCTTGAAGTTTCTTTGGGCATTTCTCTTCAGCAGTAGTTCACGACAAAAGATCAGTGCAAGAAGATGGTTGAGTCTTCAGCCATCTTCAGTCTCTGACTATCCATTAGCAGAAAAAGAAAATGAGAAAAAAAGTAAACATTTACTTCTATCTGAAGCCCCATCATAGAATCACAGAATGGCTTCAGTTGGAAGGGACCTTAAAGATCATCTAGTTATAGGCAGGGGCACCACCCACCAGATCAAGTTGGCCAAGGCCCCATTCAGCCTGGGCTTGAACATCTCCAGGGATGGGGCATCCACCGCTTCTCTGGGCAACCTGTTCCTGTGCCTCACCACCTTTACTGTGAAGAATTTCTTCCTAATGTCTAATCTAAATCTATTCTCTTTTAGTTTAAGACTGGTCCTATCTACCTGAGTAAAGAGTACTTTTCCATTGTTTTTGTAAGATCCCTTTAAGTATTGAAAGGCCACAGTGAGGTCTCCCTGAAGCCTTCTCTTCTCCAGGCTGAACATCCCCAGCTCTCCCAGATTTTCTTCATTGGAGAGGTGCTCCAGTTCTCTGATCATCTTTGTGGCCCTCCTCTGGTCTTGCTCTAACAGGTCCACATCTTTCTTGTGCTGGAGGCCCATCTTTTCACATATTATGGAGGAGCAAACACTAATGACCTTAGAAAATGTTGCCTGTGAGCAACAATGTGCAAAGTGGTCTTTTTTTATTATTTATTTATTATTCAGGAAGAGACAAGTTGCTACTAAGGTAGTTAGAGGGCTGGAGCATATGACATACAAGCAGGTGCTGAGGAACCTGCATCTGCTTAAGCCTGGCGAGAAGGGAGCTGGTGGGTGATCTAACTGCAGCCTTTGTACAGCTTAAATAGGGTTGGAGAGAAGATGAAGTCAGATATTTTAAAGGGGCCCAACAACAGCCAAAAGGCAACAAACACGGACTGCAACAAGGGAAATTCCAGTAAGATAAATATAAGGAAAAAAATGTTTTACAATGATACCAGTTAAATACTGCACAGATTCTCAGGGAGGCTGTGAAATCCCCATCCTTGAATATTTTCAGCACTTGACCAAAAAAAGCTATGTGTCAGCTGTCAAATCAAGTAGGTTTAAAAAGGTGCTGAATGCTGTAATGAAGGCTTTTTTCTTTGAATATTAGGTTGAAGCAAGGGAAGGAAGGTTGCTCATCTGGGGGTTTGCTTTTTTGTTGGTTTGTGTTTATTTATGTTTTTTTGGTTTTGTTTAGTTTTGGTGCAAGGTAGGTGGTTGTTTGCTTTTGATCACTAAAAATAAAATCTCTGGGGGCAAAATTAACTCTTGTAATACGGCAGTGTTTGCAAGAGGTTTGTACCAAATTACCAGGTGTGGTATGTGCAAACACTAGCTGCAGCCACAGGCCAGTTAAGGGGTTTATTGAAAGTACTGACTACAATGTACATTAAATACTCCCTTATTTCTACCTCAGGTAGCAACCAACCTGAGCAAGGATGGCATCTCTGTCTTGATCTGTAGGACTTAACACTGGAAGAAATTCATCTTCTTGGATTTTTTTATTCCCTTCAAGTTTTTTTTTCCATGATAAAAGCTTTATTTTGTTGTATTTACTGTTGATCACAATCTTTATTTTAAAACAAATCAGTTTCTTGTACCCAGGGTATTTAATTCCATTGTGCGCGCTGAGTTCTTTGTTGTTAAAAGTTTCTTCTAAGAAACTCAACAGCTGGCATTGATTTCTTTTTTTTTTTTTTTTTTTTTTTTTTAAGAGCATTGCAAAACTATTTCTTTGGGGGCTGGGGAAAGAACATATGTGAAGAATTAAATCAACTTTCGAAAAATATCCAAAAGCAGTGTTTGCCCAGTACTGGCATCATGCCAACTTCGACACTATCTCTTTAATTCTATGGCAAGCTGTTTGCAGAGATATTTCTGATATCATTTCCTTACCTCCATTGCAAAATCCTTTTTTATAAGGTGTAAGGTTCTATACTACAGATCTGGGAGTTATATTAAAGGATCTTGTTATAGGACAAAAACAAGAAGGTAGCTAGAAAGCTAGAAAGGAAGCTAAATGTTCACAGCTTCAAAAAAATTCCAAGGGGATTCCACAGAGATTGTATTTCAGTGTTTTAATGTGTTGTGCATGTTAAAAAAAAAAAAAAAATAGTAAAGAATTCTAACAACCATACCAAATACTATACCATAGGTCAACTAAAGAAAAAAAAAAAAAAAAAAAAAAAAAAGAATGAAAAACCAGTAGAATTCTTCCCTCATATATGGTACAATTCAACATCATATATTATCCTTACACTCACTGTTCATACTCAGATTCATCTCTTCTACCTGACAGATTTACAGTACATGGTCACTGTAGACTAACTTTATATAAATGGAAAGAGAAAGGCAACATCACAGTGGTGTTTACCACTTGAGTAAGATGAAGATGCACATTGTCTAAGGTCAAGTATAGAAAGATCCAAAGCAGACTCCAAACTCCAGCTCTAATGGTTGAGTTAGATACTTACAAATGTGAGAATAAATGCATCCAACAGACCCACCTACAACATAAAGAACACCCTTTAAGGAGAAGTACACGTGCCAGTAAATAGAGTAAAACTCTTAAAGAGATTTTAACAGAGACTGAAGGAAAGAGGTCTTTAAGACAAAACTGTAGATTATTGACAGAAAATGAGACATGCTGATACTTTGGTTAAAACAGAAAAATAACTTCCTACCCAAAGCCACCAAAAAAAAAAAAAAATGGTGCAGGCTTTACTATGCATTCAAAAACAAAGTGCAAAGCAAAATAACTGTTTTCCTCTTTTCATCAGCATACTTCAACTGAGAAAGTTCATATCTGAGGAACAAAATATTTCTTCATTTATTTATGTAGTCACTTTGATGCCAGGACTTTCTTTAAAAAATAATAGTAATAATAATTTTTACTTTCCAGCTATTGCCTCTTCATTCCAACTGGGTCTTCTTAAGCCGATTAGTTAGGAATGATACCCTGAGGGTTCTTTCCTTACATAGGAGATCCAGCTGCACTTCTGCATCCTTACCACACCAGGGCATGTTACTTTGGGGTGATATTGTGCTGAACTGTGGCAAAATACAGTAACCACAGCTCACAGTTTTGTCACTGGCCTTATTTAAAGTGTCCTCAGCATGGAAGCAATACCCTACCTCTTTCTGAGGTAGAATAGTTGCTGCCAACTCATAATACTCATGTGGTTATTTTAAACTAACAAACTGAGCAGATTTATGATGAATAGCTTACTTTTTAGAAGTGTTCATGTCTCTTTACATAATAATTACTGTGATGTATACCACAGAGCAATTGAAATTATGGAGACACCATCAGAGGAAAGGAATGGAAAATATCAAAGCATGCATAAAAAGACTACTTGACATATTTGCAAATAAATTTCAAAACTATAACATTGTTGATATTATGGTTGTTCATTATTATTAGCCAACATATGTTCATCATAACCAATACAATCAGGAGGAAAAAAAAAATAAAATTGTATCTAGAAGGGAATATAAAATGTGACTGCAAAATTCACCAGAAAAGACTAATCCTGTCTTCAGTGGATGGCTTCAAAAAGAAAGGGCACCAACTTGCAATTGATTTTCCTTGTACATGTTCATAACAGGTGGGAAACACCAGTTATTTGATGTATCACAGCCTGCAATGGAAGAAAACAATTTTAAGCCACATATAAGTTACACAGCAGGACAGACATCTTAATCAAGTCAAAACACAATGCCTTGTAGATCAGGGTCAACAAGGTGCAAGGCCAGAAACAGGCATAGTCATAATACAGCTCAGGCAAGGACCAGGTTAAACACAGGTCCCAAAGCAAGGTAAGGGAGCTACCAACAAGTCTCCTCTCGTACAAAGTTGGACCACATCTTCTGCACTGCCAGGCACAGTGCACACAGTAGGCAGGAGCCTACTGCAATGCCTGAAACATCTGTTATCACAGTACATAGGAACAGACTGTAGGTATGAGCATAGCATATTGTAGTGATAGATGAAGCGCCTTGAGTTACAGAGCAAAGGTTTTATAAAAGCCAGATCTTCTCAACACAAAGCTATTTGGAGCTTGTTTGAGTTAGCATTACTTTTTTCCTCTCTAGTGTCTTGTGCTTCTCAAGAAATTCAAAAATTCTAAAATACTGAACAAAGACTTCTCTAATGGTTTGATAAGTGTGAAATACCAGTCTGTTTTCAGAAATGGCTTGTCATGGCCTTTGCTCACCTTAAATTTAGGTGGGAAAACTTCCCACCTAAATTTTGCAAACTCATGGGTCTGTGATAAGTATCAAATCTCAATAAGAGATAAGTATCTCACGTGACTAGACAGGCCCTTTCATATCAACCAGTTTATTACCTGATGTAGGATTTATTGAGTGCCTCTGGAAGGATTCCCCAACCCTCCTTACTCTCAGTATGTTTATATACTTCTTAATATATAAAAGCTGAGACATACTGCATAGGAAGTATTTGGCTGCTCCATCTTAACAGAAAAAATTGCACTTTCCCAAGAATCATTCTGCCAGTCCTCCACTTTTGTCAAAAGCACACAAGCATTCACAATGACTTCTGCCCACCAGGAATCAAATAATTACTACCTCACACAAGTATACAATAGTCAACGTTAATCAGCCTTTAATCCGTCAATTGCCCTTCAATAAGAAATATATTCATCTTATCCTTCAGTAATCATGGTTTCAACTGAGCAGACCAGGGTCTGCTAGTCCTGTGAATAGGAATGTTTTTATTTTTGTTTTGTTTTTCAAAGGGAAAAAAAAAAAAAAGAGGGAAAATATCACACTTTATACTTTCAAAAAGCCTCAAGACCCAGGAACTGGAAAAAAAAAATAGAAAAGCTTAAAAACAAGTTTTCAAAATTTGTTTTCTCTTCTTGTAACTGTTCAATTCACACTTCTACCTGGTTTCAGAAGGCCTCAGCAATTTAGGGGGAAAAAAAGACCCCAAAAGCAATATTAGTTACTCCAAAAGACAGTATATATTATTAGACAGAGATAAGTTAAAACTCTTAATTAAGTGATTAGGTGCAGTTTTTAGAGCTGACCTCTGATCCATCTCAAAGTTTGCACAGCTACACGTAAAAAAGAAGCCTAATCTAATGGATACGCTCATTGTCACATCACATCATCACCACAAAGCTGCCAGAAATGTCACAAGTCTGTGTAATAACAAACCTGAAGGACCAGCAAATGACCCAGGAAATCAGTTATGAAAAACAAAAAACTGCTGAAAGTTTATAAAAACAAACAAAATCAGTGATTTCCCTTCTGCACTTTTATGTTCCAGAGATTCCATGATGGCCAATGGAGACATAAGAACTGCTTTAGGTGAACTTTGATTTCTGGAAATGCATGAAACTGCTCCCCATGTATTTAGTTTGGTTCTGTCAGATTCACAGCTGAACCTTTACCAAAACATCACTTTTGTTTTGCTCATGAAGAAAGTGCCACACATCTCAGTGTTCTTGTCTATCTCCTTGTTTTTTCACATAATATGCTAGCAGACTGGATCAAATGCAACAACCTCAAGGTTACTCAAAAGGGATATCTGGGTAGAAAATTCTTGATTCTCAAACCTGTTATTGCTTTTGGGGAAGTTGCCATTCAGATGCAACTCTTGCAGTTTACCTGAGCCTTTAGTTTATCACCATCTCTTAATATTATTTGGTATTATTTCAGTAAATTATTTTCTTTCTGACTTTAGATTGCTATCTGGAGAAGCCTCATCTCTCACTAAATCTCATTTCAAGGCCAAACTAGACTGTAAGGATGTAAACAAGTTATACACACACACACACACACATATATATACACACACATTAAATCAAGAAAAAAAAAGAAAAAAAAAAAAAAAGTTTAACAAGTACAGTCACTGCTTTAGTTTATAGTAAACACAAAGAAAGCTTTTTGAGCTGCTGAGAAGTATCACTTTGGTGCCTGTGTGTGATGAGCTACAGAGCTGGAATCAGAGGATAAAATTTCATAAGAGAGTAATACATTTCACCAGCATATCTGATATGGCAGCAAGATACAAATAGACTCAACAAGTCACTTCCACAGGCTGCTGGTGGGGCAGGGTGAGCTCCCCTAGCTCTGAATACACACATTACCAACATTTATATCTGAGGAAGTTATTTAGACTCACACCCTGAAAAATAGCTGGGTGCCTCCAGAGAGTAATTAACCAGAACTAGTTTACATGTTGGCCTTATGATGAGATGGGTTGTTAGATAAATCCAACTCTGTGTATCTAAAACCTTATGCCCTTTTTCTTGCTGTACCTTGTTAGCTGGTATCGGATCCCAGTGCTTCCAGCTACACTTGAGTCTCCCCAGCTAGGGCACGCAAAGAGCATTGCACAAAACAGACACCTTCCCCCAGTTTTCTCACTGCCAGACTCCAGATAAGGTTGACAAAGTGATCTAATAGCAGGATCATCTCTTTCCACAACAACTCTCAAAACTGTCAAAGGCATACCCATTCCCTCTGCCCAGCAGCAAACCCTCCAAAACAAAGGCCCACTCACAGCATACCCAGTAGGCAGTCCATTAAACAGCAGGAGCCTTCAAAATCTCTTCTTTCCAGAGCTTGGCTCTCCATGCTAGCTCCCCCAAGGGTGTGGTTCAGAGACGTCTGGGTCACCCCCACAGACATCCCTGCCAGCCCCTGGCTGCCCAGCCCAGCCTCAATCAGTCCTCAGGGAGATGAGGGACAGCAAGACGGATGGCTGCACTGAATACCGCAGCCTGTGCATGGGATGTCAATCTCTCATCCCCGCTGCCCTTTGTACTTTTTCCTCTCTTTCTTCTCTAAATGCTCACATCTTCACCCCAAAGAATAAGAAAACATTAGTGCTCAGGAATCAGCAGTCACAGACATTTTCTTAGCTGATGGTTAAATAAGGTTGTTCCAGCAGGATCCTTCTTCCTCCCTCAGGCCTCCTGCCCTGCCACCAGCTCAGAGGACAATGCTGACCCCTTCTCCTCCCCCAGGAAGGAAGGATTGGGCCCCAAGGCCCTCCATCTGCCCCAGCACTCCATCCCAAACTTGGGCCCTCACAGCACCCACAGCCCCAGCCACCTTTCTTGCACTGATGGAGCTATTTCATGGTGGAGGTGTGGCCCATATACCGACAGATTACCAGGGTCTATCCATATGCCTTGGCAATGGCCCATCGGACCATTCAAGTCCAGCAGTATCTGGTAGTGCTGGTAGCAGTATCTGGTAGTTTCATTTTCAGGCATCACTTCACACTAATTACTATTCTCTTATTTCATTAACATCAGTAAAACACTTTGATAAAGTCACTTCACACAGTGCCTGTTTTGGCAAAGTCCTGATGAACCCAAAGTCATTGAAGGTTCTTAAGCATGAGCAAGCCACACCAGGGAAAAATCATAAATCCTCACCTCCCAGTGACTGTCGTTCCCTTTCTGCTGACATCTCTTGCTGTTATAGCAGACCAATATGGCACTATACCTCAAGGCATCGCTGTTCACAGACCAGTATATCTCCGGTTGCAATAAAAGCTAATAGCCCAAGATGTGAACTACACAAGTGGAGCAGCTGGCATCTAGCAGGATAGCTGCCTGTCCTACTACACAGGCAGTAACTTCCAGCAGAGAGGCAGAGAAACATTTGGGGACGACCATGCTTTTAATCGTCTCAGCTGGATTTAGCAGAGCTGCCCAGGAAGCCAACAATTTGGGAAACTACAATGTCATTTAAGGAGACGCTCAGGAACCACACCTGTTACTGCAACAGCTTATAGTCCTTCTCCTGAAAATAACAACTAATTCAAAACTCCCCTCGAGCAAGCTACATAAGTGTTTTAATATTTTGCAGGATCTAGGTCACAACTCATGTGAAGAGACATTTAAGTTCACTGGCAATATTTCTATGAAGATGAACAGCTCTACACAATTGAGGGCTGGTGGCAATGGCACAGTTGAGTGCAACAGATACATGGACAATCACATACTAATTTTGCATTATGGGAGACAGTGAAAAAGTTCTGACATTTGCTACTACATAATCTAAGAAAAAAAATGTAGACTGATAGAAAGCCAAAGGAAACCCAGATGGCTTTTGTTTAATATGAAGCCATATTGCAATTCATAAAGGTCTTGTGCTGTGCTGTGCGACTTGTTTCACTTGGAAATGAAAACTTCTGGATTCCTCTAATTTCCTCTCCCTTAAGCTAATAGCAGCAAACATTTGAAATAAATCAGTTTTGGGCCCCTCAGTACAAGAAGGACACTGAGGCCCTCGAGCATGTCCAGAGAACAACTACAAAGCTGGGGAAGGGCCTGGAACACAAGTCCTATGAAGAGTAGCTGAGGGAACTGGGGTTGTTTAGACTGGAGAAGAGGAGGCTCAGGGGAGACCTTATTGCTCTCTACAACTACCTGAAAGGAAGGTATCGGGAGCTGGGGAGTCGGCCCCTTCTCACAGGTAACTAGTGATAGGACTAGAGGGAATGGCTTCAAGTTGCACCAAGGGAGGTTTAGGTTGGAAATTAGGAGACATTTCTTCTCAGAAAGAGTGGTCAGGCACTGGAATGGGTTTCCCAAGGAAGTGCTGGCATCACTGTCCCTGGAGGTGTTTAAGGAAAGGTTGGACCTGGCGCTTAGGGACATAGTTTAGTGTGTGACATTGATAGTAGGGGGATGGTTGGGCCAGATGATCCTGACGATTTCTTCAAACCTTAATGATTCTAAGGCATTTTCAGAGCACAACCAGTCACTGGGACACGCCCACAATTCACAGTAGGCACTGTTGACCATTCTTTCCACTGAACAAGCCTGTTAATAAAGAACTACACAAGTTAAAGAAAACTCTAATGCTTCTTTTAGAGTGGGGATTTTAATAAAAATCTGTTTCCTTATATTTTCTTTCCCTAACTGCAAGTTATCTACTAGTTCCTCATAGTGCTACTCAATCTTGCTTATTGAATACTCACTGGACTACAAGTGTGGAAACCAGTGGCGAATATGTTTACCAGAGTGAACATTTAGTAAGGATGGAACATCCCCACCTGAAGATAGTGAAGGAGGTCACCTTGAGATATTCAACCAACTCCACCTCAGAAACCTCTCCTGTGAGACAATAAATCTTAGTTTATACGATGGTGTTACTGTTTCCATTGCAGTACTTTGTAAGAGTAAACCAGGTTAGCTAGGGTTGAGATAGCTAAGAGGTTTAACTTAATATTCATTTTGAGCTAGGTTAACAATGACATTGACTGTCCAGATTTCCTGATAGCTGCAGCATTGAGATATGTGCTGAAATTGTAAAGTTGACTTTGAGTAAGAGAACACTTCCTAACAAATATTATTTAGACTCTGAAGTCTCTCTGAAAGGCAACAACTACATTTGTGAATTTATGTAAATTTTGAAGTAAAAAAAAAAAAAAAAAAAAAAAGACACATTTGTCCATTCCTAATGACCAAAAGGTCATTAGGAATTTCAATTAGTGAGGAGGTACTTTCATTGTAAAATTTTGAGATCATTTCATCAGAGGCAAATAAAGGAAGAAGATTCAATATCAGATTCAAGGCTTAGTGCTACGAAGGTCACCTAAGAGGAAAGGTCATAAGCCATAACTCACTGAACTGCACTGCAAAGAGAAAATGCTTTTTCATCCAGAAACGGGAATCGTTTGAGAGGCTCCTGACAGTGAGGGAAAGATGGTCCAACACAGAGGGAACAATATTCTGAAAACAGCACATTTGGAAAACATTTGCTGATTTGAGGCACAGAAAGGGAGGGTTACAGTGGGTTAACTATGATAAATCAGACCAAAGTGGATGACCTGGTCCTCTGCTGAATGAAAGAGAAAGCTGGTAGCAGATGGCTTTGGGAAGGGCAATTCATTTAGTGGCTTTTTTTGCTTCAGTCTTTCAGCTTCTATCTTCATTAGGAAAGTACACCGGGCTCAGATGGCTGACACAATTAACATCAGTGATAAAGTGCTAATGGCTCAGTCTAGAACAAAGACAAGTCAGAGATTACTTACTTACATTAGACAAGCACCTGGTCTCACTCCCATCCACTCTAGTGTACTTAGGGACCTGAATGAACTAATCTTTACACCATTCAAAAGTCGTGGAAAGCAAGAGATGTTCAAAACAATGGAAAAAGCCCATTATTTTTTCCGTCTTTGAGTACAGGAGGAAGACACCATCCTGTCCCCCCACCCCACCAGAATTGCAGACTTGCTATCTTACATATTGTGCAAGGATAAATACCGGAAAATATAAACAATCTCTCTGAGGCAACAGGGGGATAACAATATCGAGCTGACATAAATTTTTCAAGACAAAAATGTCAAAGTGACAGAACATGAGCTCTCGGTATGAGACTGCTAAATGGATGGATTAGATTCTTGTGATCCTTTTGTGTAAAGAGAGCAGTGAATAGAGTAATAAAGTATTTACAGCATGTACAGAAATATTGCACATAATGCTGGTATCCATATTTTACAAATTATGGAGGAAAAATGAAATGGCTAAAAACGAAAAATTAATAGAATGATATAATAACCAAAAAATTATTTCTAGTAAGAAACCTAAGAAGTTGAATATATGGAGCTAATAAAAATTCCTTAGAAGACTGAGTTGGCTTGAAGATAGTAAGCACTTTCATGATGACAAATAGCATATTGAAGGGCCCCATAATCCAACAGAAAGGAAGGAATGTCAAGAATTAATAACTGGAAGTTAGATGATAAAAATTCCAATTAGATTTTTTTTTTTTTTTTTTTTTTTTTTATGAAAGGCTCTCCATCCATTCACATCTTCAAGTCAATACTGCCTATCTTCTGGAACTGTTGCAATTTAAAAAAAAATATAGAAGTATGTTGAAGCAAACTGGTAAAGAGAAATGAATTTTCATGGTCTAATTTTCTCTTCCCTTAACAGAGGCTCCAAATAAGTTAAAACTCTTTAGACAGGAACTTCATTCATATGTGCAAACAAAAGCTTAATTAATTTAGCAAGTACTTAAGGTAACATTTACTTGGAGACAGAAAATTCAACAATTAGAAGATTAAACAATAGGGTTTCCAAGGCATAAGACAAAATATAATCTGCTTGTAAAATAATGTTTTCATACATCTTTCTCATATTCCTCAAAAGTTACACCAGATAAAGTTTTATGCCCCAAGAGCAGCATCATAGAAGGCTCATGAAAGATTATAGGCTTAAGCTGACATTGTTGCCAATTGGTTTGGATAATGCTGCATTTGATTTTTAATACACTGGTACCAGCTCAAGGTTTGGGGAAGTATATAATTTCACAGAGTCAAAGATTATATTGTAATTCCTCTACTGTTAATGAGTACATGAAGGCACAACAAAAGGTAAAACCATAATATAAACTAATCAGTGAACAAAAAACAATGCTCATGCAGAGTGGATGGGTTGGAAGGCATAATGGCATGGTAACATTTGACATCCTCTGAGAAAAGGCAATAAAGATGCACCATTTGGTTGTACATGGACCTCACATGTCTGGTGAGAACATGCCAGAAAGAATGAGCTTCCCCATGACAATAAACTGTATGTATGTAATGGGGGGCTGAACCCAAAATGTGCACTTTTGAAACAGAGGGTATTCTTTGGGTCCGAGCTGCACCAACAGTACAGAGGTGAGCACCATGCCAGGGTGCCTATGAGATGAAAGAAGAGGCTCTTCTCCCACCTACAAACCCACACAATACCAGTGCTGCAGACATTTAAAGTACTGGATGCTAATGTGCAATATAAAGTAGAGCAGGGTTCTTGACTAAAGCTAGGAAACTGATGTTTGTGCTTTGTCCACAAGACAAACACAGAAAGGGCTGCTCTCACTGCTCTGCCTTCCCTGCCTTAGCAGGAAACAGAGCAACCATGGAAGGAGGTGAAAAAATAGTCCAGCCGTCACACGGATAAATCCCTCTATGAGCCATATACAAACTGTTCAGCCATTATCAGCCTCAATTTTCTTTAGATGATAATCTGAACATAAAAGGCTTCATAGCTTAATACCAGCCTCCTGAGTGTTCATCACCCCTAAAAATGGCATGGAGTCTGAGGGTCGTAGAGACACCAAGAGCACCTACATGGAGTCTCTAGGTTTAGGAGGCCCATGTTTTATTCCCAGTTCACGCTTCAGTGTGTGCAGACAAGAGAGAAAACATGGAGAAACAGCAGCAAATTCTGAATCATATTAGTGATTTCCACAGTGTTAATTAATGCTAATAAGTTAATTAAGCGCATTCCAATGGAACTAAGCAATTTGCTTTAGGTATTATGTAACACGTATATTTTAAAGTCTGAAAAGATATGTGACTGGTGTAAAATACAGTCAGATAAATAATCAAAAGAGTTCCATGTGGAATAGAATTTGTTTTGTGTGAATGTAGTTGGTTAGCTTGAGTAGCTACACAACCTCTTCTCCCTGACTTGCTAGCACTTCTACATGGTGATGGGGATTCTTTTCCTAAATTCAAACTCCAGTTATAAACACTGAGTGGGTTTCTTTCCCTCACTTTTCACAGGAGCCCCATTTCTTGGTCCTTTGTGCAGCTGGGACATACATGTGTAGGTCAGCAGGGGGAGTTCAGGCTCATTAACAACCCGCACAGATTCCACCGACACCCCCAGAGCATACTGGCACCACTGGTAAGGGGCACAACTGCTAGGAAAAGGCAGTGTTTAGTTGTACTGTATAAAGCAAGTGAAAGAAGCTGTTAATTTACAGCAAGTATATATTGATATTTCAGTAAGCACTACAATATTTGCAGGCAACAGTGTATTTTCTTTGGAGTTTGTGGGAGGGGAGATAACCTAAACCAGCTCACAGGACAACGCCTTTGCTCTGAACTAGGGTTATTGCACTGTATTGTAATTATGGGAGAACATGCCTGGCCTCAGTATAAATTCCCATGTGTCCATATTTCCTTCAGCAAGGTCTCAGGAGATGGCATACCTAAGCCTGGGATTTCTTAACAACCTGCAGCTTCAGGCATACACACTGGACAGTCAGTCACACAGAAATATCTGGTGTTTTAGAGTATGTGTATAGCAGGGAGCACTTTCACAAAACACTGCATTTTCTGGACGGTGCTGCAAAGCTGTGCTTTGGTGTAAGTTACACTGCAGAAGGTAAATCACACACATCCAAAAATCACACACATCCATTCTGCCCAGAGGTGATGTTTCCAAGAAGCTGAGCGTCTCTTCAGCTGCCAGATCACCCTCGAGTCGCAGCTTCAGGCTGGATCTTTCACAGAGCTACCCCCTCACTTATTCTCGGCAGGTCTCCTAGTCTGCACAGAGTAACAGCTGCCTTACTGACACTTTCCAGCATGTACATGAGACCTATCGCTTTGTTACTTTATAAGCTTATTTGGAGCCATATCTATTCTTAGCAAGGACTTCCAGTGACTCCCCCCAGCAAAATGATTTCTTTTCATATTAATACCATTATAGCTATTCTCCAAGAGAGGAGAATACATGACACACTTCAAATGTGAACTGGTGTGCAGACCCATAACCTTGAACCAAGGAGAAAAAATGGTGACAGAAAGAGGCCCCAGCTGAGTATCACTGTTTTGTTTTCCTCTCCCCTCCACAGCTCATCATTCATCCTTTTCATGAAAGCAGTAACATCCTTTAGCCCGTCTTTTCAAAGCTTTTTTTTCCACACAGCTGAGGGAATGCTGTGGAAGCATTGTTAATGGTATGGTTTGTCTGAAAGTGCCTACACAGATCATATATCATTTGGGGTAGTCTCAGATGAGCTAATATGGAAGACACGAATGATCCATTAAATTCCAGTGAGAGAAGAAAGTATTAACCCTTTGACACTCTCCAGCAAACCTCCCTCAGCAACGCTACTGCCTTTTGTTTAACAAAACAAGGAAGCAGGTGGAGGCTGACAGAGAAGGTGTGAGGGCAGGAGTGTGAGACCAAAAGCAATACAAGAAAAGCCTTGGGAGGTTTTATTCTGACCTATGTCCAGCCCAGTACAAATGGTATGAAGCACATTCTGAGATCCAGTGATACTAAGGACAGCACTGTTGAGTAGCAAAGGCCATAAACTCAGAGTTATTAAATAATATTAAGAATATGAATGATACAAAAATCTCACATGACAGAGAAGAAATGAGAGAAAACTGTATGCCTAGCCTAACCACCCTCACTTACACATGCCCTGTCCATGTTTGCCACTCTCCTGATCCAAGCAGAGGGCATAGGTACAGAGTCAGGCAGGAAGATCAGCTCATAAGGGAGCAATGGCAATCCATTATTTATTTGGCTGGGCTACTCACTAGATCAGAAAACAAGACAAAATTAAAAAAAAAAAATAAAAAATTAAAATAACCTTAACACAAATGAAACATAAAAAAGCCATAAATATTTAACAGTTGTCATTTGAAAGTCTTCAGACTTACAGACACAGTTTAAGGAGACTAAAGAAAGTACAATGCAAAGAAATTCTTGACAGGCCTATATCTGGGAGCTCTTAAATGAAAATTCAGCCCCTGATAGCACAGAAATTAAAACATGCCAGATGTTACAGGGATTTGACACAGTTCAACAAGGGTAAAGTTACAAGTTTATTAACTACACCAGCTGGTATTGGGGGATTTACGATTTTTATGTGACACATAATTGGTACATGCAAGCACACAAGGGGCATGAAAAAATGTTGTGAAAGACCAACAAAACGAGAACTCATAAAATGAGAACTTAGAGGAATGTAAAGCATAAGGTGGTGTAATAAATTAAATGAACAGCAGAGGTCCTTGTAAAACTCCCTGCAGCCATGCAAAGATGAAGAAATGTAATAAAGGGTCATTTATTTAGTCAGCCTGAAAGGATTTTTAAAAGCTTTTCTGAATTACAAAATCTTTGCAAATTATAGCTCCTGTAATTAAATCCATCTGCTTTGAACTGAACAGAATACAAGCACTTTAAAGCTGTCCCCAGCCCACACATCTCCACAGCAAAGGTCAGGAGGCAAGTCTGAGATGGAGCCAGTGTGTGGGGATGACTGCTGTCTGGTCATGCTCTTGGGCCCATGATAAAACTTCTTAGGAAAATGTTTACAACTATGCCTAGCATATATTTAAGCAGTTTTATCAATTAACAAAAGCATATATAAGGAATTTACAGCTCTAGATTTGACATCTATTCTTATCCAAAACTACACATAAATACCTTATGACACCTATTAGTTCCCTTTTTTTTTTTTTTCTTCAGGCTCTTGAATATATCAGGGTAAATTGAAAGGATTTGTTTCAGTGTGCATATACAAGAAAAGTTACACAGAATGGAATACATTCCAATAGTCTCCATTGTATGTATACCCAGATAGATCAGATTCTTAATGGAAAGGCGTAGATCAGTAACTGCATTCCTGGCATAAAAAAGCATAAGCATAGTAAAACACAGCAAATACAGGACACTAACTTTGTAGAAGCATGTAATAAAATCGTCAGAGAGCTGGAAGGCTATTGCCAACCACAGCATTTCACATTCTGCAGCCTGAATTTTAGTGTACAACTTTGCCAAACTATCACTGTTTGTGGTTCAGATTTCACAGGCTGGGTGATATTGCTTTAGGATTTAACACTCTCTGTCTTTACTGGGCCAAGGAGAGAAACAAGTAACACATAAATCCTGGTTCCTCAAAAAGCTAAATTTCAGAACACAAACTGGAGTTGGCACTTACGATGGCTAACTAGTCTGTCTGTAACTGCTTTTTCTACCCAGTATAAAACTAAACAAATTTAACCAAGTTACAGACCCTTCAAAAGTACGGTTCTTGCACATTCAATAGAAAACATGCTCACCTTTGCAGATAAGACTTCTGAAGACTCAATGGGGCACAAAACTGCAATTGTGGTCTGCTCTACGGTTGATCCAGGCACCTCATCTGAGAGCCAGGACACTTCCATATACTTTCATTGGTCCCCTCAATGGGTCTTAGCAGAACAGAAGAAAAAGCTAACTTCATGATGTAAACACAACTTGAGGAAAATGTTTGCTGTGAAAGGATCAGAGATCGATATTTACAAGCAAGGTCACTGGAAAATCAAGCAGAGAGATTGGTGCTATCCATCTCTTACTGGTCACTAAAAATCACAGATGTCCAGCTTAACCTCTCTACCTACTTCCCACTTTTAGATGATTTATTTCACTTAGACAGCTTGTTATAAAAATAAAGCCATAAACTCTGGAAAAAAAAAAAAAAAAAAAAAGTAGCTTTGTGAGTGATGAGCTCCAGAAAGCCCTGGAGAAATCAAATGCTTAATAAATATACAGAATACATTTAATGTTGTGACTTGGCTTGCACTGATTTCTATTACTGTGGCGCTCCAAAGGGCTAACAAGGAGCAGAGCTGCATTGTGTTGAGCGCTGTGGGTGGGATTCCTGCTCCCAGCTGGGGTTATCCTTCTGTGGGTTAGACATCCAGTCCACAGCTAGGCCAGACTCCCTCTAGAGTCAATGGAAAGGAACAGGCACTTCCAGAAGGTGATTCATCTGCTCTCCCTCAGACAGGAATAATCACTCTCTGGAGGTGCCCGCCTCACTTCAGTGCCTATGAAACTAGCTTGAGGAACTAGCTTAAATCGGACACTACCTCTTCGACACCTAGCAGAGGTGAGGTGAATCCTGCTGTGGAGAAGCACTTTGACAAGCCTTTTGTCACCTCGCATAACTCAGCAGATACATAGTGCAGCAGGCAGACTGAACTAAGCAGCTCTTCCCAGCTGCAGCCAACAGAGGCGTACCCAGGGGCTGCTTCCTCCCATCTGGGACATTTGGTTTAAACTCTGTGTTGTGATCCCTCGTGTTAGATGAAGCAGCTTCCTCCCTTCATGTTTTTCTAGACAATACAGGGGAAAAAAATAATAATTTACTATCATAACCACCTTTAAAAGTTGCAAACAGGTATCATATGTACTCCTACTGCTATTGCAACTGCCGTGTAGTGCAGAAATGCGTTAGGCATATTCACACCACCCAGGCAGGTTCATCTCACAGTGAGCGAGGTTAGACAGCAATTCAGCACACACGGCAGGACCCTACTAACAACCTGGTCAATGTATGGCACTGGGGAGCTGGATACACATGCTGTATGCTGAAGGAAGTCATGGCCCTTGTGTGACCTTGAAAGGCAGCTACTTTGGCAAGTGGTAATGGCACATTACAAGAAGATGTATCTCTCTCAGTCTCTTTTACTACATCTAATCTTGGTGATAGACTTTCATTAAACCTACCACCAAAGCTACTCGCTTCAAAACCCAATTAATCTTTGAATACATCACCAGATATCCTTTACTGCTGTAAACCTTATGACAACCAGAGGTCAGACTGGAAAACTGGAGCAATACTCTGTTTCTCAAGGCCATATCTCCTTTCGGATTCAAATGTGTTTTAGGCTAAGTTCAGCCATACAGAAAATTCTTGGTATTTTTAACATTCTTTCTTCTCTCATCCTAGCTAGCAAAAAAATAGCAGGCCATATCTGACAGCCTGAGGAAGGAAATGGTTTTATCCAATTTTGCAGCACCTTTCAACAGAGACAAGCTGAGATTATCTTTATGCAGGGCGCTGCTGTGTACTCGATCATGAAACAGTAACAAATTCATTTAAGTTTATTTATTTTTTATATCATTGGAGAGAGAGAGAGAGAAGAAACATGTAGGGAGTTGGACTGATGTGCCATACTGTGTAGAATATGTGACAGTGAGACCATCAATACTCATATTTATAATGCATAAGTCAGGAGAGTGGTTTATATTCATCCTCATAGTATACTTTCCAGCTTACCTTATGATGAGCTGTCTTTCTGAAGTATCTGCCTCACTGATTACCAGTAAAAGGAAATGCAATTCAGTGCATTTCAAGTATAACTGCATCTCTAATTAAAAAAAAAAAAAAAAAAAAAAAAAATGTAATGAAAGTAATTAAATTAAATTAAAAAAATTTAATGAAAAAAAATGTAATTGTGCTCCTCTTTCCTCTGTTTGGACATCCTAACAGTTGGCATTTTTTTGTTATTGATGCTTTCTATTTCCAAAAAATATATCAATGTGCTCTTATATTAAATTGTCACTTAGTAGATTTCTCAGGTTTCAGAGCTTTCCCCTGACAATATGCAAATACAGTACTACCACTTGAAAACACTGTCAATAAGCTTGGTTAGGAACATTTTCAAATCAAACGGAATGCAGAGCAAATACATGAAAACAATTTCCCATGTATGAGAGTTTTATATAGCCAACAATCCATCGATTTTCAAGTGAGAAACTAGACCAGTGAGTGAACTGACATGCTTTGTCCTGCATACTGTGCATTTTGTCCTGATTTATCATGCCTACAGCAGTATGTGTCCTGCTAACTGGTCACATACTGATTTATGGTTGGTACACTTAAATGTCAGCAACTTACTACATATGGTATGTAAAGTAGAAAATTACAAAAATCTTCCCATATAGGTTTTGGCTATTCTTCAAAATAGTTGGGGATTCTTGAGTTTGGGGAAAGATGAAAATTCCATTTATCTCCCACACTAAGCATTTTCAGATTAGCTTCACTGTAATGAATAGCTTTCCTTTTGGATTTGGATTCTTGTCTTTCAGAGATAGACCCATTTTTATAGGTACCATTTTCCACATCCTCATTTATCCTTGAATGATGCGCATCCCTTTACCTTACACTTAAGGATGCATGGTGTCATTTTTCCTGTTTCCAGGATGATGGTAGGAGCTTTCCCCGGCTGGACCAATGGGAGGGGACATATCCGGCCCTTCCGACAATTGAATTCCATCTTCTGAAACAGTCATTGCTCTTTTCCCCATATGTACAGCATCCTCCAGCCAGGGCTCTCTCCTGTTGCTATATGCTTGCCATCTAGTAAGTCAAGGCAAGAAGGGTCTTCAAATAAGAAACTGCATTTATGGTCATAGACAACACTCACAAAGTTAGAAAATTTAATTTGGTTTGTGGTGGTTTGTTTGTTTGTTTGTTTTGTGTTGTGTTTTTTTTCAAACACTTTTCACTATGATAAATATCAACAGCAAGAGCTGGATCTGAATTTCTCTTCACTGTGTCTTTATTCACCCTTAAAAATAAACTAATATGTTTGCAAAGAGAACAGAATTTGGTTATGCCACATTGCCTGGGAAATGATAGGGGACTATAATGTTAACTACATACCAGATGATTAAGGGGAAAGCTTTATTTTAACAAATGGCATCTCTCTCTTTCAAGCAACTACACATTTATGGGTATAGCTGCTTTTTCTGAACTTAATGAAATCAACAAGTCTCCATATAAGCTTGCACAGCTGTATCGCCTTCCTGCAGTTTCAAATATTTTTATAATCTTGGGTGGAGCGTGGGATACCAGGTGCTTCAGTAACTAATGCTGGAAACAGCTGAATTTTTTTAGAAGTATGTTATACTCCCAAAGTGGAAATAAACATATCTGCATTCCCATGACTAAAGAATCTTCTTTTATTCCTTACCAAGCTGCAATCAGAATACAGACTATTAAAAAATAAAACAAAACAAAACACACTGCAGGGTAGGGTAGGGTAGGGAAATTTTAATGTTTCCAGGAAATAAATAAGCTAACATTTCTTCCTTTCTATCCCCTATGTGAATAAAAAGAATGCTAGATTTGAAGTTTTTAACATACATCAACCTCTCCCTTGGTGTTAGAAATAACACAGGCATTTTAAAACAAGTAAATACTCTTTCATTTTTAATTAGATCACTGTTTGAAATGCTTGGTATTTTGGGAGGGGAAAGGAGGAGAAATAAATGAAAGATGGAGAAATGTTAAATGATTTTCAAGCAATTTGAATCTAACTTGTTAACTACATATACCCAGATGGGTTGAAATACCAAGTAATACACTGGTAAAGCACCAGTGAACTTGCTTTTCACTTCTTGTTATTTTCTCAGGGATCTCACATTTAATATAAACAAGGAACCAAAAACGAATGAAAAGGAATTGTTAGATACCAAATAGCCTTTTGCACAGTGTGTGGAAGAAGGGATTATTGTGATGATGGAAGAGAAGATGACACCCTTGGTAACTGCAACAAACGCAAGAATTTGAGAAACTCTGCAAATGCCGGGAGTTGCCTGGCAGTTTAATTCCCTTCCTATAAGGTTTGTGGAATACTGCCAGTGACTCCCAGAGCACACCGTGTAGACCTTGGTGCCCATGAATCAGCTCTTCTCAGCAACTTTTAGTAACTCCATTATGGCCAAAGCTTAGTTGCCAAGGGATGATCCTTCAGTATCATGCATGTGAAGTTGCTGAGAGATCCATCCTTTCTCTGGCAATTCCAAACCTCAGCAACTGCTGCCTGACTTCATCCTTCCTTAACCTCAGGAGACCCACAGTAAAATTAGGACTAACTGGTAGCCAAAACCAAAGCCTTACTGACTGCTGCAGTCAACTGCCGAGGGAGGGAATGTTTTGCATGCTTTGATGCCAAAGTTTGGGTGCCTAATGTCTAGGATTGGGAGCATAGGCACCACTTACTGCCAGCTTGCAGAATTAAGCTCTTCAGAAGGGCAATCCCCAAAATCTATGTACTCCTGCCTAGACATGCTGGGTAGGACACTTTGTGCCCAGGTCTGGGGAGACCTTAGCTCCTGGGTGCCCTTGGCTGAGCACAAGTCAGAGCCACCTGCCCTGAGGGGTGGTCAAATCCCAGAGCTGTCAAGCAGATTGGGGCAGAGCCCCTTCTGCCTGTGCTGGTGTTGTTGGGCTACTGCAAGGAGCAGGCAGGGATGGACGCCACTGCCATGGTTTGCTGCTACTCCCTTACCTGAGGACTGTGCATCTGGTTTCCATGCAACCACAACCATCCTACGGTAAGCAAGCAAACAGGTGAGAGGAAGCAGAGCCACCACACAGCTCATGACCACCGAAGCCATACACTGTCAGAGATCTCCTTTTGGCTTCATGCATCCTTCTTTGCCTTCTCTATAATCACACAACACATGTGGGTGTACAGCACGGCACTGCAGCTTCATGCACCAGTAATGATGCAGCATGAATATATGTCCTTACCAGTTACACTACACCTCACTTCTGTCTCCTCTAGCAGATGCAAGAAAGAAGTTATGTTGTAGTGGCTATTTGTCTTACCAGCAAACAAAGCTGGAAGACTTTGCTTTGGCTAACATCAGGTTTTTGTCAGTATATTCCCTGCTGTAGAGAAGGCCACCTTTGTCAATAAGAAATTAGCTGTGCCGTATCCTCAGCTCTTGGCTGTGGTCTAAGAGTAACCACTGTAATTACTTTGGCTGTGGTGCAAAGTTAATGTCAAAAAATCACCCCAGTACCACCTATTCCTTACTTTTGCCATTCTAGACATAAAGCTGGAAGATATTTTTAGGCTCATGCTGTGCAGAATGTCCAGAGAATGCTTTATATCCATAAAACATTAATTTCTACAAGTTTATATTCACTTAAGTTTGTTTCGTTCATTTATGTTTTAATTTTATATTCCCTTAATTTAAATTTGAAACTCAGAAGTGTTTATTTCTTGTCCTTTTTTGGTGTGATCATGCCAGATTACAGTGGAATCCTGCCCCACATAGCTGCCACAAGGTATGTACCATAGAACACAGTGGGAATTGAATTTTCATCTATTTATGCATTTGACTTCCACCTTCACTAATACCAGCTTCCACTACTACTTCTCTTCTGTGAATTCCCATGTTCGTTAAAGGTACTGAACTGACAGCTGTGAAACAGTAAAACCTCATTTTACCTGTACAAGAGTGAGATTTTGGGATCAAGAAGGCAAGCTTTCAAACATTGCCAGGAACCTTATGTCAGCTCTAACCCAGAGGTAAAACAACCATATAAATATACGCAGATCTCTTCTGAATCAGTTCATTCCTGGCTCTTTCCTAGTGCAACTGGGCAGTTGGCCTCAGTATTCAACCCTTTCTTCAATAGTTACAAAAATATTTCTTGATCATAAATATCACAGGATACCACTTTCAAAGATAATTCTAAATCTATCCCTTTTGTGTTTACCAGCCCAGGACATCTTGCAAACACTTCTCCCTATAGAATTTAATTTTATATGGAAACTGCTAACTATGAACATCTTGGTGTGAGTGAAAAGCATCTGGTTTTCATTATCAACAGGAGCCTGATAAACACTCCAATTAACCTTAGCACATGTGATCTATGCAGGTCACAGTAATTAACAGTGGTCCTTTTCATTTACAGAAATAATATTTGCACTAGTGTATCCATAATGCAATCAGTAGGTTGTGAAATGAAATTCTCAGCAAAAGCAATTCAGCTGTTCTGAATCTCTTGTGTGTTTTAGAATTTAGAAAGAAAAAAATACAATACTGATATTTAATAAGCAGCTGTCTCACTTTAAATGAGAGGCATTATCCCTGACATGGGACATGCACGTGCACAAACAGCATTAAAACAAATTTTTGAGACTGCAATGTCACACAAGAGTCACCTGAATTCAATGCTTTTCTGCATACCTATTAGGACACTGCTTCTAATTACAGAAATGGATAACAAGCTTGTCTATGCTTGTCCAGTACACTAGAGGATGGTGTTCACTTAATGAGCATCCCACTGATAATTTGTTTTCTCCTCATTATTCACTATCTGGGCCCCAGCTTCATGTACAGCATGCTGTTCAGCTGTTCATTTTCCCCACGGACTTTTCCACAGGCTTGGCACTGTGTCCATAACATCTCAGTGATTCACAAACAGCATCCTTTCATGTTGTGGGAACATGGCTGTATTTTACAGAGAGGAAACTAAAACAAAGATGCATCCACACAGGAAAAGTACACACTGATTATGCAATTCTTTTGATTGGTAGCTGTGTAAGTAACTTTTTAAATAAATCCCCTAAGAACCAGGAGGAATCAAATGTCATTGGCCAGTTACTACAGCTCTTTGGCACAGGGCACTGTGGAAGCAAAAAATTAAGATGAGATCAAAATGTGACCAGAAAAACTTGAGGAAGAAATATCCATTGAGGACCATTTGATAATAAGATGACACCACTGGCTCAGAAGATTGTTGAGGACTCATTAGAGAAGACTGGGAAAATACCACAGAGAAGTGTTACTACATGATAGTCTTACTCCTACACACTTTCCATCAAGCCTTCTATTGGCCCCTCTCAGAGACAGGATGCAGGGAGATGGATTATGTATTGGTCCTGGTCTGGCACAACCATTCCTATTTTGTCTATTAAATATAACCTAGCATAGCAGCAGTTCTTAGTTTGGCAGAAGACTCCACGTGGTTCCATAGAGCAATATGAATATTTAGGAGGTTTTTAGCATATCCAATAGCCACAGGTTTGGCAGAAGGTAGATAATGTATCTTAAGACATCACTTCAATTCAAGGAGACAGCCAAAAACTTCTACTGGTTAAGGTCTTGACCTAAACAGTGTAGGTGATTAACTGACCTTGACTTTCAGTTGCTCCATTTCTTCAGTGACGCTTCTGCTTTTCAAAATGTCAGCCTTTAGATTCCTGTATAATTCCATAAAAATGCATTAAACTTCAGCCACATAACTGGAAAATGAAAATAAAAAAAGGTATACATGATTCTGTCAGCAACTGTTATGCTGCCTAATGAATCTTTGCAGTGCTCCTAAAAAATTAAAGTGAATAGATCCAACATATGTAGCTTCTCTTAGGTTTATCTCAGATTTTTCCCATCACAGGTGGCTACGCTTTATTATATTTTTTTTATCTCTTCATTTGAGTGCAGCAAAGACTTGACATCAAGCTATCGTGAATTATGCACGGAACAGAGATTCCATAGCCATGTACGAGCAGAGTGATCTGTTGCCATTCTCTTTGAAATTCATTGTGTTACCTTGTGTTTAGGGAGAGATAATTCTGATGTTAAATCCAGTTTGACACAGATACATCTAGGAAAAGCATCTGTGTATTTCTTCATTATACATCCTTCGAGCCTCCGAAAAACAAGGGCATCAGGGAAATCTCCCACAAATAGCCCTCTGCTCGCTGCAGATTTATAAGTGTAGTGTACTAAATATCTGACTTTAAGTGAGAGGGGATATTTAATGACTCAATGCTGTTTCTGTCATTGCTGGGAAACATCACTGTCAAGAGCACATTCATATGAGGGTTTGCTGGCTTTGAAAAAAAAGCTAGTCAGAAAAGATTTATGAGTTTCAGGATGGGATTTCAGGTCTGAGAAGTATCCATCCCAGAATAACACTCTTCTGGGAGTGAGGAAAGGACAGTAAGGAGACTTTAAGAATGGTAAGGAGTAAGAACAGAAAGGGTCCCATATCCTGGGTAAAAATTTGGTTGTGATTACTGCTGATTGGAGTCTCCTCTCCTTTGAGCAGCTCCATACTGGAGGAATCATTAAATAATGAGGCAATTATAAGGCAAATAAAGTTTACATCTCGCTTGGAGAACCCACAGCAGGTCCCAATTCCAGGTCACAAAAGGGAAATCCAGAACAAAGGCCTGAACCCTTGGGGGCTCAGGGGGTTGGAACATGTTCCTTTCTTTTAACTTTTGAAAGACCCTGAAATGTTTCTCTTTCATTTTTCTTCTGAACAACAACGTTTCAGAAACTATAGGAGGTCCTGCAATACAAGAGAAACTTCCCCCATTCCACTGCCTTCTCTTCTGCCAGCTTTCCTATTCCCTCTTAGCAGGACATGGCAGCTCCCCACAGGTTTGTATGTACAGAGACCTCTTTCCTCAGCTGGAGTTCAGAAGTGCAAGTATCCCACCCTAGTATATTTCACATCATTTCCAGATGAAAGAACTGATTGAAACATGTTTTTTGCACCTGTAAGTAGAGCCCCACCTTCCCACACTTTAACCAGTTTCAGGTAAGCAGTTTTGGGACAAAGGCAAGACACAAGGTCTCCTCATTTGGGCACACTAATCCTTAAGGACTCATCTGTACCAGTAAAGCAAACAGGGAATGGACCCAGGTTCTGAAGCCAAACCATTCATTCTCTTCTACTGTTATAATGATTCCTGGTCCAATTTTGGCTCACTTGACATAATTTGGAGGATAGTACAAGGTAAAAACAGTTTTAAGTAAGCAGTTTTTATGTAGTCTGCTTACTCAGAGCGAAAAGGCAGACCTGTGAATGCAAACTCTTTATTGTGCTGCTTTGCTTTATGGACAAAGACTAAACCCAGGACTGTTCTTTTTTTGTCTACAGATAGCCCATAATCCACATGATTTAGAGTAAGGATAATGGCTGCTCTTGTAAATACTAAAATATTTGCATTATCAGATAGGGCATTTTTCTGTAAGGTGGGACCTTCAAATAGGAGTCTCATCAGACACAAGAAAGATTTAAACCTGACTCTCCTGTGAAGGTAAATTCCCTGACTAAGACAAGGAGCCTGTGCACCTACAGCCCGTTGCTTGGTCTCAGATGTCCTGAAGTCACAGCATTTGCATTGGATCTCACATGTTGAGCCTGAATGTGAAGGGTTTGACAAGTGTTTGCTCCCAGGACAGGCAGCATGAGGTTAGTGCACACAGAGCTGCCATGAAGTCTAAGTCAGAGACACACAAGCATATGTATGTCTAACTTTTACTGTCTACAGCTCCAAATCTTTATTGATGCTGGAGCACAATGCTGTGACATTATGGCTGGACACCCTCAGGCAATCATTTAATTTTCTGCCCACATTAGAGACTAGAGACCAGAGTGAATTGCTAAACTGGAGCATGTTACAGCTCTGCTGATGAATCATATGGTCATTCTTCCTCAGATTATTTTAATACTTCAACACAGTCTGAATTTCATTATACTACTAAAATACGACGTTCACAAATTCTGAAGAGCCAAACTGTGAGCATAATTTCCCCACCTATTATACTCTCACATACATGTTGGAGAATGTTCTCTGTGTTGGTACAATAATTCATTTTGTAACTATCAGGAGCACAGTGGGCTTGACTAATTGAAAAGATAATGACAGTGGAATAGCTTTCTCCTGTAAAATGTTGTAAATAAATTTAAATAGTCACCCTGACATTTTTTTAGTGATAGCATTCTATTGCTAGTAACAGTGCCACCAGCACATTAAAGTATTAACACAGAGGAACAAAAAGTAGATGATACTGATTTGTTATACAAAATGACAGTTTACTGAGATGCTGAATTTGCTAATAAACAAATTCAAATAATTTTTGACAGTGGAATTCCTATGGCCAATAAATTTCTTTGGGAGCAAGAAGAAAATTTGGCAGAAAAAAATTAAAAAAAAAAAAGATTTTGATTCTGCAGAGCATGTGACTTCTTATTCCTTTATTATCAATAGTGTCATTGAAATCAATAGCAATCAAGCTGAGCTTTTGCAGGACTGAGAATAAGGTACAATTTAAAGTAGCTAACAGTATCAGTCTGTCTGAAAGAGCAGATGTCATCTGTTTTTATTAAACTGTGGAAAATTGTTTCTTTCATTTTTGGAAGACATTTTGACAAGCAGACAATCTTCTCCTTAATTTCTGAGGGATATCAAGCTTGTGCAAATGCACAGTAATGCTGCTACTTGAAATCTTGTCTTCTAGGAAGTCCCATGTAATCCCATTTTTACAAAACGTTACCTACAGCATTTCAAAAATAAACCAAGGTAATTCTGCACCACGCAGGGGTAAATATAAGCATCTGACAAAACCTTGGTCTTGGTGATTACTCAAAAACATGTTTACTTTATTGTTCCTTATTTGTCCTTTTGCCTTCTACTTTCCCATCTATGCATTTGTCTGTCTTTGTCAAATATCTCAACTGCAGGTTCTCTGGGGTAAGCTGCTGCAGATATTGGGCCCACAAGAAAAATACTATTTAGTATTATATAAGCTTAAATTTAAGATCTGATCTATAGGGCTTTGTTCCTTTTCCTAGTATTGTAACAGATCAGTGAAGAGACTCTTGCTTATTGCAAAATAAATGCATGTACTGCAGCTGATGACAAATAAGAACCAATTCATTATTTCTGAATAAACAATTTTCAGAATGAAGAGGGTCTTTTTATTCAGAAGAGAGGAAGACTAGATGTTGCCCAGCTACAGGAAAGAAACATTTCCTTTAGTGTCTGTAACTCTTTCTTGCCATTCTGCACCAGCTACAGTCACTGACTTGCTGGGGTGAATTACTATTTACGTTTCTTAAAATAAAGGCCAGACCCTACCCAAACCTTTGCTTTTTGTGTGTATTAAGGTACATATATTCACAACAACACTGTAGAATCACACAATCACAGAATGTCTTAGTTATTAAGGGACTTCTGGAGGTCATCTAGCCCAGCCTCTGCTCAAAGCAGGATTACCCCCAAAGTTAGATTAAGGCCATGCCCAGCTGTGTTTCTGAATATATCCTCAGGGATGGAAACTCTACAACTTAACATGGCAATGCATCACCATCTCATTGATTTCTTTTTTTCCTTGTGCACAAAGGAATTTCCCTCACTGCAGCTGGTGGTCACTGCCTCCCACTTCTTTCCAGACGGTCTACTGCAGACCCATCTCCTTGCAGCTCCATGAAGAGCTCAGCATTGCTTGGTGTCACTGGATGCTTGAATGACAGAGCTGGGGAGTAGGACAGGGTGAAAGACATGTTTTATTTCTACCTGCACCATAAACAGTGTCATGGGAGAAGCCAGGTAAAATGTTTATTTCTGCAGAAGATCACACTGCATTGTAGTGGAAGTTGGAAGGCCATGGGTCAAACAGGTAACAGGATTTCTGTACCACTGAGATAGCAGGTCCTCGTCCTCAGGTCACCAGAAGAGGACCTTGCTTCCCAGAATCCAGAGGACTTGGGGCTGTGAGCTGACCAAATCCATATGAAGAAGCTGACATTTTTCAGCATGGTTATGTCTGATACATTTAAGCATAAAAAAGTCAACAGATCATTTTGTAGAAGGTGCATGCATGTCTGACCTGTGTCTTTCTGTATGAGCACATACTAGTACTGCTAAAATAAAATAAAAATAATAATTAAGAGAACAGTATCAAACAAAACAAGAACAACATAGGTTATTATCAAGATAATAGCACATTAATTGTTATACGTTGGCAAACAGCAAAAAAGGCCACTGCCATCTATAGGACTTCTAACTCTTACTCTAAGTCACACTTTTTTGTGCTCAGCTCAGCTTGTCAAATGCCCATCTCTGCAAGCCTGTGAATTAACCAGGAATATACCCACACTGTAAACTTCCATTTCTAACATGGGGTGCTGTTGGACTTGGTGCTAGTATGTGCACTATCCCTACTAAGCACAAGAAGGAATTAAGACTGAGAAAAATTTTACTGAGGATTGTAATTTCTCCTAGGAAAGGGTTCTGGTACCCCCAAGGTAAGAGCCATATAGGTTTCCCATCCTAAAGCATGATTACTTTCAATCTGCATGTATTTGCAATAAACATAGAAATGCTATTACCCTAAAAGGGACTGAAGACAGAGCTGAAGTAACTCATCTGAAGACACACAGGACAAGAAAGGATGAAGAATTGAACCAGTGCAAGCCCATGATGTAGTGGCTCAGACCACCACGTCATCCTTCCTTCCAAATCTTTTTCTTCTCTTCTACCAGGTTTCCTCTTTTATGTTTTCATTATTTGTTCTGTTCCTCAGGAAAAACAATTGCATATGTTGATAGAAATATCAAGGGAATGCATATTTTTCTTATCTTTCCTTCTTATTGACATTCTTTGATTTTCCACTAAATACAATAAAACTGAAAATCTTCTCTCACCTCTGCTTTCAAACACAGAGATTAACAGAAACTGCAGCTTGTAACACTCATAGCTGACACCAGATTCTCTTTCCATTTCTCTTTTCCTATCTCAAATCAATCTCTTTTTATAGCTTCTAACTGTGCCACTTGAATTATCAGTGCCAACCAATCACTGAAGATTTTCAAGTCGAAACACTGGACGCTTCACAATGTTTATTTCACAGCAGCGTTAATATTGCCTGGTCCATTGAGCATTCACTTTGCTCATTGGAATATTAATGTAGTAGGTCCCCCCTAAGACCCTTTCCAGATTTTCTAGCAAACTAAATAATGAAAGAAAAAAGGGTGAAGAGTGACCAAGTTGGCTACAGTACTGCTTAGAACTTTTTCCTCTATGTCTTGAATTTTACTCGCTGACTAGTAGACCAGGGTTGTTGACCAGTTATGACAATAATCTCATTGGTTCAGAGTCAGAGCCATTGTTCCAAGATGCTGCATTTCTAGAGTGAGAGCTACAAATGATAGCCGGCTGCAAAGTGGTGTGAACTGCCCAGCAGCATCCTTTGGTGGGCAGTCACCATACCTGTTGCACTAGCAAATGGCCTTCGATGCACAAACACATCAGGTGAGCACAGGCACCTTGGGGACTGCACAGCAATCCCTGCAAACACCATTTGTGAGAAAAGTGCAATCTTTTGATATTATTATATGTACCCTGGGAGTCAGAGACACAAAGTGACATCTTTCAGTTCATTGGGAAGTGTTTGCCCTTTGAGTAGGAACATGTCACATCCACAAAAGGAATTTACCCTTTGGCTGTTTGGGTCTGACCTCTGCCCATGGTTCTTCTTCAGGCCCCACAGTTGCAGGCAGCCCTTCCTCCAGGAGCTGAAAGCTGTCTGAATGTCAAAGTCTCCTTTTTGCACGAAGCTAAGGGAGTCTTTGTGCACATAACCCTCGGGGTCTGAACATCTACCTACAGAGTAAGAAGCTCTCCAGCAACAAGGGAAAGAGAAGTGAAAAGCTAATTCAAAGCCTGTTAGCTTAGAACAGGGAGACTTAAGTTTAGTGTGAGAATACCTTTGTCACTGCCTTTGGGTGAGCAGGAGAAAGTAAAGATACTGGAGTTCATCTGCATGCATTTCTCCAGTTGGCATGTTATATTTTCATGTCACTCATCAGAGCACTATGCATGAATTTGGAATTGCTCAAATTGTGAAGCTGACCTAGGAAAGCAAGGGGATTGATGTAAGAAAAAGTGGAGACCTCTTCAAATGAAAAAGATAGCCTTTCAACTATTTTCAGTAAAACCAGCTTCACTGTACCCCAACCATCCCGTCTTAGTGTATCACCCCTCAGCTGAGCCAAAGGGACTGGCCGTGGGTCTGTGCTATAAATTAGCTTGGAACAGCTCTCAGCTCTTTTCAAAAATTGGCCCAGGGCACGCACGGGGATGCCTCAGGGGCAGCCATTGCCACCAACCGTTGCCATTATCCAAGTATCAAATACAAAACAACGTGGTTTTTTTTTGTTTGATTGATTGTTTTTAACTTAGTTCACTTTGATGATCCAGTTTCCACCAATGTTTCTGTAAAGTGTTATAGAGGTGTTCTGTGCACTGGTTAAATGGGATTCACCCTACAGAAATTTTGCAAGCAAACAGATAAAAAGACCTTAACCAAAAATACTGTAGGGAGAGCACTTTTGTATGAAAAAAGTTCATTTATACCAGCAGAGTTTTTTTCCAAAGGTGATGCTGTGCTTCTTTTGTCTCCAAATAAAAGTCTTTTATTTCATATAGACCATTTCTGTGTTTTAGGGAGACTTAGCGCACAAATTCAGGAAACCTTTCTATTAAAAGTAACCAGTTGTCTTGAGTTCATTCTGGGTAAAGTCTAAAGCTGACATGCTTCTTAATTTTAAGAGTAAACACAAGATTTCTAAACCAAACTCCTGATGCTGCCAGCACTTTCTTCCGTCTCAGAAAAGGCGATAACTGCATTACACAAAGAAATAAACTAAGTACATGCTATCTTTGTATGTCTGTGGGCTTCTTTCCTTCCTATAATGCCTACCTCAGGCACAAAATACAGTATTTTAGAGAAAATTTAGATGTCTACCATCAATATCTTTGAGTCAAAACTTTCTAGACTTGGCTTCTTACATGGCAAAGAATATCATTTTTATCCTTTACTAGCATATGAAAAACAATATATTAGGGATGATCCTATAAGTTTGTGTTGGTTTTCCTCTCCCTCACAATGCAAGGCAAATACCTCAGAAAATACTTGTCAACACAGTCCTTATTTCACTCTTCTTACTATAGATCATTGCAAATCTGGATCTGGATCTTGTAAAGGATGATATTAGAAGACCTTTGCCAAGCAGAGGCAAAAAAAAAAAAAAAAAAAAAAAAAAAAAAAAAAAAAGAGCCAAACTACACTTAATATATAAAAGTCAGTCTGGAATTGCATCATCTTGGAGCTTGAAAATATTTATACTACCTAGGATACAGTCCAGTCGCTTCCAGATTATTTTAACATTCTGGTTGTCTCTTTGAACAGGTCATCATTCCCCTTCCACATCTCCATTCAACAGAGGGGAACAAATTCAGAAATTTGCAGAAGGTGTGTGGTTTAGGAGGAATAATCTCTGTATTTCCTATGATTTAGGGGATGTGATAGATCTTTTCTGCCTGAGAGACGTAGGAAAGATGTTTCCAACCAGTTATTGCAATTCATTGCTGATATAAAGGAACACAGCTCCACGGACAGCACCAAAGCACACCATCCCATATCCAAACATCTCACATACATTTATTAATGTCCATTGAGGAGAAGATCTTCACTGAATGTCAGCATTTCCAGTTTTTTTTAGATCTACTTTCTATGAATTGCTCTGGGACCAGAAAGGATTAACGGAAAAAGTGGTAACAATGGAGCTATCACTGCACTTGAAATTGCATCTAAATTCCAAGGCATGATGTGATCCCTCTTAAAAACTTTAGAGAATGTTTCAGAGGTCATCATGTGGAGATAATTTGGGCCTTGAAAGAGCCATTGTGCTTCCAGACATGGGAAGTTTCTTTCTAGTCCAAATTAAATCCATAGCATTTTTATGTACTGAGTTTTTGCTCTTCTTTCTCTTTACCCTTTCCCCCCTCCCCTTTCTGGAGGAATTAAGTCGCAATACTTTGAAAGGAAGTGAACTCACTCGGGTGGAGGGCAGTAAAAGATATAATCCTGGATCTCAATGTTTCTGTTCATGAAGCCTACCGTGTAAGAAAAACGGCTGCCAAAGTCTAAGCCTTTTAAAACAGTGTTGTGTCTCTGGAGTGGCTTAATAAGGGTGGAGACCAACAATACACTCTGTTAAGTAAAGCCAGTGAAAAATACAGCAAATCACTTGGTAAAGGCTCTCACTGAAACAGATATACTTGATTTAGCATGTAAAGAAGAACACTGGATGTTTCACAGTGTCACAGCTGTAGATATCCCACTATAGCTTATGGTGTCAAGCTTGTACATTCTGAAAATTTAGAAGAAAGGCTTGCTAAGGAATCCTTTCTCCTAAACATCAATCGTTTTTTTGGACTTTATATTGCAACAATAAATATATACGGACAGTTTGAGGGTTTCTGCTTTGATCCTAAAGATTTATTCCCTCTTTTCTGATTTAAATCTACATTGTGTTTCTTCATCTGTAAACTTCTTTTTATACAAATAAATCTATTTACATATGCAAATATGTGGCCACTGCAGTTTCAGAGAGAATAAATTCTGATTTTATCCTTTTTCATGTAAGAAAAATCTTTTGGGTCAAATCTGATTCAAGTCAATGACAAAACACCTATCAATTACAGTGGAGTCAAGACTTTACCTTATCTGCTCATTTAGAAAAATTATGAAATGTTGCAAATGACTTGGTCAGCAAATTGCAATCTTGTTATATTTTGAAATGTTCTACTTACATTTTTACTGGTATGTGGGTAACTCCTAGTTACACTAAGTCAGTTCAATTATTTGTTTTGCTTTTGACTTCATCAAGGTGTGTCTTAATAAATCATGACAAACTAAAAATGTAGAAATATAGGGCATAGGGAAATAGAGATAAGCAAGTTATCCTAGTAAGAAAACTGATTAATCCTGATTTATGTTGGCAAACTCCATTCAGGCAAGTCTTAGGATACCCAGCTCCTGAAATATATTTTTTTCCCTAGAGCATTCATTAAACTTGCAGTAGCACTAGTGCTTATTGATCTCTTAGTAAGCAAGTTCAGAAGCCAAAGTGGCTGAAAACAATTTGCTTTGTTTTGTAAGGCTAGTTCTCTGCTTCTTTAGTTTCCTGAACAGGCTCATCACAGTATCAGAAAAATACCAGTCCTAACACATGGGCTTAGATCAGTGTAAAATGCCAGGGAGTTGAAAAATAAGGTTTAAAGACAGTTAGGTAGAAGAGTGGGAATAACACAATAAGAGCTTAATCAGTCTAAATAAATTCACATTATGAATGTGGTCAATGTTTCCTACTTTACTTATCATATTCATGGTTTTGGACAGCACTATTGGAGTAAAAGAGCATGAAATTGTCAATGGGCCTATGTAAATATGTAGTAGGATTGTCCAGAAATTACTCTTGAAAAGACCTGCCAGAAAAATTCCCTTTTTTTTAGAAACAGTTCTTGGGCTTTTTAACAATTCCATATAATTCCATAAATAGGTACACTTCTATACTCACTTATTTAAGAGATTCTAAAGAAGCCTATGGAAAAATTCTGTTTTGCTTTCATGGTACCATTGTCTATTCCTAATGACAGCATTAAAACTAAATTCTACATGGCAAATTTGCAATGAAACTTTAAAAGTTTGTTGGTCTGAGTTTGCTCACTTTTTTTTTTGCTGCTGGCTAGAGCAATAATGTCAGGCTCCTACAGCAAAGCCCAGGATTGCCTGTATTTATCATCAACCAACAGCAGATTTACCAACAACAGATGTGTCAGAAGCATGAGGTTCCAGAGCTGACCTCCCAAGAAGTCCAAAAACTGAAATCTAACCTAAAAAAAAAAAAAAAAAAAAAAAGGCTTAAAAAATCTGATGTTAAAAAATTGGGCAACTCATAGCAGACAATGACATTCCCAACACCATGAGCTTAAAATCTTAAAACATTTAAACTTTCTGTTTTTTCTACAAGAAATGAAAAGAGCTAATGAAGCTTCTTAGCACAAAATAATATCCTCAGATCAAAGCAGTCACCTGCTGGTACCTGAGGAGGTAGCACTGGCATTACAGGAAGGCAAACAATCAGAAATGAAAGTATTTCTTATAGGATGAACAATGTTAAAATCAGCTGCTCTGAGAGAGGAGAGGCACTGGAGTGTCAGCCCAGAAATGTGGCAAACAAAAGATTTTTAGATACCTTGATTTGATCCACAAGGAAAACCTGCTGCCAGCAAGTGCTGAGGACTCACAGCATGAGACCCACTACAACTATATTTGTCTTTCTGCAAACTCAACCGAAAAGGGAAATTTCCTTTGTTTAATTTGGTGGTCTGTATGAACAATTGAGCCTTTCATGCAAATCCAGTGTTCATCGAGGCCTGTTTCCAAAGCAGCTGAGTGTGATGTTGGCTGCTATGGATACAATAAGTGTACTCATTGCAGCAGCCATGAATTTTCCCATCACAGAAATAAAATATAAGAGACCACTGTATCATCTGATTCGAGCATTTTGCCAGCCCCCAAAAGGTCTGGAGCTTGGCAAAGAATTATGTGAAAGATTTTCACAACAGAAAGCAATGAATATCCACCTCTTCCTGTGCTTGTCAACTAAGGAACAGAGAGAATAGAAAATAAGAGATTAAAGTAAGACTTCGCAGCTGTAAGTAAGAGTAAAACCTAGCTGGGAAGTGAAGAAAACTTTCTGGCAGCTAGCAGTAATTTCTCATTTATGGAAACTAGTGATAGTCACTAGAGAAAGTGGTTGGTTTTCTTGGAAACCACAATGGGAATGGTGTCAAAGTGTTAGTGGGTTTAATGTTGTCTCAGTACCAGGAATTTTGACAGGGTACTATTTTTTGCCATTAGATTAGTGGTAAGCAAAAATACATAAAGTGCTTTGTGTCTTGTAGCTTTGGCAGGAGTTATCAGAATGATGCTGGCTATGTAAGCCTCATTTGGACTTTCCATCAATTACCAGGGTAAGCGGTGATGCTATGGAGACTTGGTATATGTGCTGGGAAGATATAGCAGACACTCAGTCAAAGAGGACTTTTAAAACACTCATTGGCAAATTTTTCAAAGCAAATATGGATCCTGAAAAGTCTGATCATGCCTCACCGTGAGAATTAAATGACTAGTGAAATGACTGTTTTGTCATTTTCTTGCCTTTTTATGGGCCACTCAGTTGGTCCTGACTGCACGTATACTACAGATGTTAGCTTGACCGGCTTGCTCTGTTCATAAAGCACACGGCAAAGAGCTCTGTGGAAACAGAGTGGAGCACTGAGGCTGGAGCCCACATGGCATCCACCCACAGTAATCATAGATCGTAAGGCTGTTATGACAGCTGGCCAGGTAGCCTGCAGTTATAGACCAACAAGGGTGACCCATTATTAGGGTTGTTAAACACTTTGAGTTCAGAAAACAAGTCTTGCTACATATATCACCCTAATTATGAAGAGTAGTTTCTCAAAAAGGTATTCTCAGCCAAAAGAATCACCTGAGCAAAGTCTGAATAAAACAAAAGAAACATTCTCTAAGCAGTCCACTCATCCACCACGTCAGGTATCTAACAGCAAGGTCTTCCCAAGGTGTCTGAACTTCAAAATCAGAATTGAGGAGGTCAGACAGGGACAGTTTTGCCCCAAAGAAGTAGCTTGTAGCACAGCCTACAGAAATGTGCAGCAGATCTGCCTTTAGTACTCCACAATGTTTGTCAATATCCCATTTGAAGTTAATACCTTTCTATTACTTAGAAAAGGCCACCAAAGTTTCTGATTCTTGTTAATGGTAGAAGACTTTTCATGTCTGAGATAAAATCTGCCAAAGACACCAGAGAAGAAACAGCTGCCTCTGGTCATCCATGCAGTATGTGTCCCTAGGGGCAGTTGCCTCACAGCACGAATCTGCTTGGAGTTTTACACAATGCCTGTCCACATGCTTGCAGACACATTCAGATCTCTGATAGCTTAATAACAATGGACAAAGCCACATGGATTCTCTCACAGCTATGAAAGCAAACGTCTAAAATTGAGGGGACTGGCTTAATCTGGAGCTGTCTGACTGCACAGCTAACAGATTGGCAATTAGGGAGCTACCAGGATTCATTTGTACGTGTGGATAGGCAACTAAATCAGCCAATTTTCAACATGCATGCACACTGCTCTGTCTGTTGGCTCCGTCGTGGCTGGCTGCTGTCATAGCAAAACACTTTGTGCCAGCTCAAAGATATTGGTGTCTCCTGAACTCCTGATCATTATGCTTTACATGAAAAAACACCATCTTTCATGTGTGTAACTACACCAGGGAACGTCACTGCATACAGAACATGACCCTCACATTTGTAATGAAACTTTCTGTGGTGCAGGGTCTCTCTCAAAGCAGCTGATGTCCCAAATCTGCTGTTCTTTTTCATCAGTTCTGGACAGATTGGGGTAGCACTTACGCAATTCATTAGCCATCAAGACTTGCTATGGAGCAGGTTAACAGCTGAGATTTTGTAGCTGTTGCTGTCAGCATTTTCTGGCAGCGGGACAAGGGCCAGCTGCTCAGCCAGCCTTGTTGCTAACAGACAGGCTGGGTTAGCTGGTATTGTGCCTCCTGTCAAAGGGAATTGCTTTGTTATTCTACTGAACCCATCAGTTGTCCACGGTGAAAATCACAAAAATTATATAAATGGGGAAAAAAAAATCTAAAAACAATGTTAACTGTGTAAGTGACTTTCAAACACCCTTGTTGATAAGACAGGCCCAAGAAAATCATGTAAAACATTGTGAGTGAAACTTTACTTTTTCATCTCTTTATAGGCCTTAGTTTTACACAAATACTCTCAGTTTAACATACAAATTAAAACTATTTTGATCAAAGTAAAATCAACAGTACTGTTATGTTTATTTGTGGTCAAGACTAAAATGTCAAGAACAAATGGAAATAAAGACAATTTAAAAAAAAATAAAAGTCTGATTAACTGTCTTAGTTCACTTCCTTTCTCATTTAGAGAGCTTCTATTATTCTGGTGCCTTTGATTAACCTGTTTTGGAAAAACTCAGAGAGCTCCAGCTGTTCATCATAATTGGTGAGCTCAGTTAATTGCATCATACTGGCCAGTGTCCTTCATCAGATAGTCAGTACTACATGGCCATTAATTTAGTGCCTGCAGACCTGACATTAACCAATCCAGCCATCAGGAATACAGGTAGCATAGTGCAATCAACATTTATTCCTCTGTCTTGCTTACTGGGCCATTCAGAAGAAGCAGTTTTAGCATTCAAAGCCAATAAGATAAGAGAGAGCATGTTCACAGCTCCCTCTTCTTAAACAAATGCAGAGTAGTACTACAGAAACCAAGAATTTGAAAAAAAAAAAAAAAAAATCTCATCAAATTATACAGCAATAGGTGTGGCACAAAAATCTGTGTAGTTATAAATGTTCTAAACTTGCCTTGCTGAAGTGTTCATGTCACTGGGCATTATTTCTCTTTTTCATCACCATGCAGAAGTTTTTGCCTACATTTTAGGCTTGTTCTGCAAGCCAGCTAAGGCTGTTTTTAAGCACTGCTGGCACAGAACAGTTTTAAAACTGGTGCAATGCTTAAAAAGGGAATGACTGAGCAGACAGAGGAGGCCCTTGTTAGGATGCCCTACTATGGGACATGTAGAGTTGGAAAAGATCACTCTTGCAAGTCCAAATGCTGTTTACCTTCTACATCCAGCACAATGGGATATATCTGGGTAAACTCAGAGCTCAACGGAAGTTTTAAAACCCACTCAACTTTCAGGAAAACAAACTGCACCAAGTTGTTTGCTGCTCTGGTTAGACTGCTAGTGTTTTCAGTATTACTTCAGTTAGTTCTGTTAGACTACGTTTTTGCTATCAGCTGTAGGTGACGTGCTCCCTTCTGGCTACCCGCACACCTTCAGAGTGTGTAGGATCAACTTGAAGAAGTCAGAGACAATTTCTTCCTTGTGCTGACAGCACAGGATCCAGGGGAAGTATTTTTACAGTGTGCTGGAATATCTACTTCTGTGTCTTTATATCCAAGTCTACATTAAGCACTGTCAGATTGTGAGGACTTTTGGACAGTTTTCTGGGGTTTGAGGTGTGTTTTTTTTTAGGGGGGGTTGTTTTTTGTTTGATTTTTGTTTCTGTTTTCAGTTTTGGCAAGCAGTTTTATGGGGACTTCTAGAGGGGATGTTCAGTGTGGACTTTTATGCAACTCATTTTCTTTAGCCAAAGTTCCATTATTATGATCAACCAACTACTAATGAGGAAGGGTGGGGAGATTTTCCTGAAGAAAGAATGGATATTTTTTATTAAAAAGAAAAAAGAAAATAGAAGTTATATGTAATTTGAATTAGACAAAAAAGTTTGGAGAGGAAAGGAAATTTCTGAAAACTCCAGGCAGAGAGGAAAATGGTCAGTGTGGGTCAAAGCATAAAACAATGGGAAATATAAAAGGAAATGCCGCACTGGGTAGGAATGCACTAGTGAAATATGCCAGATTATCAGGGTGTGGGTACAAAAAACAGGTTGAGGATGAGTCATAACAAATAAAGCAATTAGGCATTTTGCTTTAACTTTTTTTTGTTGTTAAACTCTTCCTGACTTGGCCTAAAAGTACAATTAACTCCATGTGCCCAGTATTTCTGTGAAGGATGCAAACTAAAGTCAGGGAGAGGAATTATTAAATGAAGAGGGTAGTCTCAAGAAGAAATTGTAGCTTTGAGAACTCTTCCTGGAGACATGGAGAAAATTTGCAATGACAACATCAAAAGAAAGGAAAATATAAGGAAATTTGGTGTTGATAGGCCTCCGCATGTAGGGAAGAATTTGTCTGAAGTAGATCAGTATTGACTTATTGTTACTCTGAACATGGCTAAAACATTGAAAATGATTTATCTTTCATAAAGCAATCTTTTTCAGAAGTAAATGAGTACACCATTAACAGCAGGGAAAATTCCATCATTCACAGCCTAGACTTGTTGCATTATGCTGAAGCGCTCTGTGGTGATTTCTGTCTTCACTATATCCAGTGCAACATTGCCAATTACAATAAGACAGCAGTTTCCTAGTCTGCCTATAAATAGGGTCAAAATATGTGCCTGTCTAATGATTAATCTATCTTTTGGCTCCGACTTTGAAGCCTATCCCAACTGATTTTGAAAGAAACTGTTGACATTTTCTCAGGGGTCTTCCACTCCCTTCTGTATAACGTGTTGGTGTTATCAATAAGATAATAAAATATCAATAACCCCAGTAAACAAATTCTTGCTGGGCTATAATGTCATGTCTTTCTCCATAAGTGTATCTACTGATACTAAGAATCATCATATATGAGTAAAATATAGCTGTCCTATTCCCTGCTAATCATATTCCCTCCTTAATCACACAAACTTACAAATATATTTGATAAAATTAAGGACATTTCCATTGCAGAAATAATGTCTTATTTTTTTGCATTTTTATACTTAATGCTTATTTTGTATCATTTGTTGTCTCTAACAGACTGAATTGATTTGTCTTGACTTATTTGATCTAAAAAGATTAGTAGTCACAGACATGACCAGAACCTATATGGAAATATCAAGCGTTAGAGGTGTATGCCAAGGTGTCAAAGCCAGATATTGAGTCACAAGAAGCTGAACAAATCAAATTGGAATATTACTTTGATCTGCTTGTCACAACTGAGATGGCATGAGAATTTAAAAAAAAAATAAAAAGTTTCATCAGTTCATCCAAAGAAGACAGGAAGCACAGTCTCCATCTCTGCAAACACCCCCTCACTCTCATCTCTAGCTCTGTCTCTCTTGTTCACTCTAATTTACTTACAAAGACAACTTGAAACTTTGGTATTTATGTAACACAATGAACACTATGTGTGATGGTGCTTTTTTTTTTCTCATTAACCTTTCTACAATGGTAGTTGAGCTACTACCTCCTACCCCTTCTCAATAATTTGTATAAAGAGGTTGATCCTGAAGCAGACAGGATCTTAAGATCATCGGGGAATGAAGGAGATAGTACCATAAATGGTACTATAGCACTTCTATAATTCAGGCCATTTCAAATAAAGTTTATGTACTAGGAGTACCAGGAGGTTCAGATAAGGTTGGCAAAAATGACCAGAAGTTCTGAAAAACTCCAATATTAAAACTGTAGAAATATATTTTTATTGGGTACCTCTGAGAGAGCATAGTGGAATGGGAAAACCACTATTCTGAATCTGACTGACTTTAGAAACAAGAATAGGTTGGATTTCTCAGGTGCTATTGACTACTACATGATGCTATGGTTCGTTTCTAGTCTTACAAGGTTCTTATTGTTCCCAAGGACAATGCTTTTAGCAAGGCAGACAAACAGCTGTTTCCCATCCAGTTGCACTCTAGAGGTGGAAAACTTGAGAAATCATTCTTAGCGAGCAAGCTTGCTTTTAATAGTGTAGTACTAAAGAATTATGGCATTTTCATCAGTCTTGCAAGACTTTGGCATGCTTAATTGAATTTGAAGAGTTTTACAGAGGGGAAAAAGAAAAAAAGAAAAAAAAAAAGAAAAAAAAAAAAGCAGTAATTATGTATCAAGGATGAGCAGAAATTCCATGAAGGTAGTTGAAAGCAGTTTGGATATAGCCAACACTAGGATATAGCCATACCCTTGTGTTGCCAGTGACTAATACTACAAAGAACAAGAGCTGTTGGCTTTAAAGTGTTGTGGAAAATTCATTAGATAACGCCCTTAAGTAGTACAGCAAAGAAGCAAAGAACATGCATGTGCTTCCTTGCACCAGATCTACAACTTGAAGCCTTTAAAGGTACACTCCCCTTGAGCCCTACAACATAAACTCTATGTTCTACCTGAGAACTTTGACTTTTCATAATATGACATAATCCAAAACATGTGAAATAACAAATGTGCAGTTTTGTTTGCATAACTGAGATTTTATTAGCATCTTTCTGACACAAGCTATGGCTGACAAATTATTCTTCATTGCCCCATAGTTGACATAGGTTTCTAATGCAGATTGTAGATTGCTTATTCGTTTGACAGTATATATACTACCCATGCCTTCTAACCTTTACATAGGTCCTTTGAAAACTGTTTTCAAAACTTTTTTAGATTGCAAACACCAATCATCTGTCAACATTTCCATTGGACCACCATGAACCATTATCGAATGTTTAACTGGTAACATTTGCACTAGAGCTTGACAGACAGCATGCAGATTTCCCACTGGGACCTGACAAACCACCAGTGGCACCCACACAAAAGCTTTGAGATTGGTTAATTTAGAACATGTTATTTGTTATAAGTCTTCCAATGAATTCTTCCTTTCTGTCTCACTAATCCTAGCATCTATCACGGTGGATCAAAACCAACTGTTTGGGGGGGGAGGGAAAGGGGGATAAAAAGAACAGAATATGATACTGTGAAAGCCCGAGAAATTGCTTTTTCTATACCCTGCCATATTGAAGAATTCCCCTTCCAAATCTCAGACTGCTCGTGTAACATACCTGCATCACCCCTGTAAAGGTTAAAGGAACAGGAAGTCCATCACAACAGAAATTTACATTCAGAAACATATTTTTATAAGCATCCTATGCACCATTTATGTTTTTCTTTATTTCTACAGAATCTGAAGTTTTTGGAAAGGAATATAATATTTTAAAAGATTGAAAATTAAATGCTAGAAATAGCTTTTGTATGCAAATGACATTTATATGTAGTTCAGCAAGCTATTCTACTTATGCACGGTATAGAAATACTGGTGATTATAACATTTTATGCTCAGAATTTTGGTTATAATCATTCTGGTATGGGAAGAATATATACTTGTGAAGAGGTTCAGATATTGTGAGCTGTGATGAACTGTATAGCCCTTGATTTCTTGTATTTCATTAATAATAAATTATTTATTACTTAATATTTTTTCCACATTAAGTTGTCTCTATTTCCTTCCATATAGAGATGCATAACATAAGATTTTTTCAGATTTTGAATGCCTGGAGCCAGTCTGAGATTTTTTAAAGGGTCTAATCTTCTGAAGATGTTAGGCAAACATCTTCCTTTTAAGACTTTGATCTTGAGAATAATTATGTTACCTCTCTATTACAGTGTTGTAAATTAACATTGTGAATTCTTTTATGAGAGATATGAATATCTTTATTATGATTTTACATAAAAATGGCATGATGGGTAAGAATACTGTTTTCTCTTGGTAACTTTAATTTCACTAATCCTGCATGGATAACAGGCAGGCTACTTTCCCTTGGAAGGGTCCACACCCTTGCGTGGGTCACCCACAGCTGCAGTCCTTCATATGCACACCTTAAGGAGCACTGAGTGTGTCCTTCTGCATCTCCAACCAGCTCCTCAGCAACGTCCCCTACCGTGCATCTCCTCCACTTCATTTCTCCAAATGCATCTCTTCATATTGTTCCTCATGAAGTCCCTTTTAGCATAAGCATACCTTTAGTTTTGGGTGTCCTCTGTGAGCCTGCATGTCTCCTCCAATCTCTGCTGCCACAGCTGCTACTGCCCTTTCTTGCATGAGTCTGAGCAGAGGAGCCATGTCTTGGGACATTGTGGCTGAGCTGGCCCAACGCCATTCATGGCTGCCTCTTCCACAGGGCACCCTGCAGTCCATACTCCCAATTTCTGCCTTTTATTCCAAATCTAACTAATTTGGAATTGAAAAGCCAAATTTTTGAACACATAAGCATTATGTGACCTAAATACATGACTGCAGGATTTCAGCCTAAACTGAGTATGCATGCATACCCTGTTCAACTTCCTTTCACCATCTCTGCAAACAAAAGGCTTTAAAAATCAATTAAGCTGTCAAAGTGTAATAATTCATTTAATTGTAATTCCTTGAATTAATTAATTTGTCAAAACTGAATCGCTCAATATGGTTGATACTTAGCATTGGCCTCCAATACCTCTTAAAACCTCATACTTCTAGTGACATACTCACACTCCTAAATTGTACCATACTCCCACTCCTAAACTGTACCAAATCCACTTCATTAGGAAGATGAAAAGACACAAAGAAACCTTATAGATTCTGCAAATCACCTTTTTCTTTTTCTCCTTTTCTTCTTTTTTTAAATAGGAACTCCTTTAAAGTCTTCTATTCTGAAATTTCATTTATTGAAATTATCCCAAAATGTTCTTGTTACCAGTGAAGCATAACTTCAAAATTGTGAAAACTGGAAGGAATCTTTTTTCATTGCTGCAATCTAGGGAAAAAAAAAAAAATAGCCAAAAACAATTGTACAAAAACAGTGCTACACCTTATTTTTTGTTCTGCTATAATTAGAAATCTTGTTGTCTAGAGCCAAAACCTTAAGAGCTAATGACTTCCTAGGAAAACTAAAGCTCATAGAGCTTGGATAACCTTCAGGAAACCATTTAATTCATTCTTCCACCTTTAACACTTTAATTTCTCAGATTTCTTTATTGATAACTTTCCCTCTTTGCTGGACACTGATTAAGAACGCCCTACATCTTCTTCTCATACCTATTGTCTTTAAAATTACGACTCGTTTTCTGCCTTTAGCTTTCAGATTTTGTCCCAGTATGTTTTTCCATCTTTCTGATTCATGTCTTCTTTTTTTTTTTTTTTTTTTACAGGCCACCTACTGTTTTCAATTCTTTTTTCTATTAGGTAAAACAAATTTCTTCTGAAGTATCTGAACTTGCTGAAGATTGCCTGCCAGAAATACGGAGATATGGCTTTCTTGTTTTTCCCATCCACCTGTTTATGAACTTTAAGTAACTATTCCCCAAGCTATCGTTCACTGTTGTTTTCTCAACAGTTCCTCCCTAACACATATTCTAGTCATTTGCTGCACAATTCACTGGGCAGTTTTAAATTTTCGTTGCCACCACATTAGTAGTGATTCTGCTTTTTGCCATCAGGATGTTTTATTCTCCCTCTTTCTCCTGCTTTAAGTGTTATCTTTACACGTGGAACTTGCTCCTACAGCAGGATGTTTAAGGGGAGCCACACAGGGTCACTGCCTGGAGCCTCCCTTGTCTTTTTCTCCATGAACCTTTGGACCAGCTCCAGGCCATTCCCAGAGCTGCCATTAGAAGGAAGAGATAGAAAACTCCTGGCAGCCTCCAATAACATCTCAACATCAGGATCCTGGGAGGCAGCATACTTGCTGCTATATCAGATCCAGACTATGGAGGTATGTCTCCCATATGCTCAGGATGGAATTACCTGCAACCACCTTGACCATGTTTTGCTTCCTCCTACAAACCTCGGTGCTGAACCTCACAGCCTTGGGTTGCACAGCTTTGTCTTCTTGCTCACATTTCTGAAATATAGAAAGCTTCTTGGTGGTTAACTTATTTGTTGTCTCTGTGACACATGTACAGCATTTATGGGCCCAATTCTTTGCCTACAGGTATGCAGAAACTCATAGATAACCAAAGAAATTTTATCCTTAATCTCAATTGGCAGCTTAATCTTGGTTCATAATGTCTTCAATCAGATACAAAAAGTGAGAGGAAGGGAGAAAGAGGGAACCCACTCCTAGAAGGAAGCATGATAAGCCAATCTCTAGTACAGTGGTGTTACAAATCCCTTAAAACAGGACCTCTAAAGAATGTGGTGCTGACCCCTTAGCAGGCATGGTGCTCTTTAGTATAATTACATCCTCTCTTTGTCCCAAAACCTAGGAAGATTTTTACGTTGTCATTTTGAGATTAGAATCATAAAATTAGGTCAACTGTGGGCAATATATTCAGCTTGCTTTCATACACTGCAAGCCTTGTTAGCAGGGCCTCACAAAGCATCTCTTGAAAAAGGAATACAAGATGCTCTTTGTAAATAAAAGTTCATGAGTCTGAGTAATGAAGTCATTTTCCAAAATTGCAGTGAACGATATTCTTTTTCACAAGCCGAGAAGCTGAGAGGTGGGCTTGAGGGAAAGGATTTCAATGAAGCATGTTAGAGCAACCACTTCGCCCTATTAGCCCATGGCACAGCCAGGCTGCTTCCCTCCTCCTCCTCCTCCCGCCCACAGCCTCCCCTCCCCCAAGCCGAAAGAAAAGGTTGGTCGAGAGGCTTTTTAATAAATTTGGCACCTTCCTGCGTTCCACTGAATAAACTGGAGATGTTAAAACAAAAAAATTTTTTTAAATAGCTGTCACAAGAGCCCCTGCTTGGTGCAGAGGGGTCGATGGTGCCCAGGCAGGGTTGTGGGGGTGGCGCAGGGGGAGGAAAGGCTGACCTCACTTTCTGAACAGCAAAGTTTGAGTGGGAGGGTCTGGGCACGAAAGGTAAAAAGGGAACGATGTGAACATGTGAAGGAAGCCAGAGCACTGAGCACAGCGTCAGTCTGTATCCTGACAGGGGGAGATAAGGTGGCTGGGGAGCCAGCGGTGCTTTCCTGGAATACAATCTCCGTTTGACACTCTCTGCTTAAGCACTGCCCATCTGTATGTTATTGAGCTGGAGCCTCTGGGGAAAAAGAGGAGCCACAGGCACAGAGAGTGAACGAGGGAGGCAGCAAAAGCGCTTTTCTTCCCTTCCTTTTTTTTTTTTTTTTTTTTTTTTTTTTTTTTCCCTTTTAAATAAGGATCTGGTTAGACTGCCTTGAAGTGCCACATCTGGAAACTGAACACTGAAAGTTAAAATAACTGAGGCACCACTAAGCCAAGGGGGGCTGATTGCAGAAGAGGGTAAACAATTACTAAGACGCTAGAAGACCACTTCTGGATGTGAGGGGAGGAAATGGCTTTGATCTCCGCCTGGCCCCTGTTTTTTCCAATATTATTCTTTTTGAGATGCTTCTCCTCCAGCACAGCCTCGAGCTCGGGAGGCGCCTTTCAGTTTGACATTGAAGGTAGCTCAGCGGTCAGCGTGCACGAAGCCACTGTTATCAGAGGGCAGCAGCAGGCAGTAGCTACTGGAAGCTGGGTGCCTTTTGCTGAGGTACAGTAACTGCGTTCTCTCTCTGGTGTCTGCGCTTTCCTGCTTTCATCTGTCTGTGTTGAAGTTCCCATCTGGTTAACGTTAGCTTAATCATTCGATCCTTAAAGCGATACCGGAGATTTATTTTTTTTTTTTGCGGGGGGTCTGAGACACTGCATTTGGAGACTAGAGAGATACAGCTCAGGACTTCAAAATGTACACATGCCATGCCTGCTGCGAGCAGACAGCTGCTGTACTCTGCAGTGAGACCAGCTTAACACGTCTCTGACTTTCCTGCCAACATAACTAAGCAGGCCTGTCCAAACAGAGCTGTTTTACAAGGGTTAATTGTCACAACACTTTTCTGCTTGCTCCGTGTACTGCCTGGGATTTTAGCTCACTTAAATTTCCAGAGTCTCTCTTTTGGGGGCAAACACCATACTCAAGAGTTTTGTACTTCTGTCTCTGAATACCATCCACCTCCAAAATCTGAAGTTCTTTCTGGTGATGAGAGCAAGGATAATAAATCAAGTGTGTGTAGGAAACTGCCTGCAGAGAAAACACCTGCAGAGATTTTAAGCCTTCCAAAAAATACGAGGTTGGGATTAGTGACAAATGAAATTAGAGAGATCTGAAAAGTAATTTGACTGTGGAAAATTTTCCTGCAGTCCCTGTATTTGGGGATTGGTTGATACTTCTCATTCTATCATCTGGAATGAACTATTCAAAAATAAAGCTTGAGAAAACAATAAATTACTCCAGCATACTCTGAGAGGGGGAGACAGTAATGTCTCATGCGTGGGAGATGCAAAGTAGGAGGCAAATTGAGTTACATAAGGTCATGGGAAGAGAAGGAGTAGTTCTTATAGCATAACATCCAAAAATGAGGTGCGATTAGCACAGACATGTCAGCATGACAATATCAAGATCACAATCTCTTATACCAGAAGGCTAATCTCCCCTCCCTCCCATCCCCCCATACTCCAATTACCAGAACTAATAGCCATGGAAATAAATGTACAAGCCTTTCAGAGGGTCGAGGTTACCACAGCGCTGGGCAGAGCTCATCCCCACACTGCTGTGCCTCCAAGCAGCTGCACAGCCTCCCAGAACGCCTGCCCACCCTGCGAGGGACCCACTGAGAAACATGACCTGTGTGAGAAAATTGGAGACTAAACTCTGCTCTGCTCGGTGTAAGGGCTCTAAGGAGCCGTTGGGGACTTGGACGGGCTCCATGCTGTAGGATGTACATCCCTTCTCCACCGGCCTGGGATCAGCCCCTGGGAGGCCGTGTTGCCACCTGTTGCTTACAAAATGGAAACTGCCTGAATGAAAAGCCAGATTTAGGAGCCGAAGGGGTTTTGTAGTTAGATTCCACGGGATAATGGACATAAGCGATTAATAGCCTTTCTCAATATGATTATGTGGTACATTGTTCCCATAAGTCATGTTAATAGGCTTTACCTTAGCAAAGTGTTGTGGGATATATTGAACATTATAAAGGAATACCAGTTCCCATCACCCATCCCAATTACCCCTAAAGTTTCATTTGTACAGTCTGATCTTATAGACCTACTAACTGGTGTTCTTTTCAGCAGTTTATTTCAGCCCCTGCAATGGTAACTTTTACACTGTTCAGATCCCATGATGCTGCTGCCTGCAGCAGTCATGCCAAGGTCCTTGAGAGCAAGAAGTTATGGTTTCATGAGGAAGGAGCTCAGGGTCCCTTGCTGCCTGCAGATGCACCCCATAATTTCATTTCAGGACCCACCTCCATGGCAACTTCCTCTGAGGTCCAGTAGGATTCCCTCTGGGGGCAAGGCTGATGTCTCTCTAGCAGTGAGAACCTCCTGCCCATCAATCCAGAAGTTGGTAACAGCAGCTAACAGAACCTACCCTAAGCCCAGAGACTGACATGGTCAGAGAATGAATTGACGTGGCCAGAGAATGAATTTGGTAGTCTCTTGCCAGGAAGGAGCATTTTCTCCAGCCATCAGAGACTTTCCCCCTCCTGCAGCCCACTATCCCTCACCCAGCCCTGGGAACAGGACTTATCACAGCAGTTCTGAATTAGCCTTCTCCAAGCCCAAGTTCTTAACCCACAGCTCACAGTGAACCGCAGTATAAACTCCCTTACACAGCACGGCTTGATTCAGCTCTGTCGTCTAAATATTGACTCAGGCCCATAGCTCTCCCAAGCAGACAGAGGCTGTTAGTCATGTTGAATAGTGCCAAGTTATACAAGGGGGCTGGTTACTGAGGCAGAGCTCAAGAACTACACAGACCTTTATGGTAGGCCGTGGTGCCACTCAACCGCAAAGCCAAATGTGCTGCTGTAAAGGCAGAGCATACACTATGGCAGACAAAAAGTACGGTATTTCAGCATGTGGAGCAGGTGATGGACAGAATTGGACCTACACATTATTCTACTCTTCATATCATCTTCAGAAATCTGTGAGGTCTGTAATAGTACTGGTGGGAGTTGCAAGCTGTAACTGGTGTGATGTTCTTAACTTCTGGTAAGAGTTCATAATTATGAACCTACTGAAGAACATGCAACCCCAGTTAATGTAAACAAGCATTTTAGTGTATATTTTTTAGTTTTCCACTTCTCTTCCTTTTCCATGTTTGGCAATCTTGAAGTTAGAGAAGTGGTTTAAAATATTCAGAATTAATGCTAATATGGAGCTTTCCTGTGCCTTGGATTTGAATGAAAGTCTCTTTGTGGCAAAAAAGAGGCTGACTACATTTTCAATGCCATGCTAATATACTGTACCCCATCACAAAGTGGACTGTGAGTTTGAGTAGGACCTCAGGCAATATCACCTTGGTGCTCTGGCTGTAAATCAATATGTAACTGGGATCCAGTGTACATAATTTAGGCACATAACCTGTGCTTAGACTTTTTCAGTTTGAATGAGGTATCGTATTCAAATACAAGACCAAATTTCCCATATGGTAATGGAGACACCACATTTTTTTAAATCCTATAATTCCTAGTGGTCTTTTCTGGAAGCTTTCAAAGGAGCCTCTTCACCTGCAAGGGCTATGTTGGTTCTTCCTTCAGGACTGTTTAAATTAACTTGACTAGATTCCACCCAATGAAATGTAATGTTACCTGCATAATAAGCACTAGTAACTGTCATCATGGAATAATGTCTTTAGCTCTGTGCCTCTGTTTCAAGAAGAACGCTTATAGATTGATGAACATTATTCCAAAAAGTATCATGAGAAGGATCAAATTGCTAGGAATTTAAAGATAACTGAGAGATTCTAGAATTCAACCTGCTTAGCTCAGAGGAAGATTAAGAAAAAAAAAATGAATTAATTGTGTAAGCACATACACAAGCAACAAATGTTTAATGATAGGCAGGTTTATTTAATGTATGAAGATGCAATCATATACAACAAGTGGAAATTGAAAGTGACTGTTCAGACTAAAGGTTAGTTGTAAATTTTAATTTTAAAGGTAATTAAGCAGTGGAGAATTTATCCAGTTGTGTTGGATTGTCTATCAAGAGGCAGAACAAGATGCAAAGCACTCTGTCAAGTACTCACATTGCCCATGTGCTATTTAGGAAGATTAAGGTCCTTGGCTTAGGAACACAACAAGGCAGGGGAGATGTTAGAGTGCTGCAATCCTAGTGTATATGGGGAGAAAATGAGAGACAGTGAGCCCAAAGTGCTGGACCCAGTTCACCAGTGTAACCCAGCTATGATTGCTGGTATTAAGTTAAAGACTGATTTTTCCAAATATGGACAGATTAAAATAATTTATAAGGAAGTTTCATCAGAGGTGGAAGACAAAGATTTCAAACTGACAGTCCAACCACAAATGAAAGCAAACAATTGAGTGGCAAACATCTTTGTTCTGAAGTTCCACATGTCAGCCTGGATAGGACAGAGGGAAATGGGGCAGTGGGACACATCTAGTTTTGTTGAGGCACAGGGACAAGACTGAAAATCAGAGCTAACTTTTGAGAACATTTATATCCCACTGTCAAACACATGCCTTTAAAATAAGAGATAGGTAATACGTTACTGTTTGGATCTGAAGCCTGCCACTGTCAACATTTATGTTTGCAAATTCCACTGACATGATGATTTGAACTGTATAGATGCAGATTTTGTTCCCCGGTGGGAGCAAAGCTGCTCATAAACAGTGGAAGAGTACAAAGTCTAAGGTGAGAGTAAACAATGGGGCAATACTTCAAATACTGGAGAACAAGGCAAAAGTTTCCCTTTGATTCACATTGTGTAGTCACTCACTTTAATGTAAAATGAATGTAAGATGATATCCAGATGAAGATTCATCTAATTCTGATGTAAATGACTACAGGAAGTCCAAGACCATAGTGAAGAGAGACCAGTATAGGAGATCAGTTTGGGAAGGATTAATGGAATAATGGAAGAGAGAGAAAACACTCTGTAGAGACATTTGCCAAGCAAAATAAAAAGATGAACTGAAACTTCCTCTGTGGAAAGAAGGGAAGCAATTAGAGGGAAAGGAAGAAAACTAAAGCAAAAAGATGCAGGAGAGGAAAAAAAAAAAAGTAGAGTAAGAATGAGATAATCTAAAGTCTTAAGGCTAAAGAATATCTGAAGTAGTTGGAACAAGGCAGAAAGCCAATTCCTATAGTGAAGGAAGGCATGATATTGTTGGATGGATGGAAGAGGAAAACTTTCCAGCATCAGTGTTTTTGGCTCAGGGGAAGGGCAGAGAGGCAGAAGAAGAGAAGTCCTTTAAAGGAAATGATTGTCACAGTCAAGGCAAAAAATAGTCATTTACCATAAGAGACATAAGTAAAGTTAACTGTTATGGGGCTTGCACAATAAAATGACATGTTTAACAATCTTTTTTTTTTTCCACCTGCCTTCTACCAGCAGCTGCTGATCTAAATTTTCAAAAGCTAGAAACTGTATTTGAGGTGCTTTCTTTCTGGATTTCTAAAGCAATAAGCAATAGCCCAGGAACTGTGAAAATCTCATCTCTCTAAAATGGCTTACATTAAATATCTGAAACAGGGTGATCAAAAGTCTTAGCCTCTTGTTAACAAACGCTCAAGCTATCACCAAATTGCCTTCACCCCTTCCCCCATAAGGGCTGGAACAGGAGGTCCTGCAGACTGTTTAGAGAAAGCACAATTTGATCCTTACTTGTGGCATTAATCTCTTCAAAACAAACTAGTACTAAAAGAAGCAGCAGAAGACCTAAAGCTGAGGTCTGAGCCAAAAAGGGTTTTAGCTTGACAGAAATCTTTGTATTCTTTTAAGCTAATAGGAACTGCATCTACCTTTAAAAAAGCAGATCTTTAAATGAATTCATTTCAGACCCTTAGGGTTATGTTAGGTTAACTCCCATAATGGGCACTTTGGATTTCTAACTGCTGTTTTTTTCTGATACAACAAGGTTATGTTCTGAGAAACGTCTATTAGCAGGGAGGAAGTTTTACTGCAGATGTTTGTGATTCCAGCTTAAGTTTCTCATCAAAGCTTTAATGAAAATCAGCTGCTAGGAGGAGAGCCGCCAGACCCCAAACCTTTTAAATCATAGGAAGCACAAGCGAATGGATCCAAAGGACAGGGTAGATGGATAGTGGGAAATGTTCTCCATTTCAAGAAGGTGCTTAAAGCACCCACCAGAACAATGCTATTTAAACCCTGCTGTGGCAAGTTCCCACAAAGTTTTGGGCAAGTACCAGCAAAGTGCCCCAAAGCTCTTTCAGAGCTGTGAAAACCAATAAAAGGCATTTCATGCCCACTCTTATTCATGACATGGGAAGGAAGCAAAGAATTAAAAGCCCAGTTTTTCCAAGGGGCACGAGAATGAGAAGCAATAAAATAATTAGTTTCTGAAGGAGAACATGTCCTGATTTAATCTGATAATAAATATCTACAATTTTAATTGCAGCTCTTAATGTTTAAAAACTGTTCACAAGGAAACAGGTCTAGTTTCTGAGTAATGTATTACCAGCCACTGATAATTTACAGTTTGCTTCTGGACTTAGATTTTCAAACACCCAAATATAGACACATTTGGTTGTTATATATTTTAATTGGTTCTCCTGAACATTTGGATCTGATCCCAGCTCATTTTCAGACAGTGACATGAGCTGGAGATGTTTGGGTTGTGCATCCTAATGCAAGATTCAACAATTGCTGAATAGTACTGTATACAAAGCTGTTAGAGCTCCACAGTTTTTGAAATCTAATTCTTTGTCATTAAATGATCTCAGAGAGGTTTTCCTATCAGTCAGGAGACATACAATGTATACTTGGCAATGCAAGCAGATATTGACTAAACTGCAGTAAATGGGATCTGGTTTGTCATTCCTCTTTAGATTCATTATGCAATTCTTTAGATGGTCATTTCCTTAAAAAAAAAAAAAAAAAAAAAAAAAAGGACTTTTTTTTTTAAGACAAATCAACAAGAAACAGAACCAAAAAATCAACATCCAAGAGCCAATAAGATACTAAATATGAGCCAAAGAATAACAGATGCTAGTGAAAAAATGTTGTAGAAATTTCAATTCTGAGTTTACAAGATTCTAAAAAGAACTGAAATATTATTTCTTAAGTTCTGACATAAGACAGCATGGGAAGAACTGGAACACCTGAATGCTAAACTGAAACAGAATTTAATAATTAGTGAATAAAAAGAACCTACCTGCATGGACAACTTGCAAAATGATCTGTAAATATAGCCACTTTAGCTAAGACTATAAGGCTCTGAATGATTATTAAACTCTATCTTCCCAACAAAAAATGAATTAGAATGAATTTATTCAGCCTTTCATCATTGGTGTCAGGTGTAAGAAAATGTACAGGGAACTAGTATCTAAACTGAATCATTTCTGGGCTGTGTTGTACCCTGTTACCACCCTATGATGCATCTGCCCCAGCATACAGAAAAAAATAAAAGAAAAAAAGAAAAAAGAAGAAAAGAAAAAAAAGGTCAACAGGGTAAAAACACAGCATCACCTTCCCCCTCTCCCCAGCTATTAAATGCCTACAGTCTTGGGTGCCCTAAGAAAGCTATCACTGAGTGTTGGCAAGAATTGGGGAGCACCAGTGCCTGGCAGAGGTGCTCCTGTGAGAAGTGGGCAGGTGCTGAAGGTCCAGACAAATCCCTCAGAAGGGATTTGTGTGCTTCAGTCACCCATGACTACCTCCCTCGGGTTTACCATCACAGATTTAATGTTGTTCCACAAGTGCAGTAGTACATGCTTTAAGGACCATTTTTATTATTTTACCCCTTCAAAAATTTTGTGTTTATCTGGAAATATCTCTGGGGCTGTTGTCATTTTACAACTGATTTTGTCCGCTTTATTTGGGGGACTCAGGTGAAAAAAGCAGGACTCATAAAGCACATTTATGTGAGTGTTTTATGGGGACGGGGTGGACGGTGGTTAATGGGGAAACAAAGCAAAATTATTTATCTCCTTTCTTGCAAATCATTTTCCTTGTATAACTAGGCATTTTGTTTGCAAGAAGAAAATCAAATAACAACATTTCCAGCCGCAGACTTTCTATTTGCAAGAATAAGTTTGTTTAACAGCAATATTTTTACTTAGGGGCTGTAGTAATAATTACATTAGAGTGGAGTATGGTGTTAATCTCCAATCCTTAGCCAGCCTGCAGGCAGCTAGAACATTTTAGCCCTTCCCCTTTTTGAAGAAGAATGCCTTTTAAGCAGAGGCTTTGTCTTTCCCACTGTATATGGAAAAAAAATGACTACGTACTTCTATGGAGAATGCCTAGCTGAGAAATGTTTATGTTGGATCCAACCCCATCTATGTCGCTGAATGGCATTTTGTTTTCCATTCGGACTGGGGAAGGGGTAACAGCCTGGAAAGATTTTCAGCACAGGACATTTTTTAAAGTTAAATACTTAGTTAAGGTAATAGATAATGCTGTTGCTTTGCATAAAGCCATCTGGCTTTCAGCTTTTGCTTGTTTTTTGGGAGTCACAGTTGTTCTGTCACAGTTACAACAGAGGCATGCACAAGCCCACTTAAGGAACATGAACATAGTGATAGTGGGCACGGAGAGAGTCTCCCTCTGATTTTTGCCTGTTACCTATGCTCTTTGCTTATTGGTTTGGGCATTACCAATGGGCAATGACCCATATTTCCATGAACCAGGGAGAAATAGAAGTAACTTTGTTCTGTATCCCCTCTGTCAACAGGATCCCCTCTACCTACAGTCAGGGCAACTGCTTTCAATCTTGTTAGTTTTAATTTTAGCCATCACTGAGCTTTTTGTTTAAAATTCTGGGAAGACAGTTTCTGTCAGCACCATAATCTGGTCTTTATTACCATCAAAAATAATATCTACTTTAGAAGCTCATGAGCTGATAACTCTTCAGGTGACATATAAATATTCCCATTTATACCCTTCTGCTCTGCACATGAACATTAGACTGTTCACAAGATAACAAGGATAAGCCAACAAACAAAGTTTTCAAATTGTCTGTTATTAAGTTAGAGACTTGTCCTGTCTTCCTTAAAGAAAACATATTATTTTCTGTAAATTTTGAGGAAATCTAAACTCTTCTATGTATAAATGATGGAGATTTTATAGTCTTTCTTGTTTAGCTTGAAAATCAGACTAAATTCATTTATTAGATGTTTCCTTTAGCAGCTGCAGACTGGCCAGATATGGCATGCATGTCTGCAGATGAGCCCCTACACTGTGTTCTCAGGTGAGGACACAGTGAGGATACAGACAAAATGAATGATGCTGAGATCCATGCAAAAGGGACAAGAGAAAGGACACTAGTAATAGAAAATGAGGCTTCATTTCTTTCATCATTCACTGAACAGTTCATTTACAGAAAAAGCTTATGGATTCAAAATTAGTGTCACTGCTATTTCTTTTTTTTTTTTTTTTTTTTTTTTTAATGTTTAAAGATTCAAATTGCTGAGATTCATAAAAAGACACCACTGCAGTTTTAATGAGAATTTCATATCACTTACCTAGAAAACCCCATTATTAGATTCACTTGCCCAGTGAGGCCTTAATTTTCATTGAATTTATCATGTCTTGGAATTTAATTTAAGATATAAGAATAATAATATCCAACAATGTTGGGGTTTTACATTGGCTTTCAGCAAGAAATAATTTGCTTTTACATTTGCAAGCTAAATAAAATGGAAAGCTTGTTATTTTGTAATTCACGTAATTGCTTTAGTTTGTAATCTCATTAAATGTAATTAGAATTTAGATACCTGTCAAGATAAGTGGATAAAAAAAGATTACCAGCATTATGCCCAAAACTCTTCATCAACTTCTGGTTAATTTCTGATTTTCAGAATCAATGGAGCACTGGAATAACTTCTTTCATTGCTAACTATGTCAGAAACTGAAGAGAATGCAGGAATTTGCTGTACTACACCAGAGCGGTCATTATAAAATCTATCATGAATATTGTTTTGGAGACTAAGCTCAAAAATGGGTTCCTCTCAGAAATGTTTATAATTTTCAAAATAAATGTGAAAGTTCAAAGAACTAATTTGTATGAGATTTTTGCCCTTGAAATGGCAAATACAATAGAGTGGGTTTTTGCATTAAGTTATCTAACAGCTGTAGTGTCCTATTAAATGGGGCAATTAACTGCTAGGCTATGATGTCACACACCAAATTAATTTCTCCAATAATAATAGTTAGAATGTGACCTTTCTAGTTCAGAAGAATTTGATACTGTGGACCAGAGGTAATGAAAGCTTATAGAAATTATAAATAGTGCCTGGAGGCCTCAGGGGAACCTGGTGAGCAATCTTGTTTGTTTTTAATTCTCTAGGATTGTAAGGCTTCAAAGCTAAGATAAATTTAGCAAAAGTCAACAGGGAAGAAATAAAATTGCAGAGCAGATGTCTGCTTTTGTCTACACATTGGATAGCTATGCAGTGTAGAGCAGGATTTCTGTCCATCTCTCTTTACACTGAGTTTGATGATAAAATATATCTGGCCAATGGGTTTGGCCAATTGGTTGGTTACTAACTTCTGAGAGCCTCATTCTGCAGAGAAAGACCAAGATCCCTCCGAAATGTCACTACATAGGGATTTATAGGTTCAAGCACAAAGACAGTGAAGTGAAGAATACAGAAATTCCTTAAATGTCTTAAAAGATCTCCTACACAGTTAATTGCACTTTTTCTTGTGAAATTTTAACACATATAATTTCTCTTTCTCCCTACTCCATTTGACTAATCCTTTTCATATATCTGGTGTGCTCTGGCAGTAAATCCTTGCAGATCACTCATAAAAGTTGCCCTCGTATACCAGAGTGTGGTCTATCCCTTGGAAAGGATGGAAGCAAAAACTGGGAAAGAAAGACGGCACAATGCCAAGCAGTGCCGTCTAAGTAAGCAAATAATTTTGAAGCATGATTGTTTAGTTGGAAGCCAAAAACGGTCTTTCATTGCTGGATTAAAAAGACTAGAAGCCTTTGGACTGGCAACAGCTTTATATTCACTGCAGGTATTGGAAACAAGTCATCACCTGTCTGCCCATGAGGGGATATTCGTTATTCCTAGTGGTTCTGACCAGTTTTCTTAAAAGAAGTGACTTGTTTTACTATTGTGGATTACATTGGGTAAACAGAGGTCCTTCATCTTGTGAAAACTAGAGCTAATTGAAGTTCTGCAGACCGTTTTCTTTGGTTTTGCCATCCTGGGTTTGACACCAACTCAAGGAAGCATGAAACTCTGTAATACATTTACCAGTTGCGCACATTGTGCAAAAGCAGAAAAGCTTACCTTGAGCCACCAAATGAGGTGCACCCATGAAGAGAATTAAAAAACATCCTAAAACCATAAGTGCAAATAGTAATATTTCATATTATTGAAATATAGCTATTACGTAGTTCTTCCATCAGAATACAACAAAGCCCTTTCCAAAGAGGACTATTGTCATTGTTCCATTTCACAGATGGAAAAAATGAAAGAAAGACTAATGTGAATGATCACACAAGAGATGAGCAGAATAACGTGTATTCCTGTGTCTCAATGTCTTTATGAACATAGTAAGGAACAATGGAGTCCATGCACCAAAACAAGATAACAAGTTTCTCAACTGTTCAGAGAGAAGCAGTATTTTTTCCTTATGTTAATTTCAGACTTAATATAATGAAACTATCACTGTCAAGGTATTAGTAGACTAGATGTGGAGGGCATGTCATGAAGTGGATGAGTGACTAGAACCAGGTGCAGGGAAATGCCAAGCAGGGAACAGGAATAAAAGGATGAATGGAAATCCGGACCAGGAGGACATGAGCAGAGAACAAGGTAGCAGCAGAAGGGCTGTGGGAACTGATGGGGGCCAAATAGAGATCCACAACCCATCAGCATAATGTTCTGATGTGCCATGAATAGAAACAGCCCAAGAAAAGTAAAGAGGCCTCCCCCAAGAAGGGCCAATGAGAGACCATCTCATCTGGTTGGCATTTACTGTAAGACTGTTTAAGTGACATTGAAGCCTCATTGCCAACAAGAGAGACACATAATACAGACAGAACTAAAAGGTATCCTATAAATACAAACTACAGTGAATGTGTGCTATAAATATAAACTAAGGAGCCATGGATTTAATGAATGTCTCACTATAAATAAACAGACCTACTGGAAAAAGCTATCTGCAGCAAGCCTCTCAAAGCTACAAGTAATCATCAAGCTTTTGAGGAAACTTGAAGCTACACAAGTCCCTATCCATAAGAATACATGTATTCTTTCTCCTTTTGCAAGTTGAAATCCATCCAAATCTGGGGGACCTGAGAACTAGCAGAAATTGACAATCAGATAATTTGTTGCTATGTAGATATGAATGTAAAAAAGCTGCAGGACAATAAATGATGGTTAGGAAAATACTATAACCACCATCGAATACTTTTATATAAATAGCCCAAAGATATCTTCTAGAAATATTTTCTCTGTCCTGCCCCCAAAAATATGAACAAAATAAAGTAAAGAAAATTTAGACAAATTTTACCCCAAATCATACAGTTCACATAGGATTTGATACCATCAGATCCATTGTCTACATATAGACATATATTGTCTACATATAGACATATAGGCCTACACATAGTTACATCAAATGTAGTTGTAAAGATGGATCATCTCAGTAGGCTGGAGGAGTAACAAAAATGAAAGTGTTTAAATACAATTATCTGATACCTCAACAATTTTCAGTTATTGAGAGGTAGAGACGACCCTCTAGAGCTTCTCATGTAGAAGCTGTTACAGGAGAAAGTCTATCACTTTTGTTCTGCATTTCTTGATTGCACACTGCCAGTTATCTTGTGAACAGTCTAATGTTCATGTGCAGAGCAGAAGGGTATAAAAGCTGTGAGGAAGAGGAATGGTGACATAATAACAAATAATGTTAAAAATACCAAATAATATTAAAAGCACTGTTTTCATGAACCTATCACTGACTGCCATGCCCTTTTGGAAAACAGGAATCAAGAGTCCGATCATACAGAGGTATTTGGCACATCTGTTGCTGGGTTCAGTGATATATATATATATATACATATATATACACACACACACATATATATATAACTAATGAAATCCAGCAAGACAGTCTTTCATAGTTAACTAGGCAAAACAGGAAAGACAGATTACCTGATGATACACACTGTTCAGATAACTTCCACAATTTACTTACCTGTAAAATGTTTATAGTTTCCTGGTGACAGAAAAAGACAGCGTAGTTCTATCTTGTACCAGTCAAACTCATCCCAAATCTTAGTTAACAGTATTTTCAGCTTGAAGGGATACCTGGTAGAAAAGCATTTCCAGTATCCGAAGCAAGAGCTCGTAAGCTAGAGCTAGTGAATTCCTCACCCTCAAGAGTGGAAAAGTCTGAGTTGAGATACTGGAGTATCACACATCTGCTTGGATGGGCAGAACATCAGCTGAGTAAGATATAAGATGGGGATAAAAGCTTTTGGCAGTTAATGCCCTGCAAGAAACAGGGCTCCATCTCAATAACCTAAAGGATTGTCCATGTAGACCATTCCAAACAGTGTTAACTAATAAACATCCTATTAATCCGGTAAACACAGCCTCAGATGGGCCCAGCACAGATGCCTATTTAGAAAACAAGGAAATGCATGCTGACTTTTCTGTCTGCTAATCCTACACAGCAAGAGTAGCCTGTAGGTTTTCTAGTGACCTTGCAAGTCCATCCAGTGCCTCTGAGACCAAGGCAGCAATGAGCATGGCTGAGTCAACACCAGGATCCTGCAGAGCAAATATAGCTGTACCTTTTCCCAACAGTTAACCCTTGCCCATCCTCGTGTACTCACACACCATTGAAATCCTCTCCAGTCATAAGAAAATCCTAATAACCATGCATGCAGAATGCTTGAGCCAAAATATAGCATTCAGTGGCTATGCACCTTGCCTGAGATCTGTAAAAGTGCATGGTAGCTGTGTAAGAGGACAAAAAGCCTGGGGCTCCTGAGGACTTTGCTCACCAATAGCTTGCTTTGGCACTGAGCTGCAGTAGCACATAGTGTATACCGTACAACCATTAAATTTTGGATTTTGGCAACAAATGGAAAGGGATTTCTCCTGCAGGTCACTAAAGGCAGGAAGGTCAGGACAGTGGGGCACAGTGTTATTGCAGCTCTTTTTGTTTGCATGAAGTTTCCCAGCAGACCAAAGAAGAACTAAATCTTTGTGTCTACACTCATGAATAACATGTCTTTGACCTAAGGAATTTGAAACTTCTGTTATTCTGCTCCCAGGGAGCAAGGAATGGTCAAACGTCCATCAGCCTGCAATTTGCAGTCTGGATTTTTAAAAGTACTGGACGTCAATTATGCTTTGATCTGAGAAGCAGATGTAGAAGTCATGTTGATGCCCTCAGTACTTTCTTGCTGAATGAAACACCATAAGTAGACTCTCATATCTGTATGAGGTAAAAAAGAAAGCTTTGTAGTTAATGCTTTCCAAACATGATAAGCTGTACAATTTGTGCCTACCCAGAGTGGCTTAGAGCTAGGATCTCTAGGGAACAAACCCTTTGTTTACCTACATCCCAGTTTGGCCAAGCAGTATTTTTATTGCAGTAAGAAGCGTGCCTTTTGGAGGGAGCCAAATTATGTCCTTAGAATGGGGTCATGCTTCAAGGAGCTGCCAATCACAAGCTCCGCAGATTGTCTGAGTCACTCACAACAATTCAGTACTCTCCTTCCCAGATGCATCCAAAATTGAGGATTGAGCTGGTAATGAATGTGACAGCCTTCACATGACGCCAGGGATCAGTTTTGTTCTTTGTAAAATGGGATGATCTTGTATGTCACAGCCATGTCTTAGAACAAAAGTCCTTGTTTGCAGTGAGCACACAGTATCTCAGATGACAAGACAAACTCTTAATAATAATTGCTTACAGATTTCTTTCTTAAATATGTTCAATGTTCTCCAAAGCCATTCAGTTGAGATGGGACAGAGTTACTAGCAGCAATAAGAGCAATTCCCAGATACCAAATGTCTAGAGGTATTATAAAGCTCTTCCTAAAAATTCTAGATTTCGAAAGGTGTTAACATATATTATGCTTTCTGCTTCTACGCCCAAGAAGAAAAAGATGTCTCAGAGACAGACTGAAAATATTTTATTTGCAGATTTTTGAATGCACAAGTATTCAATGGAGAAAGTAGCACCAGGGCAGGGTAATATAACAGAGCTCCCCTCGAAAGCTAGCAGTAAATATCAGGAGAGACAACCCTGAAGAAGGGAAACATCCCAAGATCACACTCTGAACTGGCTAGAATCAAGCAAATTCAAATGTAGTGACAGAATTGCTTGGGTGATTCAGTCTATACACCTGAGCTAGCTTTGCAAGTCTCCCTTCACAGTCAGCAGCAATCAACAGGCGCAGCTGACCTACTTTAGACACATTTCATGTAAAAGAAATTAAAACACACAAAGGAAGTCTAGCTGGCTTCTTCCCATGTGGACATCTCCAAATTGCTGACTCCTGGCCTGCTGTGGTTTGGGTTTCCTAAACACACAGTCCTGCTGCTCAGCTGTGAAGGTTGCTGGCCAGGATGGCCCTACACTCACACGGCCACAGCTGTGCTAGCACAGAGCTGCATCTGGGGCAAGGAGGTCCTCTGAGGATCAGTCTGGGCCTGTCTTCATTGCTGACATAGACAAGCCAAGTGGGACCTGCTGAATGCTGAAAACTTGGCTTAGCTAGGGATTGAGCATTTCTGAGCAGGAAGATTCTATTGTAGGTGACAAATACTAGGAATCTCTTTAGAAAAGAGTCCTACCTATTCTGAAGAAACCAGAGAAACTTGGAAAAACATCAAATCAAATATACAGTAGAGGACTACTTTCTCAGAGCTGTTTGTGTAATTCTCTAATTTAAAAAAATAAAAAAATAAAGAAACAAATAAAAGTACCAGAAGATATTCAAACAGGAAAACGTTTTTATTTTTAGGAAGGGCAGTAGGCTATTTATCTCAAGTTGGCCTAAGCAAACAATCTTCAAAAAGGCTCCAGTACTGTGGCTGCCAATTCTAAATACACTCTCTCTCTCTCTCTCACACACACACACGCACACAAACACACACACACAAAAAAAAAGATATATAAAATAAACAAAAGCAGGCATGTTTGGGTTGAGTTGAGAAATGTCCCCAGAGAGCAGTATTGTTTCCATGGCAATGCCATGTACTTTTTGTACAGCAGATTGGTCTCTATTACATCCAGACCCACAAATTTTAAAATGGGTGAAGTAAATTTAGAGTATTCATTCACCCCTGTATAGCCAAAGATACAGAGTTTCAAGGAATCAGTGTTATGTTGAATCCTAAACTTCTGTTTAGCTAAACCCTACTATCCAGAAAAAACATTACATCTTGATGTGACACTGTCAGGAAGGGAAGAATCCATCACTTTGCTCAATTTGTCTGATTCTTTTCATCAATGCAATGAAAATGTGCTTTATTTACTCACATCTCTGATTCTGACAGGTTTCAATAGATGATACTATGTCTGTATCTCCTTATATCACAGGAGTAACATTTTTCTCTTTTCCCTAGGCTCTGGGGCAAATCTTGATATTGTTGAAGTAGCTTCCCTTCCCTTCCCTTCCCTTCCCTTCCCTTCCCTTCCCTTCCCTTCCCTTCCCTTCCCTTCCCTTCCCTTCCCTTCCCTTCCCTTCCCTTCCCTTCCCTTCCCTTCCCTTCTTATGCTACAAACATTTATCTAGCCTCTTGACATATGAAGAAGTAATATGAGGGGTTGTGAGAAACAAAACAAAAAAAAAGAGCATTTTTGCCTCATGGAATTAAAAAAAAAAAATGAGAGTGCTTATGACAAAGGATAGAAATTCTTTGTATTTTAATAGGTCTAGGATATTAGTTAATTAAGGTAATTTTAATTTCATCACAGACCTGTGAGTTTATACAATTTAAATGTGACCAGGTTGCATTCACTTTCACTGCCCTGAATTGATTTTAAAGTGAAAATCTACTAAGTAACACTATAGTGTTTTATCCTTGCCTTCAGGTCTGAACATTCATAGCCCACAGAGGATCCTTCTCAGACCTGAAAAGCAGTTTGCCTTTTGATTCTATCTCTAGTAGCAAAGCGAGTAACACTCCTAGCCAGCTACAACCAAGTCTTGGGCAACAGTAAACTTAGTAGTGACTTGGCAGTTGATGTGACAACATGTGACTGCTTGGAGTGCTGTTCTTCAGCTTCAGTGCCCCCAGTGAACCATCTGTATCCTCTTTTACAATGGTCCTGGAGGCATGCACCATCTTCTGCTTCTGGTTTTGTTCTGGGTCAAATGCAGTGGGGCCCCTGGTCCAAGACTGGAAGTCATGAGTATCAGGAGTATAACAAAGGCTGAATTTGCTTAATGTAGATCATTTAACCCTGAATCCACTTCTCTGTGTGTACCCCAGCACTCAAGAAAGAGTTCTGGAATTAACTAACATTGGTGAGGATCCAAGGTGCTTTTTATTGCAAAAGAAAGAGACCCTTTGTGCTTTTATATGTTCACAGAAAAGTCACAAGTTCCAGTACTAACTAAAGAAACATGCCATGTTTTCTTACCACTGATGCAGAGTCAATAGCTACATCTAAATTACTGAATAAAACAGTCTGGGGACCGCCTAGTCGAGTAGCATAACACAGCACATGTCCACATGCTTAAACTCTCTCTGTGTTTGCCCAAAAAGAGCAGTCCCAGACATGCTGCCTCATAGGAACATGTCCTAAGAGATGCTCTGCTGTAAGCTGTGCCTGGACATTGTCAGGAAAAGAGCAGTCTGTCAAAGAGCAAGATCAAGGCAGAAAATGAACCACCAGTCAGCATGGATGTTCATAAGCCACTGTCTGAAGCCATGCCTTGCCCTTTTTCTAGTTGGCTAAGGCAGATGTAACCGCAGAGAACACTCTGTGCGTATTTACCAGCACAGCACTCTTTTAGGAAAAGCAAATAGGAAGAAACAGGGTCACAAGAAGCACGCCTTCCCCAGTGTGGCTGCACCAGTGTTGCTAGCTGGCGGTGTGGAAGGAATGGGGACCTGGTTCTGCCCTCAGCTGCTCAGGTGCAGATCAAGAGCAGCTGAAACCAACCAAATTGGTAGAACTGCCTGAATATAAATGGGAGCAAACTCATAACGCTGTGTACCTAGAATGCCTGCTATCTTTAGTTCCATCTTGCACCCATACCATCAGAAGGGTCTAAAGCAACAGAGCATGACTAGGGACTCTACAGCACTTGCAACACTGCAGCTGGTTCTCATTTTTAAGAAATGTAATAATGAAATCCAGATGCAAGGGGGAGGAGAAGAAAATTAAATGCACTATGGGTATAAAAGATTTTCAAGAGCTCAGCAACATCCACATTAGATTGGACTTTTTCAGCATCAACTGGAATAAGCATTGTCCCTTTGGGGAAAAAAATAATATATATATGTACATAATAATTATAAAGATGTAATTGCTAATGCAGACCTAGCATTTTGGCCTACTGATTGTCTTCAGCATTCAGAAGCAGACAGTAGATGGATATGTTCCTCACTCAATTGTCCACATAACAATTTTTTGGGGAGGATATTTCTATTTTGTTGCAGACCTGTTTGTGCTTTGTATGCAATTATTTTGTGCTCCCAGAACATTCAGCCATTTGAATCCCTCAATTAGCTCAACAATCTAACACTTCTTTTTATAAATACGATGTTGGCTCACGCCCTGGAACAACTAACAGATCACTCCATTATCACTAGTAGGGCAAGGAGCAACAAAAATATATCAGAATAATTGAGAATGCCTGAGAAAATTTCTGAACACCAAGCAAACAATCTGTATCCAATTTTCCTCCCATTCCCATCTCCCTCATAGCATTGATTGTTAATACCTCATTTCTGGTTTATATTGATGCAACCCAGGGTTTAAAACAGTGCATTAAAATAGTGAGCATCAACACCTTCCAAGCTGTTGTGATGAATTGAGAAATTATGGGGAGATAATGTTACCAGAAGTTATCCAGGTGACTTAGGAGCCTACATCTCATTCTCAAGAGGGGGTCTGACAGCTGCAACAACAGATACACCCCAGAATAAGGTAGATGTCTCAAGGGGCTGAGAAGTATGCCCCCTGAGAGTAGGGGGTAAGCTGGTTCCCAGCAGGCTCCAGAAACAGCCATGCAAACCTGTCCATATAGCTGGAACCACTGATGCTGGGCTGAACTATACCTGACTTGCTGCTGTTGTTTGAGTGAACTAGATGAAAGCCCGCTCTTGGCTGCACTACAGAGGTACAAGGGGTATCCCTTGCTGAAGTTTATAGGATATTAGATCTATGGCCACCTGAAGCATTTACACAGGCACTTTTGCATATACTCATACATTTCCATTGTCCATATTCATCATCATATGTGAAAAACGATTCTGCTTAGACCTGCAAAATCAAGAAAGCTTTTGGACAGACACTAGTGGACCAGCTAGGACCACCCACCAGTTGAAGAGCATAGTAGAGCATAACATGCCTTAGAACTGTATGGGTGGAGAAAAATATTGCCAAAAAAGACACTGGGAAATGAATCTGTTTTCAATTTAGAAAATAATTGTCTGCCTTCCACAGTGTGTGGCGTAATCATTCAGCTGAAATCCTTAGTCTGGTGGGAGCCAGTCCTACAGCTCTGTGTTAAGACTAAACAACTGAAACAAGCAGTGCAAACAGATAGTATTTCTGCTGTCCCAAAGTGGATATGGATGAAGGCTTTTCCTCCAAGGAGCTATTATCTAAGAAAGTGTTTCCAAAGCAAACCAGATAAAAAATGGTGTGTAAGAATGGTAAAGGCAACTGAGTTTTCCATTTATGTTCATCTCAGCTCCTCAGAGCTCTCTGGGATAAGATTGGATTAGTGATTCATTTGTAAGCCTGTTTTGTAAAGCTTGTTGTTAGTCATCTCATAAGATATGTTATTTCCTAAATGAGCTGCTCATCCAACTGGATAAAAGCATCTATCCACCCTTGAGAGTGGAAAATCTCACAGAGATGAACCTCGGGATTGCTGGCTTCTGCTGCCCAGAGTCCCACAACTGTATCTGCAGCACACCGCAGGCATACGAGCTCAGGTCCCAGAAGCAATGCAGCTAAGTTCACTAGCCCCAGCCACCAGCAGGCCAGCAAGCAGTGCCACTCACAGCCTAGCTTTTGGAGACAGTGGACATAACACTGTGCAGCACTGCATGAATATTGTAGCCTTGTTATTCGTGTCATAGCTCAGAGTGGGCGTGCAAAGGCCCAGTGCAGAAAAGAAATCATCCTTTATTTCATGGCAACCTAGGAAGATGAGAAAGAGGAAGATTCAGAGGAAATCTAAGCCTAATTAGAGCAGCATAACATAATAAGTGCCAAACCTCGTGCAAATGCAAATTATGTAAGATCATGACCTTCTGATTTGCTTGAATTTCCTACTTTTTTCAAGAGCAAGTGACCTCAGAACATAGAAAGCATTGTGTAGTCAGCTACAAAAGATATTCCAGGAGAGCCAAGTGTACCTCAGGCTCTGACTATTATATCTTTTTACGTGCTAGCAAAAAGAGGGTGTGGTAAATAATTTCTGGAGATCTGAATGATACGCTAGGGCCTTCGCAGAAGCTCTGCAACAACACTGTGAGAGTTATGCAAGAGTAAGAGCTTTAAGATCCAAAAGTTCATGAGTCTGCGTGGATCTAACATCATCTGTGTGATGCAGGGAAACTGCTACATGGGGTGAACAGGCACTGCCTGAGCAACAGAGGTTGCTCCTGAGATCAGCTTCTTCATGTCTCACCAACTTTGCACTAAGGTGGAGGTTCCTCAGTGGAGAACAAGTTACACATAATAGATACAAAACCAATCCTCTTTCATTTTATTTTTATCTCTAAGTAAAAGCAATTATTTTCATATGAATATACCTTCTCTATTGAATAATGATCAGTAACTTCTAGTTAACCCATCCTCTAACACAAAATGCAGTAGGAACCTGGCAGCCCAACCCCACACTGCAGGCACCTACTACATCAGGGACATGACACAGGTGGGGATGCTGGAAGCTTAAACATTGTGAGGCAAAAAGCAAGCACCAGGGCAGGGAATATGTGAACAGACTGGAGTTCAGTAGTGTGTGTGTGGTCTGCTGTGATAGGGTTGTGGAGTGTGCTCATGGGAGACCTGATGATTGTAGTTCTCACTTTCCCCTGCCTCGTGCTTTCTCCTGCCAAACCTAACTCTCAAGATACACATGCATAGGAAATACTTTATTTTTATTTTCTTGTTGCAGGGATGCCAAGAAGGATTTTACCGTACCACCTTTGGAAAATGCTCTCCTTGCAACTGTAATGGCAATGCAAACAGATGCCTTGATGGATCGGGAATCTGTGTGGTAAGGAATTCCTCAGCCACTCCCTCAGAATGACTGCACTAGTTTTTGTATTTTCTTCTGATAAGATGAACCTTTTCACCTTCTTTTGCTCTTGCATAAGGTTTCACACGAAAGAAATATTTCCCAGGCAAACCCAAGAAACTGTGGGCCATGGTCTAACTCTTCTATTAACACCAATGCCACCAATGCTCAGTTTCAATATAGAGCAAAAACTGTCTGTCCCACAGGAGCTTTCTGCTGAAAGTCAGGGCCAAGATCAAAACAATAATGAGATTATCATAGCCAAATTTCATTCTCTCTTAAATGATCTCTGCAGAGTCAAAACACTTTTTAGTATGCAGTATTAGTGAGAGTCAGTATGCTGGGGAAAACTTTTAGTCCATCAGAAGTGTGGAAAGAGTTTTGTATCCCCCCAGAGAAAAATGCATAAATTCAAACACATTTCATTCTCCCTCTTATGAATACAGTGCTGTATATCATATAAACAATTTACGATGCTGAGTGACCCCTGTGAGTGTATACACATGTGTTACCCATAGTAATTCTGCTGCATGGCAGCCTCCTGCTGTGAAGGAACAACACAAGGAGGTTGAAATAATATACCAAGGGAAGAGCATGTTGAACTCCAAGGTAGTATTACAATTTCCCATATGTTCAGTCTCACTCATTATCAGCTCAGACAAAAAGCTGTGAGTTGCATTAGTAGTTGATCGCTTGTAGCTCCAGAGCAAAATTCAGGGCAGTAAAACCAACTCCAATTACTAATGGGTAATCAGAGCAGTAATATGGTAAAGAAAGGATGGAAGTTAATACTGTAATGTATCTAAACCACATAGCGAGAGCTAGGCATTAGTGTATTCTTTACAGGTTTGTATAGATCCCAGAGCTCCAGTCTTTGCCATGGATTTATTGTGTTACTTTTGACAAGTCATAAACCTTTGCCCTCGGTTTGTCTCTTTGTAAAATGGCCTTATAATACTCACATACCTTGCATTGCTGCAGCTTCTACCAAGTTTTCAGTTATAGCTATACACAGTGCCATGCTCCATGGAATATTTCCATTTCCATTCCCATGGGAGGAAGACAGTGCAGCTGTTCAGCCCAGGAATAATTATTATGGTTTGGCCACTGTAGCGTGCACAGGATCAGCTAGTTTCTGCAGAACACATATTGGCCTAATTGGTTAACATTAAATTTTTAAATGGTTTTACATTGTGAGGCATTCCCAGCTATTCTCTTTCACATGCACATGACTTCTGTGCATGGGAAAATGACAAGAGGAAGTTTCTGATGGAATACTTCAGAACAAGAGGGACAGTTTAGCAAACGTCTGCTTCTCATGACTGGTAACCAAAGAGATTCTGGAGCAGAATATATGAGGTAGGAAAGTGATTATATCCTCAGTTTACAAACACAACAGAAGACTTGCTTCCTGTCTTCTACACAAAATGAGACTGATGTCAAGAGCTGGAGAGAAAGGAAAAAAAAAAAAAGTTGCTGTATCATCAGGAAATAATCTCAAAGGATCTGTATATTCCTGACTTATGTTTCTCTGGGATACTAAACTCCCTGACGTGATCAGGTAGTAAAGAAGAAACTAAGAGCTAAAGCCCAGTTTACTGCTTGAGTTCAGATAAGCCACTGGATGGCTAGTCTGAATGGTTTAATAAGCCATTAAGCTCAGGCTACTTGCTTCTGAATAAAGATGAACAGGGGAAAAAATAAAATAAAATAAAAACAATGGCAAAATAAGAGTAAAAGAGAGAGGGAAACAGAGTGAGTGGTGCAAGGAAAGAGAAGCATGAAAAAGGGTTTTGGAGGCATGATAATAAAACAGAACTAGAGATACCCATGGGGACTGCAACAACAAGACTTCCCTGAGGATGTGGAGATCTCCACGGAATATCTTTCAATCTTCGAACTGGTGAAACTGGTAAACCACAAAGTGTGACTGAGAAAGCCTGGGAGAATAAATGCTTAAAGAAAGAAAAATTTAATTTGGATTAAGACAGGCAGAAGCATGTTAGATGAATGAATGTGAATAATTTGAGGAAAAGAGAGCTGATGGTTAAGAACATGATTGGTGGTAGTATAAGTGGTCAAAGTAGCCACCCTTAAGGGCCATTCTCAAGAAGCACAGGAATGGATCTGACCAAAGTGTTCTGTGGGCTGAGCTTGGGCCAGAGAGCAGTAGGCACCTGTATGGCTGGAAATTTCAGGGAATAGGTGGGACTACATGGTAATAAGAGCTCACTGGTTTCTCCCTCCTTAATTTTTAGGCAAATTATTCCAATGAATGTTGCAGTGGCAACTACTACAACTGATAGTTAGACATAAGACTTTCTGCATTCTGTTAGTTTTTGAAATGCTGTGAAAGGAAGGGAGGAAAGGAGGAGGGGAGGAAGGAAATAGAGAGGAGAGAGAGAGATTCTATTCATATCTTTCATTATTGTTGTTGTTGACTTGCATTTATATCCGTATAAACCTGTTATCTCCCTGTTTCTAACATGCAACTGTGTTCTGAAGTTTTATCACAGGCTCCCCAGTGGCAACCCAGGTTACCCTAACCAGGTGTTATAGATATTCATGAACAGCCTTAAGGGAAGATTTTTAGATGAAAAAAATCATCTGATGTTCAGCAAAGTTAAAAAGTTTTATGTTTGCATGTTTATTCACACAAATGAATTATTTAAATGTTAATATATATATATTTAAGTTAATTCTGCTAACAATGATGGGAGACAACGTGAAAACAATAATAATATTGTATTCTGTGGGTGGATAATTATTTTTTGTTGTTGCTTAAATAATAACTAAGCTGTAAGACCTGAATAAATGAACAAGCTTCAGGCATTATGAAAATGAAAAAGTACCCTACTTCAAAAGGGATGAAATGTAAGGGTCAGATTCCATACAATGCTCTAAGACCTTCATATTATGCAAATCCCCCAAATCAGTTCAGTGAATGTAGTTCCCACTGCATACAAATTAATGAAATTTTCATTGGCCTCTGCCCTCAATTTGAAATCAAATAAAATTAAACTGCTATCAACGAAGCCTTAGGGTAAAGTACTCACATCCTTAATTCCTGCTGACATAAGTATCTATCATCTGGTCCTGTTTTAAAATTTCTCTCAGCTTATTCATAGAGAGTAAATCCAACCCATTTGTCTCTAAAAGCTTATCAAATGATACAATCAATGAATCAACAATCTCATTGGGTAACTAGACAGAATAAATTATTGCAGAGAGACTTTCTTGGATAGATGTCCACATAAAACTGGTGCAGAAATCAATCACGTCATCCTGTGATTATAACTGAAGAGCCACTCAGCCCAGCTTTTAATGTGCCCATGTTAGAAGAGCAGTCAACACAGTGCAAACTCCATTTATGATATAATATAATACAGATGTCAAATAATACTTCATTTCAAATACATTATCTGGTAATGCATGTAAGGCTGATGGGGGAAGAAACAGTAATTTTTAATACTGATTTTAGATTTTGATATTTTAATAGTATTTTAACCTTCTCAACCCTAGCTAAAATAGGAAAAGGAAGTCACTTGTAGGACCATGTAGCTTTTGATTTTGGAAAGATTCATACATGTAATAACTGGGTCAAACTGTAACAACTACAAGTTGCAGTCTGCTGACAGAGTGATGTGCATTTCTCCTGCATAAAGCCCAAGCAATGAGGTTTACTGTCAGTAAGATCTGAAGATACGAGGGGAACATTTTGCCTCTTTCACCACCTCCAGACCCTACCCCACCAACAATCCACAGCTGAGCTATTTCTCTAGAGTGTCTTTGTTGAGGGATCAGCTATTGAAAATTCAGCCATGGCAGCAGGCTTCAAATGACTTGAAAACTGAGCAGAACTTTACAGCAGCCATGATGATCATCTCTGAAATGAGTGGCATACAGAGGTGAAAAAGCTTGCCTAAAGCAATGAGCTCTAATACTATATGCCATTAGCAACATAGTCAGGTTTTACGATATTAAAAATTTTGCATTACATTAGGAAGGAAGTCACCTGAGGTGGCTGCACAGTACTATGACAGTAACTTCAGAAGAACAGAGCAAAATGAATTGGCAGCCTGAAAGGATTAAAAAACTGCAAAGTTGGATGCCCTCACAAAATTTTTGTTGGACTGAGCTATCAGTGTGCAATAACCACAGAAAGTGGTTACTGCTATTAATGGAGGGTAAATATTATTCTGTGGTTAGGTCTTCATAAAGGCACATAGAGCAGGAACAGTAAGTCTGGAGAGAACATTACAGCTTGTGTGTGCCTACCTACAAAACTTCAAGTGCTATGTTATCCTCTGCTACATATATTTGATCGGTATGTACATAAGGCATCCAAAGAGTACACAAAAAAAAAAAAAAAAAGATGCATCAATAGATAGATAAGTAGATAGAGACCGTTTTCATAACAAGAAAGGCCAACGAATCATAATGATGGAGAGGATAAATTCTCTGGTATCCTTTCCAGCCTTTTATGGAATTCTCGACAATAGAATGTATTGTCATGTAAGTGATTTGTGTTTTAGTGTTTGGGTTTACATCTGAGTGGAAAGGTTGGAACCAATTTGGCAGTTCTGCCTGAGAGGATAATATGTTCCACATGATTGCCAAGGCAGGTCTGGAGAACCGCCAGTGGATCTACAAGCATCCATCAAGCATGAGCACAAAACCACAGGGAGCTAGTAAAACTCTCCAGCTTATTAGGTACTACTGGCTTCATGAAGAGCCTTGCAGCTTACAGCTCACTCTTTCCTTTTCTAAAGATGGACTGCGTCTATCTATAGCGTCCAAGGTGATACACCTTCGGAAAGTTAACAAGAACTACAACAGCCTGGTGTTGAAATGCAGCCCTTGTCCAGAGGGTTTTTGTACACACTTGTTGTCAGAAGTGCCAGTGTTTAATAGTGTCAGTGCCTCAGATGGAGAAGTTTCTCTCCCTCTTGGCTCTGTTTTAACATAGAATATTTGCTGTCCTAATGGTTTTACTATTGAAAACTTGCAACAACGACACTAACGTGATGAGTTTCCCTTCACTGCCTCTTCAAGAGGCTTGTAGGAAGCCAGACCAATACTTCAAGGAAGTGTTGCCCTTGCTCTCACACTAATCTAAGGCAAGAGATGGATGGAGAAGGCAGAGAGCCAAGTGTTTTTGGCAAGAATTGAGCTTCTACTTTACTCAGTACACGACAAGTTCTACAAACCAAAACCTGGAAATAGATGTGCCACACTGACCCAAACCAGACAAGTTTCAGAACTGAGTTGGGTTGCTATTCTCATTATTTTAGGTGGTCAGCTGTCTTCACTTTAGTAGAGGTTGCACAACATTTAATGTTTCTTCTTAGCGTCTCATCTCTTCCATGAAATTTTGAAAGCTAACACTGCAGCTCACCCACAGTGGCTGGAGAGAGAAGGATGAGATCATAAACCTTAAAGATGAAAAATATAAAGCATGTAAATCTCATGTCTTTCAAGACATTATGCTGAAGTCCTTTTTTTACTATTATTATTTTGGGACAGCAATGAGCTTTGGCATGCTGGCACGTGCAACACTATGCAGCTCTGTAGGACATCTCCCAGATTTGGAGAAATTCAAATCTACATCCAGATAACTATACCTCAGGCCAATCTCTACTGGCTTAGCAATAAATACAGACAGACTGGACAGTAATATAAACCAATTTCATCACTCTACACATATAATTTACTTATTCCCATCCAATCTTTCTGCATTAACAATTGCTACAAAACTGCCTCTAAGAAGAACAAGAAATAAGGGAGTAAAAAATGAATCAGTTATTGCTATCTTGTAACAATGACTGCTTTCATTTGCAAAGTAATACTCAAAAATCCTAACCAAGGCTTGAGGGTACTTCCAGATTTCACAGACAATATTTTTAGGGTTTATTTTTGTTAGTAGCAGTATTTTGTTCACTTTACTAGCCTCACTAGAAGCACGGCTGGGTATTAACTTTTGTTGACCTGGAGAGCCTCCATACCGTCCCACATTAGATGCCTAACGCAGGTGCCATGCATCACTCTGTGCCAGGTCCTGTCTTCCTCCTTTAACTCTAGAGGGTACACAGAAAATATGTCATCTATCTGTTACCTGTGGAAGAGGCACAGCCTGCCTAAATTGCACTGTGTTAGCCTTTCAAGGAAATAACTTCCCTAAAGTAATAGCCTAAATGGCACATTTAATGAAGCCAGTGCCTTTGAAGGCCATTAAAATGAGCTATTCTCTCTTCAGGATCCTAAGTTAAGGTGGGATAGATTGACACATCTTAGATTTTTAGTAATATTCATTTGCAGAAAAGCATGTTTGTCTTTTGGGGGGACAAATTATAATTTTACTTGTCCTGCCTGAAGAGAAGCAACAAACTCTTCAATATTATTTCTGCAGAAGCATATTTACAGAGCAGAACTGCATCACACTAAGTGCTCCATGATCTCAGAACAGCAATTCTGGTTCTGCAGGGAAATGCAGGAGCTCAGTGATGACAGTCACACACACACACACAAACACACACCAGCACCTTTTCACGTGCAAATATGTGGAATACAGATGGTTACAGTAAGGGCAAGGTAGAAATGCTCACCCTGACTGATGGCACTCCATGAGACTAGAGCAGTTTGACCAGCAAAGGTCAAACTAAGGCATTTTTTAACACAGGAAAATACAATCCAGCCACTCTGTCATATGACAAGTTGCTGCTGGCGTAATGACGGATGAGTGATGGTGTGCTATATCCTCATATAGAAGCTTTCAGAAACCAGGCTGTTATCACATCAGATTACTTCCTCTGAAACCGGATTGTCCAAGGAGAAAGGACACCTCTGCCTATTTTTGCTCAATGAAAATAAAGGCCATATTAACATGGGCATATGGAAAGAATTAAGCATATAATTTTAGCTTAATGTAAATTCCAAACATAGTTTCCAAAAAAAAAAAAAAAAAAAGAGTATTTTATAGCTTTGTTGCAATGCTTTTCACTGCATAGCTGTATCTGTTTTTGTGAGCTGTATAACTGTATCATGTCTCACCCTGTTCTGTGCAAAGACAAGCAGCAATTTTCTGCTAGCTTCAGTGCTTGATGTCCTAAAAGATGTATTAAATGGCTACTTTCTAGAGATCATTACTTCCATTTTCCTTGTCTGTCAAAGGAAACAAACGAAAAAATGTATACTGCGTTGCTTTATTTGAAAAAAAAAAGGGGGGGGGGGGGGCATGAATATTACTAAACATTTCACAGTTTTGTGAATTCATTTGAACAAATCACTGAGGCAGAAAAGGCTGTGAACAATCACACACGCAGTCAGGTTTATGACACCTACTGTAAATGATGCCTTTCATTCTAAAACAGGTATGAATACTTGCACCAAGAATACCCCTTGTAATCCTTACAGCAAAGCACTTCCTTAAAATCCAGTTTCTCAAAAAATGCTAAAAAAGGAATTCCATTCTTTTATCCCATGATTATTTCTCAGTCAAAAGTGGCCAGTTCAGAAGCAAAACATTTATCTCAAACTACTAAACTAGCCCCACTCGGCTCTGAGGATCCCTCATGAGCTGCAGGGAGTGTATCCTCCCTCCTTCATAGATGTCTCATAGGCTTACTGTAGTTAGTAGCTTTGTTGGAGATGCCAAGCTAACACAAAATAAAACATAAAAGGACACCTTTTATCACTGTAAAACTGTAATTCTAAATATCCACAGGAAAGCTGATTTGTTAAATAAGATAATGCCACTTTGCCATAATCACTAACTAGAGAAAAACCTCAAAAGTGCCTCCATCACTCATCTACAATGTTCTTTGGGGTAAAAGAGCCTTTTAGCACTTCCCTTCAGTTTAGAAGATGAAAAGCACTGCAGATTTAAGGAGCAGCATCAGCTACCCTGATGCCCTGCTGTTATCATCACATCAGTGTCTGAGCTCTGGGAACCAATAACGGATTTATTCTGCTAGTACCCACACATTGTTTTGGGGAGCTGAGGCCAAGAAAGGTGATGTGAATTGCTCAGAGGGAGAACAACGAGCATGATAAAGGCTGCAATTGAATGCAGCCCACCTGAGGCCTCCACCAGCACTTTAGATACAAGTTTCTTCTTTCTCTTTGAGCTCTCAATCCCCACACTCTCATCTCTTTCTTGTGGTGCATTAAAATTGCATGTGCATTGAATAATGACAAACACAAGCTATTTTTTTAATGGCGTTTATGTTTATGCTCTGCAACTATTGATTTCTAATTCATTTACAGATCCATGGAAAAAGAGACTGACCTTTATTTTCTTTTTTCCTTGTCTTATTCTACCTGATACAGAGTTCTCTGGCCAAATCATAGCTTTGTAGAAATAAATAATTGCTGTGCAATGGGTTTTGTGTAACTAGAAAAATGCAACAACACAAACAAAGTCTCCTTGAATCAAAAGAGGTCTAACTAAATTAATAAGTCCTAACTGGGAGACTTTAATGAGATTCAAATAAAGAAGATTGGCTAAAAAACATCAGATGTGCTCTGGCAACAGTGATTGTCCTTTACTAAAATGATGCTTTTCAATGGAGATTGATGATATTGGCACATAGGTTTATGAAACAAACCATCAGTGTTGCCAGGGCAAAATTCTGCCACTAAACCAAACTTTTAATATTGGGATACAAAACTCATTTAGCAATGCATGCATGTGCAAGTGAAACACAACTATTTGTTTTCATTAAATATCTTCCTGAATCTCATTCCTCTTTCCTCATTCCTCTTTCCTCATACTATTATATTGAAAGAACACGCCATGTTTGGAGTAGAAAGCGAGTTTCAGATCTGTAGGGTCTTGGCTCAGCAGGACAGCAGCAAGCTAAGCTCAGCCACCCCCAGCCTGGTGGTACTGAAGGAGCTCTGCCCACAGAACCCAGCGTGAAACACCACCAGTGCTCCCAAAATCTGACACACAACTTCCCGGTTCTTCCAGACACCACCAGGTGCTGACAGCTTGGAGACTTCTGTGATGGGATTAAATGACTGTTGGAGGAGAAACTGGGGCACCACAGTCATTTCCTAGCACCTGCGCCAACTTGGAACACCACATAAGAGGTCCCCTTGCAAGGCCTAACCAAAGGTCTCTGCAGTCAACATTGTGTCTCCCGTGGTGGCAACAGGACGTGTTGTTTGGGGATAACATCTAGCCTGGCCTGTTTCTCAGGTCTCTTGGCTTCATACTCCACCAGCACTCACAGCTGCTCTATTAAGGAACATTAATGTACATAAATACATAGCATACATACATCCTGAATCCTCTTAGTGTTAATTTATGAACACATTCTCCATGAATCTCTCTTGGAAATTTTCACCCCTGCAAAAACTGTTGCTTCCTGGCAGCAAGTTGCAGAAGTTTCTTACCTTCTGGATAAAGAAGTACCTTTTAAAGTCAAACCTCCTAAAAGTGAAGTCTCCTAATAATTTTACTGAGTGTTCTTCTTCTCCTGTACTACAGATTTTGAGTGAACAATTGTCCTGCGTTCAGTTTATTCAGTTTATTTATTTTAATAAATAAAAAATATTTATTTATTTTATTTATTTATTTATTTATTTTAATAAATAAACTGAATAAAAAATAAATTAAAAAAAGATAAATAAATATATTTATTTATCTTTATTTTACATATCTCAAATACCCTCTTCTGTCGGCCTTTCTCTCCTACCTGAACAGCCCTACCATTTTTGGTCTCTATTCATAAGACACTGGTGAATACTGAACGAATCTGGTCTCAGGACCAAAGCTTAGGTGATCTAGTGACTTCCCCATTCTGAAAAGTGACCATTACATCTGACCCTTTGCTTCCTAGCCTTTACCAGATTTCAATTTGCAAAAGAAACATTCTTCAAGTCCTCTGACAATTTAGTTGACTTTTTTGAAATTCCGGAAATGTCCTCTGGATCCCCTTCATACACTTGCTTATTTGCTCCATTATACAGCAGGTTAGTGAAGCAGGACTCCCTGACTCAGATGGTACTTAGCTGCATACGCTGAGACCTTCTTCTTCATTACAGATGCTGTCATCTCACCAGGGATGGAAATTACATTCATCAGTCTATAGCTTCCATGATCTGCTGTTTGTAGGTCTGAAGAGGAGAATCAAGGACATGAACCCAAAACCACAGCAAATATGCACTGCACAGTGCTCTGCACACTTCTGCCATGGACCTGGCTCTTTGCTTGCTTTGCATTGCTGTTTGCATCCGTACTGTATCAGTAAGAAGTGGTGTCATTGCAGAGTTCTCATTCAGGGATATTGCAAAACCCATTGCACAGTTGCAAGAAAGAAAAGTGCTTCTGCACCCTTCCTACTCTTTGAAAAGCAATTCAACAAGACAGTTAGAATTTGGAGGGTTGTGTGTTTTCAATGGCAGCTTCTGGGTATTTTACTGAAATGAAGGTGGGAGCATTGCCATGTGCACAGGGGAAAGCCCACGTAACCTGTCACATCTGTGTTTATCCATTTTTAAATTAAATGATGTAAAAATGCTTATTTGGGCCTGCAGAACCTCTGAATTCAATTTAGTGTTGTTTACAGAGAAATTTGACTTTTGTATGTATGTTATCTGAGAGGCACAATTTTGTACCCAGCATCATGAAATATTTTCAAATAAATATTCTGTATAAGTTACCATAGCTTGATTTATTGTCATGGAACTCCAGTGGCTGATTTTCCTCTGCATGGGGAATTATATTTCCTCAGAAATATCAGACTGCAGAGATAAAATTTGCTTAGAAAGTGAGCGACATTTTGTGCAGTTGCTCTGTATTTTATAGAAAAGCCACTGCAAATGTAGTTTGGCATGAGAAAGAAATATGTTAGGCTCCCACTTCTTCCCACCATTAAGCAGACCTCTTTTAAGATGAGAACATGGCATAATGATAAAGCATCCCTTGATACTGTAACACATTTCATCTCAGGAGAAAAGCATCAGAGGCACATGGTGTATTAGCCACCATTTGCCTGCAGATTCCCCTGATGCTCTTTTCCAATCATTGAGCCCAAGGAGCAGCCTTGCTGAAACCTGCCTAGACTGAAATCTGTTGACAGCATTTACCTTCAGACATTTTTCATGTTGGTTTGATAGCAGCAAAAACGATCTTTCCTGCTGGCACTTACAACTCAGAGCAAAGCTGACCGCTACACCTGAGTACCCATGGCATCTCTGACAGCAGCCGGTCCTGTTTCTGCTCCAGCACCCAGCACGCACATATGTCTGTTTTGTCCTCTCCTGCACCTTGCCAACATTTGCTGGCTGGCCAGTGTGATCATTTAGAGCATTTTTATTTGTAGCTGTGCTAGCTAATACTGGGTCTGGTTTCAGCCTTTGATTCCTTGAAGAATTGGAGTCTGGCATAAACCCCTATTCTGCTTGGCCAGGTGTTTAGCTAAATGATTTCTTTCTGAACTAGGCAGTACTTTCATCTGACTTTCATCACTCTCTCTCTTTTCACTGAAGGGCTGCCAAAGAAACACAACAGGGGAGCACTGCGATCAGTGTCCGGACGGCTTCATCGGTGATGTTGTCAGAGGAGTGCCCACCTTCTGCCAGCCTTGCCCTTGTCCCCTGCCAGGAACTGCCAAGTACGTAGAGTCTTTGTTTGTCTTTGGTTTGGGCTGCTTTGGGCCCTTTGTAAGGTGGGGGCAGCATCCCTGCCTGGGTGCATGAGACAAAGCTGCTGCCCTTCCCAGCAGAGGAAAATAGGAAGGCTTCCCACTTATAATCACAATATTTGATATATGAACAAATTCAAGTTCTCCCTCTCTTATGTAGGAGAGATTACTCAGCTGAAAGATAAAAGGAAGGGGTGGGAGAGCTCTGCGACAGGCATGCTGCCACTTCAGCTGACACACAGCCACCTTCAGGAAAGAAGCTCTGAGGCCTAGTAGAAAACCAAAGATGAGCCAACGGGATCCAGGTGTCACCCACTTTTTGCCTTCTGAAGAAGCAAAAAGCTACAAACTGTAACCACTTGTTGGAGACCTAGTGGCACATCAGTAGTGCAGTTGAACGGTACATTATCAGCTTCCTCTTTCTTGAGTTCCACACTCCACAAGAAAGGCATCCAGGCAAATTGCAATGCCGGGCCCAGAAGAAATGCTATTAAACACTTGCCAATAGGTTGAGGCTATTTTTAATTGAGCTACCTACTCCCCTTGTGTGTGTGTTTGTTTTTTTTTTCTTTCTTTTATTTCTTTCCCATTCCACTTCCAAGTGGGGCTTGTCACAAAGGGGGAATTTTCTTATTGTGTTTGTTTGTGGTTGCTATAGCATTACTCATCCAGTCCTAAGGTGGGATGAACCTGCTCAGTGGCACAAGCCCAAACTGGCAACAGGACAAAACCTTTCTGGCCAAAGTCCTACAGGTCACCTCCTGGCTTTCGTGGTGAGCTGCAGACATGAGGAGAGCCATGGGGTGGAGAACAGCTGTTGTTGAAAACCTGCAGCTTTGACTAGGTTAGAGAGAAAACCCTCAAGAGACAGGGGAAGAACCTATTTTTGCTTACATTTATAAAGGCTTAGGAGGGAGGGTGCTCACAGACAAGGCTTCCTGCTTCCTCCAGTTTCAGTAGCAGAGGTAATGCCAGAAATAGTAGAAGTACAACAGTCGGAAGCAGTGCTTTCTCCTTAGCAAAAGGGATTTTTTTAACCTGTTGGGCACAAAGCAGCCACATGGGTGTAAGGAGCAGCACTGCCAACCACACACAGCCTGGGCTGCCTGCTCCCAAAACCCAACCAGGACACAGCAGGGTGGCTCAGACACACCTCCAGGCTTTCCTCCCTGCAGTGCCACTTGGCAGAGCATGGCCGCTTCTGCCTGAGCCCAGACCCTGCCTGAGCCCACAGACCACAAGGCTTTGTGGCAGTGCCCCCAGGCACAAGCAGCCCTACAGATAAGGAGCTCCTAGAGATAAGGAAGCCCTGAACCCAAAAGGTCAGCAGTGTGGGATAGGGAACAGGACTTGCTAGGAGCCTTCATGAGGAAGCTTCAACATCCGCATGCCACCCCTTTAGAATTATCCCTGTAAAAATCCACTTCAGTTTTTCAGGGTTTTCCTTGGAATCAAGTCCTGAAGGCAACATCTAAAATAGTGTCCTGACACAATTTGCCTTATGCTTGTATTTCAATAACATGCAGAAGTTTCCTGTACAGCTTCTTGCATGACAGAGACCTGACCACAGCAATAGCCTTCAGCTGGGTCTGGAACACAAATATTAAAGACTGAGCAACATTCAGTCTTGCATAACTAAATTCAAAGGCCAGCCATTTTTTCTTATTCTTGTATTTTTCCTCCATTAGTCCTACTCCATGTATAGTAAGGCAAAACAGTAATTCTAGCAGAAAGCAGAGAAGCATTAATTGCCTTAAATAAAGAATACGTAAAGGTTATTGTTTTGAACTCTGTTTCTCTTTGGAAATAACCAGTGAATCTGTAATAGTTAGACAAAGTGACCAAATCTGTAAACTGACAGACTCATCAGATACATATTTGTTCTTGGGATTCATTTGCGTGTCATCAGCTTTTCTGGCCAGACCATCTTCATGTCTACTGTCCAGGGAACTTTTGGAGTAAACCACATGAAGTGTAATGTCATCTCTTTGGAATAAAAAAGGGGGATGGGCATTACTTCACAGTCCAGCAGATGTTACTTCTTTCTAAACCTTTGGGAATTTTATGACCTTTTCTTCCCCTAAGAGGTCACAAAAAATACAAAATCTCAGGAAGGCTTCAGTCTTATTTCATAACTTAAATTCACAATGCGGTTTGTATAACTACGTGAAGGAATTAGGCTTTGTAAAAAAAGAGGAAGGCTGCCAAACTCTCATGATTTTCTTGACATGTTCTCATAAAAGCTTTACTGAACTCAATTTGTGAATTCTGCGAGAAGGATCTCATTTTGTGTTCTCTCTGGTTATATGAAATGTTTTGAGACAACACAGACCCAGTCACAGTTTTATTTGACCCTGGGTGTCCCAGTAGCTGAGAAATGCTGATGGAAAATTAAATTTTGCAGGCATTCTTGTCACCTTTCAATGCAGCTCTTTCCTGGAACAAGTAGTGTGTAGATCATGCTCTTTCCCATTGCTCTGAGTCTTTTGAAATCCTGTGCAAAAGGGATGCAAACTGCTCCAGCTGCCCAGCACAGCTCAGCATCATACTGGAACAGGAGACAGAGAGGAGGATGCAGACTTACAGTCTTGATGCTGTCATTTCTCAAGGGGAACACTACCCTTTAGGAACCAGAGGTGGTACCACTCAGGATGTTAGCTGCAGGTCTCAGGGCCTCCATTTTAGAAATCGTGGGCCTGCAGCTGACAACTACTGCCACTTAGTGTGCCAGTTGCTTCCCAGTACTGGGAACAGATCTTGAACAGATTGCAATCTAACTGGAAACACCTCTAGGATGTATGTCTTCTAACAGCAGATGTATTTAAGTCATATATATCACTGTATTTGAAGTGTATGGAATTTGCACTTTCCAAATTTGACTGCTGCTCTTTCTTGTCTCCTATTTTGTTGCACAGTTGTTAAATCCTGAAAACATCAGAAAGCAAGGAATCAATGGTTTAGAATCATGACAATGCAAATTACAGCACAAGACATTACTGCAATCAGTATCACTAAAGGGCAAGTTGGTCTCACAAGGGACCCCAGGGTCTTTCCAGATTTCTCAGAGAGACCATGGAGAATCCTCAATTACTGTAAATGAGGACAGCACCAATTAGTTCAGTTTTCCACTTGCTACTTCCAGATCAGATTTAAGGAAAATTGTGGGATTTGCACAGGAAACTACTGTACCCATTCCAGAGTCTAAATTCCTGAAGGGCTCTCTGCAGTGTCTTTTAAAAGCAATATCATGTCCCTTAAAGTACAAGAGAGGAAGCAATTAGGTTTGCATGACATACATATTTATCCAAGTCCCTGGTCTAAAACATGTGAAACAAAACCTGAAGGTGTCTCCAATCTACACTGCAATACAGAAATGTACATGTATCTGGGAATTATATAGCTCCATAGTGTTATACACTAATTAGTGCTTTCAATACTCATTAAAAAGACTAAACAAGGAGTATAGTGTACATCACATATGAAGTTTAAGGATACCTGTGAAAAAAAAAATTAGCAGTGAGGAACCAAGAGCCAGAGTTTGCACTGACAGCAAATGTCCATCATTTATAAAGTTAAACTCCCAAGTGTTTGCCATTGCCTGCTATCCTAATGATTTACTCTAATGAAATTCCAGCTTTGCAGACTCCTGTTACCGAAAAAATGGAAGCGTGCGCTGTGTCTGTAAGGAAAACTATGCAGGACCTAACTGTGAAAGGTAAGAAACTAACAGGATGACCTCCTGGTCAAAATGCCAAAGTCCAGGAGCCTTCAAAGGAATCTTTGCAGACTGGGGAGAAACGTTGTGGATGTGTATTCATCTGACTGAATCATGTTTGTCAAAGGATTTCATTCAGTTCATAATAAAATCTGTAAGGATTCGCTGTGGAGACATCTCAGGGTAGGACAGACTTCTACATCTGATGCATTTTGATCCAGTTCTTGCACTTTGTATACCCTCATGTGGTGATCTTTGTAAAAGGAATACAACTTACAAATCAAAATACAAATCAGAAACAGCAGCTGAAGTGAAAAATTGCTACCACAAAAATGCCTCTTGCAATTCCCTGCTCTGAAAAGATATCAGGCTTCTGCCAATTAAATGCTTCAAAAGCAAAGAGAAAATACCTTATCTGCTCACATTCTTAATGAGCAGATTCCTTCTTGGTTAAATTTTAAATGTACTTCACAGACATAATTAAAGCAAACAACCACAGGTCAGTGCTGCTTTTCAACTTTTCCTTATACCCACAAGCAATTTCCAGTAAATATCTTCTAAATTACAAAGTACACAAATAAATGGAGCTATGCAGAGAAATATAGCTCTCCTGTCTCGTAAAGGCCTATCTTACTCACCATGGACACACATGGACAGTGTTTCAGTGAAGAAACGTGATTATAATTCAAAAATTCTTCTTGAGCATCCAATAAATTAAAAATCATCAAACACAAAGACTGAAGGGTATAGGATAGCTCAGCCCCTGAATTTCTCAGTGCTTCATTTTTATTTTCCTTTAAGCCCCTGAAGTATTTAAAAATTCAGTCCACTGTCATTAGTGGGCAAGGTCTGAATTCAGATAATACTTTTCTAGAGAACGGAGAAAGGGTATTTTCTCCTGATGCAAAGAGAAATCAATGTGAAAAGGGTAAGATGGAAATAAATAGATAGATAGATAGATGATAGATAGATAGATAGATAGATAGATAGATAGATAGATAAGTGAAGACTTTTGCCCTTATAGAGGGTGTAAAAATGTCAGCCTGTTACCTCCACAGCACTAGCACAATGACAGCAATAGTGAAAGCCCTCTTGACAGATGGCACAAAAATGTGGGGGGGAAAAAAAAAAAAAAAAAAAAAAAGCCTTCTTTCCAGGCCTGTGGCTGTATGCTTTTGTTCTTAAGAAATGTCAGATGTGTGCCCAAAGGATAATGCAGACAATTAAAAGGTCAGTGAGGTTTCCTAATAGTTATTAAAATGTCATCCTAAACTACAAGCAAATCAAATTGTATGAAATGAGCAGTATATTTATTGCAGCAGCAGAGAATGGCAGCAGCTTTCTTTTCTAACAGCCACTACTCGGCCTTACACGCTGCAGCTGTCTCAAGGAAGGCAAAGCTGCGTAGATGGGTTAGGAAAAGCTACCGAAAGAAATCAACCTGCCCTGGTCACTGGGTTAAGTCCTTGACAAGCTGCTAGAGTAAGTGGCAAGCAGTGACAAAGGTCACTTCCCTCCTCCTGGATTGCTGGTCCTGCTCCCATCTGTGACAAATAGGACAAAAAGCATTTCAAAGACTAATGAGAGATGCCTTGCTCATCCCTGTCCCCTCGCCAAAGAGCAAGCCCCTGCCCTGTTCACACTGCTGCTGGGCATCACCACCACTGGCTGCTGGTGCTGGCAGCAGTCGCAGTGTAGGAGCACCAGATGAGAGGGGACATTGCCCCTGCCCTTCCTGCATCCCACAGAGCAGCTCATTTCCCCAGGGCAGAGGAAGGCAAGGTCCCACTGCCCTTCATCCCTCCCTCGGGGCAGCGAGCTGCGGATACACTCCTTGGGCAGTGCCTGGCAGACAGCCCGCTCCATTTCCCCTGGTGCTTGAGTAGGAGGTTCCTTTGTGCTGCTCCAAGGACTTGGCACAAGTCTAGCTGTTTTTTTTAATGTGTGCCAGTAGACAGTGTAGTGGAAAGCCTGTGCTAGGAACTGGGAAAACACACCTCCCAGTTCAACATTTGCTCCTGGACTACAACGATAAAGCACTGAGGTGGTAGCAGCTGAAATCCAGGTTTTCTTAGTGCCCAAAAGTTAAAAAAGATAATTGAGCAAATGATGCTTTAATGTCCAAAGTGAATAGATGAGAAAGGTCCTTTTGGCATTGCCAGTGAAGAGGAAGTTAATTTTTTACTCACAAATAATTGCAGGAAGCAAACATGGCTGTAAGATGAAACAAAGTTTAACTTAGCAGCTTTAGTATTTCCACAATGCTGATAAATCACTAGGGAGAGGAAGTATTCTTAGCAACAAAGAGCCCCTTATTGATACAACAGAGGAAAAAGACATTTACCACAGGCCTCTGCTTTTTCAGACCATAAAGTGCAGAGATGGAGCAATGTTTCCATCCATCCATCCCTGCTCTTCCCACATGCTACCAACCATTCAAAAGAGGCCAGCCACAGTCCAAACCTGTGACATGCCCTCAGTGGCAAAGGGAAGGAGAAAGTGAAGTTGACACATTTATTCACACTCTAAAATTTCCTATTTATTTTAGACAGCTACTCCAGATGAGGAGATATGGCTAATAAAAGTGAGTCAGATGGTCATAAAAAGCAGCATTCACTTCCAGGCCCACAAGTGTATCTGTGAGGATGTGAGCAACTGTCACTGCATTTCTGGCAAGTGAACTCAATGTCGTATTTCAGAAAATTAAAAAAAAAATCATCTTGCCTTCATAAGAGGGCAGAAACTGTAGGCCTGATGGGAATCTTTGCAGTTTTTGCTCATCACTGTCTGAAAGCCAAAGCTGGCTAGCAGTAAGCAAAGCACCCTTCTCACCCAAGCATTGCTCAGTGGCTTCTGTGAGTTGGTGGACATGTGAAACAGACAGGCATTTGGAAAATGCCTAAACACAGAAAATTAAAGGGAAATGCTGCAAGATTTTGAGAGTTCAGAATAAATCATATAGTACAACCATTTTTTTTTAAATCAGAGGTGCATGTTTTTCTTTTTTAAACTTCATAAACATTTTGAAATTTGGAAAATATTACTATCCCACGTTGTCTGAAATATCCAAAAATTATAGTAAGCCTTTTGGCATAACTATGTAGGAGAATCACCCATCACTGCCTGCTCTAACTCCCATGGAAATAAGGAGTGACTCCATCAAAGTCAGTTAAATCACAATCTTTACATTCAGCATCATATTCATGTTTCTTCGAGGGGTGCAGAGAACTCCAGGTCACACTTTTATTCTTTACATCTGGGTCACCCAAGTGATAAGATCTGCACCGAAAGTTCTGGCAGTGCTGCAAAGAGACAAATAGACTCTTTGCCATTGGCAAAGGCAGTATTTGAGGCAGCCAAGTGGTTTGTATTAGGATGCTTAATATTTTATATGTGTTTTTACTGTGGGGGTTCAGGCCTGGAACATGAACAAAGCAGCACCGAGGAAATTACTTTCTTTATTAAAAAAAAAAAAAACAAAACAAAAAAAAAAAAAACCTTCAGCAAATGTAGGAACAGATCAAAACTGGAAGCTCTTATCAGATCTCCCACATTTTCATTGCTCAGACACAGCAGAACACAGACCTGTCTATGTTCACATTTTAGGAGACAACAGGCCTCAGCCCAGGTCCCCAGCCAGAAACTTGGGGAAATTAAACCAAACTGCCTGAGAGCTCACCCTCCCCACCCACAAACGGCAGAACAAACCGTGTCTGAAAACAGGGCTTTATGGACAGGAGAAAAGACAAGGACAACAGGGTGATAAAACAGGATGACACAGAATACTCCTTACCTAAATCACACTGACAGCCATTCAACCCTCTGATATCTTCAGTGAGCAATCACTGTGCCAGCTAGTTACCCCGTGGTCATTCTTCATCCCCAGTTTGGGGCATGAGTCCTCAGCCTCTGTAGCGCAGGCTACGAGGTCACGCATGCTCCCGCAGTGACACCATGGTCACAGGCTGTCCCCATCCTGCCAGCTGAGCCCCCCAGTCCCTCTCTTTCTCTTTCTCTCTTTCCAAACCTCCAAAGGCATCCTCCACTCCTCCTGGGCTCTTACACTTCTGGCCTCAGCCACCAGGCTAACATAGAACAAATTTGAACACAGTGGGGATGTAAAGAGAGGCTGTTTTCATGCCTGTTTGATTTTGCAAAAGCCAGGCGCCATCCCAATAGCATGTCATAAATGTATTTATTCAGCCCCCTTCCGGTCAGAGCTCTGGTATCTGCATTATAACGAAAATGTCTGAACTTCCCCTGAGTTTCCACATCATGAAAGGCAGTCTCTTGCCCCAGCTTCCTATATAACACAATATAGCTGGAGAGATCCAAAGCTGAAAAGACGAAAATAAACACTGGGACTGCATCTCTGCCAAGGTCATGCTGTCATATATTTTAAAACAATGGGAACAAATCATTGCACTGCTAAGGATACAAAAAAAAAAAAATGCAGACTGAAGTGATTGAGATACCAGGAGTGTTCAAGAAGGGAAAAATAAATAACTGTACAGATTGAGACTAGAGCACAAAACAGCCTCTGAAGAAATACAGCTCCTAATTTGCCTTCTGTCCTTTTGTAGTTGCTGACCGTCATCAATTCATGGGGACATAAATAAGGTCAGAGAAAAAATGCTACCACAGATGGCAATGTCATTGCAAGTCGTCTCTGGGCTCTCTTTTCCTTTCAGGTGTGCCCCTGGTTACTATGGGAACCCTTTGCTAATTGGAAGCACTTGTAAGAAATGTGACTGCAGTGGCAACTCAGACCCAAACCTGATTTTTGAAGACTGTGATGAAGTGACCGGCCAGTGCCGCAACTGCCTGCGCAACACCACGGGTTTCAATTGTGAACGATGCTCTCCGGGGTACTACGGGGATGCCAGATTTGCTAAAAACTGTACAGGTATTGTCTGAATCATGTCTTAAAACATCTGGGAGTGGGTCTGGGAGACAGAGGGTGTTCCTGGCCACCTGGTGGGATGATTTGGGTGCTCCATTGGGTCAGCCCTGGCACTAGCCCCCTGTCATTGCCCATGAGCAAGTCTCAGAGTACAGACCCCAACATCCCAGCTAAATGCCTGGGCACAACACTGCCTACATCTTGTTTTAAACAAGGTTCCTTGAGCTTCCTTTGTGTAGACACATCACCTTTGTTCATAACACTCACACAACAGCCAAAGCATGCAACCACCATGAACATCTGAAATCGCCCTGGGTTCAAGGTATAGGGCTATAGGCCTTGGGGCATTTGTGATGTCTTGATCAAACTTACACCCTTCTTGAAACTCACTGTACATCTGGACTTCTTACTAGCTTATTATGAAGTGCTAAGGCGTGTTTGGGGACATGGAGATTGGAGGCCAGGAGGATATTCTGGACTCAAGTGTCTTATGTGCTGCAGTCTTCATTTATGGGCATATTATGCCACTAGCAGTCCCTTCTAGTTTTGTTCCTGTCTCTAGGATTAATTCACATCTTTAAGTCACGCACTTAAATTCCATTTACACTGAATGAAAGAGATGGTGCCCACACACAGCAACACAAAAAGCCAATCCCGGGTATCCAATCCAGCCAAAAAGACAATGGTTGTAGGGAGCAGTGTGTCTCAAAGCTTAGTTCATGCTTGGATCTGGCCACCCAACCCAGGCCTGCAGTTCAATCTCTTGAGGTTGCAAAAGCAAACCCTATTTATGTGCTTCACTGCCTAATTCAGCTCACCAGAGATGACTTAACAGCAGTTTTCCCATATAGAATGACAGGATGTAGCTATAGATAGCAGTTTTCAGCCTCTTCTCAATAAATTTCTTAGCCATTTGTCCTTCATCCACACTTCCAAGCTTTCTACAAATGTCACTCAGAAATAAAGGTAAATTTAGAACCTTTCTCCACCAATAAATCACAACAGTGTTCAAAGCCTTAATTCCATATTAAAAGCTTGGTACCTCACAAACAAATATATGAAATATTATCAGAAGTACTTTTGAAATGAATTCACTCTAAACATTTCTGTAAAAAGCTAAGAATTATCAAGTTAAATAAGAAGACAATTTGGTTTTCTTGAGCAGCAACCTAATCCAAATTTTAGTCTTAGAACTTAGAAATTTTAATCTTGCCAACTGTTTTTGGGGCTAGATAAGATCCTGTCATACAGGTGAGACTTTTCTTTCACTTCTTGATAAAAGAACTAACAAATGAAAGCATTGTAGATGCAGGAGCTGGGAGACACCAATTCATACTTGTGGAGAGATCAAAAGGTTGATTACCCTACAAAGTTCATAACCAAATTGTGTTCTCACATTAGTACAAAAAATGAGTAGTTCCACTAACTGTGGTTCAGTTTCAGAGAAATACTCCAATGTTAGCACATCATGTTTAACTTTGAGGCTGTCTTACACATTTTAATTGAAAATACCATGAATGTTCCATGTGGAATGTAAATACAATGACAATTCATAGAGAACAATGAATGGGCTGCAATAAAATAGCAGTAAACAATTTGGTTATATGAGATTCTGCTGAAACCATGAATCACAAGAGCAAAATGAATGCCAGATAAGTCACTACTGTTTTTCTGTTCTGCTAGAGATTTTGTTATTCTATCAAAGTGTTCCAAGAATATTTTAATCTTTAAAATAATATATTTTAGAAGGTCAATTAAATCCTGAGAGAGACACTTTAGAGTAAAAATAATACTTTTTGAAAAGCCACTTGTTCTGGCAGTAGAAATGCAGCTTACTCAAGTTAAAAAAATGTAAAACCCCACATACTCTTCATCATAAGTGGTAGGAGATATTTACTTTTTGATATGCTCAAGCTGATGATGGAATTGGAGTCCACCATCAATCCCCCATAGCTGGAAACCTTAATTTAGTGGGAGCCTGACACAGCATTGAGAAATTCCACAGGCCTGCAGAGAGATATGTAACTAATAATTAACTTCAGCTGCACTGCTTTCCTTAGCCCATCTCCCCAGCATCACCCTCTCTAGAAGGTGATGTTTTGGGACTACTGTTTTTCACCAGCTGGGAAGCTTTGAACAAGTCTCTTCAGCACAGGCTTTCTGCTTTTTTTTCTCATATTTAATATTTTTTTCTCATATTTTTTTCTCATTTTTAACCTGAGAAGCCCTTGATTTTGGTTTGACTATCTATGCAGAATCCTATGTATAATTATTACATTGGTCTTGGGATGGGAAAAGTGGGTTGGACGTTTTGAAGACTATTAATTTTAAGACCCTTTCTTTTTTCCCCAGAATGTAACTGTGGAGGGAGAATGTGTGACAGCCAGACCGGAGAATGCCTCGCAGACAGTCCTGTAGTTTCTACTGGCACAGACTGCCCCACCATTAGTAAGAATAATACTATGAGAATACCAAAAGTGACTGCTGTTCTTGTATTTCAATGCTTGCAGATACTAACTTAAGAGCTTGGTTCTGCAGTGGGCTTGGCACTTATTCCTTGATCCTGCAGTGCACTTAAACGTGAAGATGCGCAATGTCCTGCTGACTGTGTATTTAAACATATGCTCAAGTGCACGTGAGTGCACAAGTACGTTCTGCTATACAGACTGAATATTTAGCTACCAACTGTGGAGCAGTAGAGATGTATCACCAAAGCCACTTCTCTAAACATAGAAACACAGTGACTGCAAAAAAATTTTCCAGCCCTAAAAACTGCCATGACTACTTTATTGCCACGACTACTGTCTTGCATTTCACTTCAGTTTTTTCTAGTTGTACATCTAGTATAAATTGTTACTGTTGAGAATTTGACATATACACATCAGTCAGTTGCTTTTCTGCTCTCTCTTATTCTAACTATAGGAAGCTATAGGAGTTTCCAAAAGTACTATGTTGTAACTACTAGTAAGCATTGATTATTATATTTTTTAATGCTAGTATTATTACATCTGCGGTTTAATGCAGAACACATAGGACATACAGGCTCCTAACCTGTTCCCAAGAAGAAGGGGATCCCAAAACGCAACCAGAAGGAGAACATTTGGCAGCTTCTGCCAACAAGAATACAGAATAGATGATACAAGCAAAAGTTCCTGTAGGAATCTGTTTCATGTTCATCTAAATCTCTAATTTTACTGGTGGCACAAATATCACTAAAAACAAGGTGGCACTGGAGGCATTCAGCCTGAACAAGGATGTAGTGATGTGCAAGCTTAATTCAAATGTGTTGCAACTGTGCTTTTAGAAGTTGTCTTCCTAATCAAATATGCATCCAACTGTCCAGCTGTTGGACATCCTTACTTCTCATACCACCAGATTTTAAATACAGAATTCTGTCTTCTGGCAAAATGAACTTGTTTTTTCACCACCACCACCCCCCATCTGTTGTTCTTTGGGACAAAAACAGGAGGAGCCTCTAGGGAATAGCCAGGAAATGCCTCATCTCGCTCTCCCTACTGATTACAGAGATGCCTCGACAGCCCCTCAGAGCAGTCCCATCTGGTGCTGCTCAGCTGGAAGCACTGTGACTGTGTTGTGGGACCTTTGGAAGTGGTATATGAAAGTGAAAAAAAAAATTGTATCCATCAGGACCCATCAATGACAAAGAGCAGGAACCCAATGGGGCAAGGGCACTCAAAAGTAAATTCAGGATGTCTGTTGTTAACTGATACAAACACTAAAAGAAAAAAAATGACGCTTTTATTTTCTTATCAGGCTGCGATAAATGTATTTGGGATTTGACAGATGACATCCAATTAGCAGTCCTGGCTATCGATGAAAGCAAAACAACTTTACTGAGCATTTCTACGGGTGTTGCAGCTCAAAAACGCTTGAATGACCTGAACCTCACTGCTACCTATCTCCAGGTACAAACAGTGGTGATGTTTCACTTTTTTAATTTAATTTCATTATATGAATTTCCACTCCATTTGCTTAAATTTCAATTCCTGCCCTCACTAAAGAAACTTTCTTCATGGGTGCACTGACTTCTTTTCCTCCACACACAGGCAGCGATGTCTGAAAAAAAGAACCACTCTGTGACTTGGACCTTCCAAGTTGATGATGCTGCAGATGAAATGAATGATCTCCTGAGAGAGGCAGAGACCCTTGAAGACCAGGTTTGTTCACAGCCTCCTGCCAGAGCACAGAGGCTTTGCAGCTTGTCATATTCACATGCTGGCACAGGAGGCTCACCAAACAAGGGTAGCTGAGAAAGCTTTCCATTTTTAAACCTTCTACTTTACTTAGGCTCAGAATTAGAAGTATAAAATCAAGTCATCAAACCTGATGACTTGATCTTCTTGAAGATGACTTCATCTTCAGATTCAATCAAGAAGATGAATCAAGTCATCTTCTCAGAAAAGGAAGGGAGCAGGGCCAAAGTCTGCTGAGCATGGTCAGAGGTTTATCTCCTCCCCTCAGGACCCAAGTTCCCACCTCAGTCCCTACACCCCAGGCACAACATTTGATCTGAGGTATACACACTGCCTTAGTATTTCAGAGCAAAGTAACCAACATTAAAGTAATTTGGACTGACTTTGGGAGCCCTTGTACTATATTTATTTTACATGTACGCCCTTGTAAAAATCCATTTAGCCTGATTAGACACTTCACAATACACTATGAAGCTGCCAGTGTAAAAGCCTTTTGAGGTACCCACTAAGACAGAAGCTGATCAGTACTCAAGATATGTTTTAACACAATTATAATCATAAATGTTATATCCTCATTCAACTGACAAGCTATAAAATTAAGGTTATCTACTCTCAGCTCACATAACACTTCTACTGCACCCTAAACGAATACTGATATATGTTAAGAGAAGAAATAAGGTTCGAAAATTGTTTCTCCTCTATTTTAAACAGGTATTATTATCCAGTTTTCTGTTGCTGCTATATATATATATATATATATACATATAGTGAAATACATCATGTGATGTTATTCCCAAGCAGAGATAACCACAGCTGCAGTATGACTAGAGTATATTTCATGCTTATTGCAAAAAGCCAGACCTTGTATTCACTTACAATTCCTTCACGAGACAAATTTATACCTTAGGCTAAAACTGAGATACAGGAGCAAGAAGAAGAAACACAAAGGAAGAGAAAAAAGGGTTGTATGGAGAGGTGGAAGAGAAAATGTGAGGGTTAGTATTTTTTAATCGTCACTTAACAGAAAGGGCACTGCAGAATTACAGACTGTGTGTTCAAAAGAGAGGTTTGAATAAGAATAATAAATGGGATCTGAAACTCCCAGAGTCTGCTGGGGATGAGCTTAGAGTAAAATCACACAAAGCTCAATCCTAAATGTTTGGCAGAGCCCTGGGGGACCCATGCACCTCTCCTTCCCAGGCTCTGGGCAGATTCCAAGACAAGTCTCCCTGTGCCAGTGGAAATTTGAGGGTAACTGAGAGCACCCCTCACTCATGCTGCTATGCTTCCCATCAAGTTTGTGGCAATTGGGAAACCTGTCTCAGTAATTGCCCATGCAATTAATAGTCAATAAAATGTTTGGTGAGGAAAGAGCATTATGCAAATGTGTTCTGCAAAAGGCAGCTCCATCGCTGCCTTCCAACTCACCCTGGTGCCACTGAAGGCTGCGTGGCAGGAGGGAGGCTGCAGCCATCACCCCGGTCTGGTGGGATTAAATAGGCATAAAGCCAGCACAGCAGCAGCCTAAAATCTTCGTGGCTTATCTCCCAAACTCAAACTGGTTTTACAGTGGGGATTCTTGCTGCTGCAGCCCCAACAAGGGCTTTAAACCAAACACCTTGCTATTGGCACGCTTGTGGTGCTGTCTTACATGTGCACACACACACTCCAAGCCCAGGAAATGTTGAGAGTAGCCGTATTTCCTCCTCCTTCCTGAGACATAACAGTGAAAATTAAATCCAAGGACTCCCAAAGTTAATGACTGTTTAGGAAACACGATAACTGTGCCATGGTTCACTTCCCTTACATCCTCACCTAGTGCCTCACCATCACCGTTTGGGGACCATGTCGCCTCGTGCCTATATAGGGGAACACAGAATGGTGTACAGCCTCCACCATAATATAGGATAGGAGTGTGGCTATGCTCTTCAGGGCATTTTGAACCCTGACTCTCATTTTCTTAATTTAACAAGTTGCATAACTGACAGCCTCGCAGGAGGGAGACAGTGATCTAAAAATGGTGGGGAGCTTCACACCTTGTTCTTCAGTCTATATGTTTACTCAGGAAATATGATACACAGCAAAATGATCCAGCCCTGCTGAATGCCTAGGAGACTCAGCAGATGGGAGCTTTACAACTGTACATAATTTATGGCAATTTGATTGCAGCAAATGATGGATAAATATGGGACAGATTTTAATCTCTCACTCTGCAATTCTGAAAATACCGACAAGACAGCCCTTCATTTCAGACTGTAAATGTTACTTTATATGATAAATGGACTTTCACATACTCATCAGGAGAAAGCAAAATGTGTGTTTACACTGCTCATTGCCACACACACATATGGATCTGAAAAAAAATCTAATATCTTGCTCACATGGTTTATTCATAGGGAAATCAAGCATCCAGCAAAGGCCTACTGATACAGAAGGAAACCACGAAGACCAACAACCGTGCTACACAGCTCATACAGCAGCTCCATAATATGAAGGATAACATTCAAGGTAAATAGATTTCTTTCTGGTTCAGCTCAATGTGAAGCATGTGTTAATGAAACCTCCAGCAAAAAAATGTCATTGCACCTGGGCACTCTCACAAAGCAACCCACAGGCTTTAAACATAAAGCTCTTAGAACCTGCAATGCCATGATGAAAAGTTGTCTCTCTTCAAAGACAACTGACGCTATGGGTTGATTTGGTCTGACAACCAGAATAAGAGCTTCTCTTTTTTTCTCTCTCTGAAAGAGAAAAATAATTATAAATAGGTTTACATGGAATACTTCAAAGTAATTCAATTTGTAGTCTCTGATTGAATAGCTGCTGAAGGTATTTATATAAACTTGTGGAGAAAAAAAAAAAAAAAAAAAGAGCTGGTATCAGACTAGGGCTGAGTGCAGCCACAAACACAAGCACAGGATGGGAAGTGAAAGTGCTTAATGGCTTCCCTGTTAGAAGATTCATGCAAATGCACTTTTCTGATCATGCTGGTAAATAATGGAAGGCATGCGAACAGCTAGACAGATTTTTTTTAAAAAAGCACTTTTCCTTTTGAACCCACAGTAGTCAGTTAGACCTGACTAACTCTGGTGATCCCTCTGTTGAGTTTTACTTCTGTTCAATTTTTTGCATTTTAGGAAATTGTTCCTGAGTAGGATTTCTCTGATTCATATAACTTCATGCGAATGCTTCTTAAAAGCAAAAGATGCTGAATAGTACATCATTTCATGAATTTGCCATTTCCCCAAGCTCAGTGTGGAAGGTGAAAGATAAATGTGATGATGCAAATCTCCCAAAATTAGAAGAATGTAACCAAGTGTTTTTTTATGTTAAAATGGGACAAACTGTCACCATGTTCTGCTCATCTGTGTGTATGATGTGAGGGAATGCAGATAAAACTTTTATCCATCTTTGGACAACATGATAGAGCAATAACTGCATCTCTAGAACTAACATAAATTTCAGAACATTACTTCTCTTCTGACTGTAAATGTAGGTATTTTAGACCTTTGCAGATGAAGATTTTTGATTTACAGCCTCAGAGACTGCTTGGATCTTCAAGAATTTTTACTGTACCATACCTCTAAGGATAAATGGCAACAGTGAACACTTTCCCAAGCACAATTGCACTTTAAAAAGTTTTCTTAGTCAGAGAAGATCAGCTTCATCTGGAGTATCTCTGACATAATGTTATTGTGTTCACATATAAAACTAAGATTAAACCAGTTGTAGCCTCTTCTTCTGTAACTTCAGAAAGTAATAAAACCCCAGGTGAGCGTACACAGAAGCATCCCTGTCCCCTGTAAACCTGCATCATGAAAGTATCCATCCTGCAGTAGAGAATACTAATTTCTCCCAGTCCTTTGCAAAGCCAACAGTGTAAAAAGCTGTTTATGCCACCAGAATAGAAAGGTTGATGGGCAGATGAAGTTAACTAGCCCTTTTTCAGTTAATAGAAATCCTTGATTAACAGACCCGAGTAGTTCTGATTTAACACAATTATTGCAAGTTCTGTGGCAACTTTTGTAAGGAAGATCTGTAATACCCCAAACATTATCCTTGCTGATCATTACCTCCATGGGTGCTTCAACCAATATTTCAATTTTAGTAAACATAGTTAGCAATCCTGTCACAAAGATGAGGCAAGCTAAGACCATGCACACAGCATGTTACAAATGTACTACCTTCTTATACCTATAGTGGTAGATCACTTCTGATTACTGCTGCATCTCTCACATTTTATTTCAATAGTTACTGAGTACAGGTGTCATCCTAAGCTTTGTTGTATGTCACCAGCATTCACTGGCTGACTCGTGTGGATAGTTCTTTTGTATCATTAGTTGTTTGGGGGAGGACAGGAATTACAGAAGGCAGAAATGTGTCTAGTTTGGGGCACAAATAGCAGAAGTCATGTTGGCCTGTCATAGAAGAAGCAGCACCTATGTCTGTGATGAAAAAGAGTGTTTGTTCAACCCAAAAAAAAAGTTGCAAGCAAGTGGGTGAAAGTTATTTTCATCATGCATAAAAATATTCTCCAGCATCACTACTGCAGAAGGCAAGCCTGACTAAGGCTTGAAGGCTCTACTGAAGGTAAGCTGCACGTGTATGCACACATCTGTATGTGTATACATGCGTGCCAGTATGAGAAGGAAAAAGAAAGCCGCAGAGGCACTTGTGGTCATCAATTGCTGCTGAGACTGAGCATTTAAAGCTTCACTAATGAGTTCAGGAGCCATCCAGAAACTGCATGAAAGGACATTCTGCCAGAGAATCAGTTGTGCCACAAGTACACATAGATATTTTATTAAAAAATTATAAGATCCGTAGAGCTGCCTTGCCAGATCTGGCTATCCACAAATCCAGTGATGAATGCAAGCCAAAGCTACTCACAGGGTATGAAAGAGGAGGTGGTTGGTATTCAAGGCCAAGGATTGAAAAGTGAGAAAACTTTGTAATGCTTGCTCAGGGAATGGGTAAACTCAATTTCAGCTGCAAGGATTCAACAGCATTTTTTGAACTGAGACCAAAACCTTGAAATAATATCCATCTCCAAACCAGCTAGGCAGCGTCATGCCAGAAGCCTTATGTTACGTCTTTAGGGTGCCTCAAAATTCTTCAGAGGGACAAAGAGATTATTTCAGTCTCTTTGCTGATGTTGTTGTTTAATAAGCATCACATTTTTGCAGTAGCACTTAAAAACCACGATCTTGGAGGAAAGCCCTGGTCTGCTACATGCCCCAGAGCTCAGAATAAAAAGACGATCCCAGCCTGTGAGAACTGCCAAGCCAAATAATGCACACTACCCATGCCTATTTAATCTCATCCTCTTCTGATGAGACCCACACATATGCCATGAAGTGTGATTTATTTACAGCTTTAATTTTAAGACTGTATTAAAGATAATAATTATCCTTCATAGAGTGGTAGCATAATTAAAATTTTCTTTCGCCATCAGCAAGAGATGGATTTACAAAAGTAAGAGTACTCCACAGAAGAGCGCTTACTTCTCTGTAGCATGCTGGATTGACCATCTGTTCCCTTTTTCCCACAGAAATCAGCAGCAAGATGAAATACTATGCAATTCAACAAGAGCTGAGCCCTGAGGAAATTGCCCAGAAGCTGAGTGTGGCTGAGGAGATGCTGAAGGAGATCAAACGCCGTAAGCCTTTCACTAACCACAGGCAACTTGCAGCTGAGGAGGAAGATGCAGCAGAGGACTGTAAGTTTTGAATCTGTTTTCAATTCATCCAGATGTTGATGCACAGCTGGCAGGAGCTGGGCAGCTTGGGACATAATGCTGAGCCCCTGGGGAGGACCAGGAGGTGCTGGTGGGTTGGGCAGCTGCAGACATCACAGTTTAGGAGAATATAAGACCAATATATGAGACCTGTGTGCCCATTAGCAGACTTCTATCCGTAATTATTTACACAGGAAGTGAAAGAGATTAAATAATAATTCCTGCTCCTGATGGTTGGAAGAAAAACAACAAAAAAAAAAGTGCACAAGATCAAATCTGGGAAAGAAAAGAATAGGAAAAGTGTTATCTGCCAACATGAAAGGAATCCTGATTTCAGTCCCTGAGTGTGGTTCACCACAGCCAGTCTCCTAACCCAAGCCAGTACAACTCTGCTGACTTCAGGAGACTGTCAAGCATTAAACAAACATAAGGACTACAGCTTTTCCTTTCCCTGCCTTCCTCCACACAGCTAACAGAGCAGTGGAAAAGGGGCCAGCAGAGGCATAGCTCTGATGGACACGCTCACTGAGCCCATCACAGCAGCCAGAGGTGACACTGTTTCCAAATGCCTACCCCAGGTCTCTCCTTGCTGCTCCCATGGCAGAACAAGCAGCAAAATGTGTTTGTGTTGCACATGTGTCTGTGTGTGTGTACGTTTGTCTGTGCCTGCTATGGAGTGACATATCAGTGACATCTGATTTTTTTCCCAGTGCTGCAGAGAGTTGAAGAGTTTCATGAGAGGTACAATGACACCAGATCTCTAGTTTCTGATGTGAAGGAGCAGTTCCATGAATATGATATGAAGCTGTCAGACTTGGAGGAGACAGTAAACCAGGCATTTGACTATGTTATACGAACAGAGGATATGAATCAGGAAAACACAGCCAATCTTCAAAAGCATGAGGTATTATGCAGTATATTTATCATAAGTATCTGTGAATAGTTCATGTTTGCCAGTGCTTAAAAGAGTGGATTGCAAACAATTGAGATTCAGGAATTACCACACACACACACACGCACGCACAAAAAAAAAAAAAAAAAAAAAAAAAAAAGGAAATCCTTGGGCTACTCAGCAGGATGAGCTTTGAGCTTGACACTCCAGTTCTACACAATAAGTTGAGAAGTACAAGGTGTATTACTTATTCATGAAGTCACAATAAATGCCAGATTTTGGCACAGCATGTTGCAGCTGGCCGAGGAAAAGATGGTTACTAATGCCTAAACATAGGAAGTTGTATTACAGCAAATCCCAAGAAGCTTAAGATTCCAACTAGCATGGCTGCTATAAATACTGTGGTAGAAACATTTCACCTGTTATGTACTGATTTATAATGTGACACTGGAACATGTTGCCCAGAGAAGCTGTGGATGCCCCATCCCTGGAGATGTTCAAGGTCAGGTTGGATGAGGCCCTGAGCAACCTGGTCTGGTGGGAGGTGTCCCTGCCTATGGTAGAAGGGTTGAACTGGATAATTTTTGAGGTCCCTTCGAACCCAAACCATTCTATGACTCTATCATGATGAAGGACTTCATGCTCTCAGAAGTAACTACATTCTCTTGAAATAATTATTTATAAAGACAGTGCCGAATTCATGCCCTGGTGACTGGTTTCATACTGTCCCATCCAAACTTTCTCCCTGGTCCTCTTTAAATGAAATGCCTCATTTTTTCAGGAAGAGGAGATGACTATCTTTACATCAGGAAGCACAAAGCCATTCTCTAATTGCTCCACAACAGATATCTTAAAACTACGTTTCCTACTTGGTGGGTGAACTGCCTTGCTATGAGGCTACAGCAGTTTTCCCTTATGCTCTGTCCAGATGAATAGTTCTAGTATTTTGAACAAAGCAATTGGTCCAGAGGAGAGCTCAGATATCTTCCTCCTAGAACCCCTGTGGAAGGGGGAACATTTGCATGTCAGTGGTGGTGTTAGGTTCAGATAACATCTGGAAATTGGACTTTCAAGTCCTTCATCCCAGGAAGATACTTAACTCATCAGTCATATAGAGAGATTGTGGTGGGGTTTTTTGTTTGTTTGTTTTGTTGTTGTTGTTTTTTTCCTTCCAGAAGTTTTGTGACTTCTTTGTTTTCTTAAGAGATGCAAAACCAGAATGTCCCACCTAAATATGTTTTCCTCAGTTACTTTTTTATCGGGGAAAAAAATGACAAAAATAAAAATTCGGGACCATTTGATCCTAACTGCTTTCATTTCAATGGCTGAAATTGTTTGGAGTCTGGAAGAGAGCAGTTTGTGATCTTGTGTGATCACAAGAATGATCTGAATTCAGGCTAATCTCTGGGTTTCAGAGCACCAGTGGCTGCACTTTGAGCTCTTGAAATCTGCCATGCTCAAAGTTCATGCTGGTGTGGAAGGTTTACTAATTCAAAAGATAAAACAGGCACACTTGTTCTTGTGAATTCTTCTATGAGGACCTTGGGATCTTTATTTATAAAGAGTCTTCTGCTTTTTCATTTTTAATTATTATAATGCCAAACTGCAGATTATCTCACATTTATGAATTGAAGTCTTAATTATGCTGGTTGTAGTCATAATTTTTCTGGTTTTAACCACTTGGATTTTCATTATTCCCCACAGTGAAGGCACATGCTGTATAAAAATATTGTTCACATTAGCTTCATTATTGACATGAAAAAGAATTCTCAAGACTGTAAGAATTCTCAAGACTGCAGACAAAAAAAAAAAAAGTTTCCAGGCCACAATGAAAAAGTCCATGTTTAATTTGTTTCTGCTGGCAATGCACTGAATAATGCTTCATCCCAGTAACTGCTCAGGCTGTAATATAAAAAGAAATTAATTCATACAAATAAAAAAGAATATTTCACAAGGACAAGAAAATATAAGAAACAACATTATAGTATGCAGCTATTAGGGTTATCTATGAAAAACAGACTTAATTTACCTGAAATCTACTTTATCTTTTGAATTAACTTTAGTAACATGACAAAAACAGTAATACTGTTCTAGCAGTTCACACACATTTTTGGATTTTATTTTTTTTTGTAGAAACAACATGAGAAAATAAAAGAGCAGGTAGATGAAGTGAATGGCATTCTGCTAAGTGCCACAACTACTTTGGCAGGACCACAGAAGATCAACTCAGAGTTAAGTGAGGTAATAAAGGTAGGTGCCTTAGTGACTTGTTTAAATGGTATGCCCTGAATTTTTGAATTTTTGAAAAGTCATGTGCTTAGATCACTGAGTGAAAACCTCTAGTTTTTTATACTGCTTCATAGAAATATTGATGAATATTTCCCAAAAAATGTATAAATCTTCCTGAATGGAAAGCCTTGTAATTACATTTTGCTGTCTTAGAAAAATAATAGAAGTAGACCTTACTGTGGGCAAAGCTGACTGAAGGATTTTGCTGTAGGGTTCTCATTTCATAATGAGCAGCTGCCAAAAGGCCCAAAGGTACTCTGTTGGCAGGTTGCACTTTGCTCATTCCAGCAAGTGAGCATGGGAGACAGCTTAAGATCCCACATCTCGGTGTTAAAAGCAGTGATGGTCAGAATGTAAAATTTACATATAAACATATTGTCTTATTGAAATCCTCATCTGCAACTGTCGAATCCAGTGTTATGAATGAGACAAGGTGTTGTGGGAAATTTTTACTTTAAAATTCCACGTGGTTTTTGTTTTTTCTATTTTTTTTTAAATAAAAGTGGGATTTTGCTAACTAAATCTTTTGCCATTTTACAAAAACTTTTATTTCCATGTCTTACATTAAGATTTTGAGATAGTTTAAGACAAATGAAAATTCTCCAAAAGCAATCACTTTAGTCATAGGTGCCCAAAGCAACACAAAAGCAAATACCAAACCCGTTCATTTTTCTTTGGAAAAGTAATTTGTGAAAGCAGAAAGAAGACAGCTTTCTTTAACTATAGCAATCCCAGGGTGACCGAGCAGCATGATTTTTTTTTCTCCTGTGTTTTCTGTAAAATAAATTGCTGCAGCTTATCGTTCAGTATCCCCCATTCCTGTGGGTAAGTCTGCACATACAGATGTTTACTCTGCAGGGAAGTAGTATGAGAACATCATGTATCTTCCATCCTCACCAGTGATGAGTATCTTCATGCTTCACTCATTCATTCTTTTTCACTCCCTCACTTTCATCCTTTTTTTTCTAGTATTTTGAGGCCACAATGATAATCACCAAATTTACCAGCAAGGTTGTATATTGGAGACGTGAATGCAGGTCCAACAGATCTTCCCCACAAATACTTCACATAAGGAAGGCATATGGCTAAGGCAAAGTGATGCTACTTCTCCTTGCCTATACATACACAGAGTTAGCAGTCTGAAGGAGTCCTGTAAGTCAGACTAGCCCAAGATGTCCTCCTTCCATGAGGGCTATCCCTATGCAAAGAGAGAGAATGTGATGAGGGCCTGTTCTCACAGCTGTGTGTGGCACAGCTTAGAGCTGTATTGCTAAACTCCCTGCTCCTCTCCAGCATCACCTCCCCTACAGATTGCCCCCGAGGCACAGGCACTTCTCCATGTTATTCTCCAAAGAAGCAGGTCTGGGAGGGCGGCAGCTGGCCAGGGCCAAAACAGTGCCAAGGATCAAGCAATAATAGGATGTTGTGAAAGCCAGCCCACCCCAGCACTATTTCGTTTGCTTGTATAGATAGAGTTTAAAAGTCCCAAATGCTAATGTCTGTCCTGCAGTCTTACAGAGAAGAGGTTTTAAAAAAAATGGTTTCCATCTCCTAATTTAGTAAAAACCACAATGAGTGGATCTTGCAAAGTTTTGATTTAATTATTCCACCTATTAGCAATTCACACCAAAAAGCTTCACATTGGCACCATTCTGGAGCAAACATAAAGGATGGTAAGATATCGTTCAGCTGTCTCTCTGTTATATTTCACAAATATTTCTCCAACATCTTTTAAAGGGATTTCTGGAATTTTTGCTGATTTTTATTTACCTGTGTTTGCCTTGATCCACCAACATTCATGACAGACTCTTTCCTGACCTTTACTCTCCATTTTATGCTAAGCGTATAACATAAAACAAAATAAAAGCATTATAATAATGTAGAAAGGTACAATAAAACATAATAATCAAAATATAGGTTTGATTTTTTACAATATTCATCTTCTTTCCTTCCTTGTATGTTTTGTTCAGAATGTGTCAGGGTTCTACGCAGAAATAGATGGAGCGAAAAAGGAACTGCAAGAAAAAATAGCCAATCTGTCTCTGTTTGATGATGATTTGGTAGAAAAGGCTATGCATCATGCACACAACCTACGAGGACTTGCTGATGAGTTGGACCGGTAAAATTTAACTTCAACAGACTCTTCATAGAAATGCTACTGATTGAACAGCTGAGTGAACTTAGAGACAGGCAGAAACACCGTAACATTAGATATGCTGTCTGTAAATAGGCATTAAACAAATTGCTGGGAACTCATGTATGGGAGGAAACGTCATAGTCCAGAGGCAACAGCTGAAACTGAGCAAAGCAAAATCTATTCATCTTGTCAAAGAATAAACAAACATATATCTCATGTGGTATTATTCAATTTCTAATTTGGCACATTCTCTTCTTCCCATAGCAAGAGATTAGGAAAGGTAGATTACTAAAAAGTAATACAATACAGGCAAATTAAATGGGGTTTACAGAAACAGCTTATGTCAATAAGTTATGTCACATTACTGTTTAGCAGTGTGGGCCAAAACAAATGGGATTTGTGATAATTTTTATTTGAGAACTGGTTTACACATGTAGTTCTGAAAGAGTAGATTGTACACCAATGAAACTAGCCCCCTGCAACACCAAACATTTGCTGCACGGCCTCCTATTTTGCTGAAAAAAAAAAGCGAATACATAAACTTTCCTTCAATTTACTAAAAAGTCACCTCTAGGCGGATTTGAAAGATGACTTTATCTCCAATTGGTACTAGATGTGAAAAAATCACTGCTGCAAATGATTTGTTATAGAAAATGCCTCACCAAATTCTACCTGAAGTAACATCATAGACATATGTTTTTGGAAGATAAACTAATAACTACTAATTGAGTGTATTATCTAAATACCAGTTGTTTCTTAATATTCGTATGCACTAGATGGGAGATTAAAACAGAGAAAAAATAACAGATGGTTTTCTTTTAAAAAACTGCATAAAGCTGCCATCTGAAACTGTTGTTCTATACTGCTACACAAACTACAGACAACCTAAAAAACAAACAATATGTTCAGTCTGAGATCGGCTAGCTGGGGGTAGCAGAATCGCTTGAAAGAAAATACCCCATATGGCTAGCCTTCATCCCTCACTACAATAATTTAAACATGATTACCAACTCCAACACATTCAGAATTTAATAGAAAGCAAGCAGAAATAATTACAAAATATCCAGATGGAAATGTGCTGACTCTTTTATTTGTTGAGAAGATTGTCCTGCAGTAAAACTTTAATCCTTTAAAACTTTTAGCCTGTCTTCAAATCTTTTTTTTTTTTTTTTTTTTTTTTAATGGGTTTGCTTTATAAGCCCATTAGGCTTTTATTTGGTAGAGGTTCTTCTTTTGTCTTGGGGGAATATAGCAGGAAATTCTTGCAACAGTTCTGGAAACTGGAAAATTAATAAGTCCTCAGTGTGCAATTACTTTGAAGTGAATACACATGCATACATATAAGTATATATATTATATATAGTGTGTATATATAATATACTACATATAATAATGTATATTATATAACAATATAATCTATCTAATACGTATATAGGTTATAATATATATATCTAATATATACTCTGAATTCTGTTTATCAGAAGAATATTAAAAATAATACTTGAAGTTACTAACAGTTGAAGGTTGAGCCCTAAACCAGCTGCTGTTTTAATGTCCCCTGAAGACCAGTTGCAACCTAAAATGCAAATCAAGCTCTACCATGCCAGCAACGCTATAATGCATTTCTTAATTTTAACTTTTTGCAAAATTTCATGACCAATAGGCAGTTGATCTGATCTTCCCCCTTTTCCCACTTACATTTGGAAAATACAAACACCCTGGTGTTACAGCTCTTCTGATCACTGGTACACACAGATCTTTCTATTCACAGCCAGAAGTTATCCCTGTAGAAGGGAATGGATCTATTATTCTTTCAATTTATGGAATATGTAATCTAGAATTTAAAAAAAAATAATAATGATAAAAGCTTAGATGTTACTTGTTGTCTCTCACAAAGACATTAAAGGCAACATTCCCGACATTAAACACCTGGGAAGTACCTTATATCCACCTAGTTTTCTCCTGCTTTAGTTTGGCATAGATGGTCATACCCAATGAAGAGAATATGGCTCAGGCTAAGTGTATTTGTATGCAATTATGTAGTCAGAATTCACAGAATATTAAGAAAGCTACTAAATTTGAAACTAATTTGATTTACTTTATTTTCTTCCTCCTTTTACTGTCTCTTTAACAGGAATTTACATGGTGTTGATACAAACGGGTTGGTACAAAGGGCAATAAATGCTTCAAATGTGTATGAAAACATTGCCAGTTACATCGAAGAAGCTAATAAAGCTGCACTGCTAGCACTGAACACAACAAACCGTGTCAATGATGTAAGTAGTTTTCATAATATCAGCTTTTACTTTGCAATGCTGCAGGGGCTTTGGATACCTAAGTATGAAGAAAAAACAAGATCTGGCTTCACTGTCAGCATCAAAGTTCTCACTGCACATTTTGCTTCATGTACTATTTCCTGAATTAAATACTAGGTCATTAACTACTCTGCCAACCTAAATTTCCCTGTTATGTGAAAAGATACAATAGGTCCTTCCTGTCCTTAAGTATAGGAAGATGCTTCTTTGTGCTGTTCACACAAACTGAGGCACTCCTGTAAAAGTCCAGACAACTCCCTGGCCATGTAGGAACCCAGAGCTGACATTCAGTGCTTGAGTCCTCCTACTCCACACAGCACCATGTGGTAGGAAAGGTGGTCAACACACCTAAGAGGAGCATCACTATTTCTCATTAAAAGTTAAAATGAGGCAAGTAGCCCACATGCATACTCACTGCTGTGATGAGGATGCTAATTTTATCTAGATAAATATTTTATGTGCATTTGTGTATGTGTAGAGTTTTAAAAGTAAAACTACTCTTTTTTTGCTACTCTTTAAAAGTAGCAATTTGTTAGTGGGAGAGAAAGAGGAATCGGCTGGATTGACCCCTAAGGATCACTGGGCTGTCAAGCCCTCTGCTTACAGCATGCTACTGGGGACCAGAAACAGCCCCCCATGCAGCACATGTGTTCATTACCCATCAGAGGCGACAGTCAAAACAAACACAGTGCCCAAATAATGTGCATCATGAATACCAAGTTGGTCAGATTGGAGTTGATAAACTAAGAGGACTTCTGTGCTTTCTGCATTTTTGTTATTCAGTATTGCTCTCCAGAAAGTATTCATTTCTCTGAACTTTTATTGCGGTCCACAGAAAAATTGCTTTTAGACTTCTTTTTCTATTCCAGCTGCCAATCTTAAAATGTCAACAAGGAAAATGAAACCACTGTGATTTTGCAATTGCATTTATATCAAGTAATATGTTACCTATAATTAAACACAATAAAAAGGAAACATTTGGTAAGCGTTATTATGACTTTATTTTTTGGAACATACTTGCAGGCTGCTGTTGGAATTGATACTCAGGTCATCTACCATAAAGGTAAAAGCGAAGAACTTCTCAACCGAGCCATGCAGCTGCAACAGACAGCAGATTACAGTAAATATATATCCTTTCTACTTTCCCTGTCAGTTTATAAACGTGTACACTAAAAGACATTTCAGAAAAACATCACTAAGGCAGAACTATCGCTGTAACAGAAGAGTGTATTGATCGAAGTGATAATACAAAGTATTGAAAAGGCCACGGGCACAGTTTGAGTAGTGCATGTGTCTTCATCCTGCCAGGTATTGAATGTTTATTTCATTTACAAAAGGACTATTTAAGATATAACCACTATTTAGTATCTGATCCCACAAACAGTTTTTCACATGTAAATATAATCAAAGTAGTTGACTGAAATCAATTCAATATAGTTTAAGTGCTCAGAAAGCTGAATTTAACCAGTGAAGGATAATAATAAATTTTAAAGGATTTTGACCTCTTTTTCACTGAAAACGAAGGAAAGTACTAAGATTACAGAAATGGCCTCTTCAATTTTTCAGGACCTTCTGAATTCCTTAAAACTTCTCCTTTTGGAGCTATTTCAGCAGTCCAGGTTAATCAAAGAGAGATGGTGCTGACTGAAATACAGTTTTCCAGATTTTTCTAAGGAGCCCTGGGGAAAGCAAATAATGGCAATGAGTTTCAAGGTTGCTCTTGACATTGGATTATGTGAAGTTAAGAGTGCTACTGTGCCATATAGTAGAAGATGTCCTAACATATTGCCAATGGTGTATTAAAGGCTAAACATACCTCTACAAGAGAAAACATACCTTTTTAAAATGTGACTTTGATACCATTCATCTGTACCTCCTGTTTTTCCCCTGCAGGTAATGATTTAACTGTTGCAGACACCAGCCGGCATGTTAATGGCACTCTGGCCAGAATGAATGCTCTGCGAGGCCAGCTGATGAGAGCCATCACAAAAATGCAGTCAGCAGAGCCAGGTTGTACAAGACTTCTTTATGATGCATTATCTTCAAATGCTTAAGAATGTATTTTATCTTTGCATATAGCCTATGAAGATGGTATTAAGATTTCAGTCGCAGGAAGATTCAAAGGAATATGGCTGAAACAAGAGCTAGTCAGTAAAGATAAAAATTTAACATACTCATGGTGAAACAATGGGTATCTCATCATTTTCAAAGTGCTGGCAACAGATGGTTTGAATCTTTGGCAAAGTTCATTTCTTTTCATTACCTATTATTATGTAGTGGAGGCCAGACAGCGCTTGGAGCAAGCTAAGCAGAAGACTGCACAGGCTGAGAGCACTACCACGACAGTAAATCAGGCTACAACTCCCATGGATGAGAACGTGAGGTTGTGGTCTCAGAACATGCAAGACTTCCAGCACAGCTCAGCTGCATACAAGAGTGCCATGCATTCAGCTGGGGATGCAGGTATGGTGGCCTGAGTTTTGCTATTCCATAGTGTTAAAAAGGAAGGGAACCATAGATTCACAGAATCACAGAATGGTTTGGGTTGGAAGGGACCTCTGAGACCGCCTAATTCCACCCCCCTGCCCTGGGCCCACTGGCCCAGGCCCCACCCAGCCTGGCCTTGAACAACCCAGGCCAGGGACAGGGCATCCACAGCTTTTCTGGGCAGCTTGTACCAGTGCCTCACCACCCTCTGTGTGAAGAATTTCTTCCTAATATCTAATCTAATCCTACCCTCTTTTAATTTAAAGCCAATACCCCTTGTCCTATCACTGCACTCCCTGACAAAGAATCCTTCCCCAGCTTTCCTGTAGGCCCCCTTTAGGCACTGGAAGGCTCTCGCTAGAGCCCTCTCTTCTCCATGTTGAACAACCCCAGTTCATTCAGCCTGTCATCACAGGAGATCTTCATATGAAGATTGATAGGAAGATTTACACTGCACTTTCATTTCTTATAATCTTACAGAATTTTATCTATAGGAAAAAAAAAATAAAATAAAAATTGCAGTTGCTAGAGATTCATTCTCCTTTAAAACTTCTGGATACATGGGCATTTCCAAAAATGACTTAAACACTTAAGGGCTGAAGTCTTGCTGGTTTCTAAATCAGTTTTATCAGGGTGCCAAGGCCACACTGAAAGGTAGGCAGATTGATTAAATAATGCTCGCTATTATCATTGGCAGCTCAGCTTTTATTTTTGTAACATTGGGAGGCATTTGGAAACAGGGCCCTTTTGTCCTCAGTAGTACAAACATGGAGTTGAAACTGCCCCTGATTTGAGGAGCTTGTAGTCTAAATAAAGGGGACAAAGAGGATTAGGGAGGAAATATAATACTTAAAAATAATACTTAAGCGGGGCGATTGCTGAAGAAGCTTGTAAACATCATATTAATTCCACTTTTATTATGAGGGGGGCGGAGGAAGAATAGTAAAAAAAAAAAAAAAAAAAAAAAGTGAGGGTTTGTTATGAAAAGCACAGCATACTGCTACAAAGGGGGCTGGCATGGGAAGTACTCCAGTTAGATGTGACTGTGATTCACAGCCTGGGGAGACAGATGCTGCCATGCCTGGGGACCTCAGAGGGCTCTCAGATCAGCTCTGTGCATTGCCAGGAGGGGATGACCTGGCAAGAGGAACGTCCATCAAGGCCCAAGAGAAAGTTACAAAATATGTTCAGCCAGGTGCCTGCACCATCATGCCAATAACACTGCTATGGCAGAGGAAGTCTGTAAGCTGACATGCTCAAACTGTCTTTGAATAAAGCTTTCATTTCATTTTTGGAAGGGTAAGAACATGTCTTGGCTGTACAATTTGAGAAGCTTCCCTGTGTTGCCATTGTGCAGGGAACTGATGGGCTTCAGCACAGAGGTTGAAAGACAGTTTGGGAAGGAATACACAAAAGGAGAAAGTGTCTGGAAGGTTATAGTCAAAGTTATTTCCTCCTTGACGGTTTGCCTTCTATTATTTTTTGTGTTTTAGTACTGGGTAAGAGTAGCTTTCACCTTCATCCCAAAGACTAAAATAAATAAATAAGTAAAAATCAATATTCTTCTATGTTGAAGAATGCCATTATAAAGGGCAAAAGGAAGAGATTTATGGTGATATTTTATAATAGTACTAGGAGTAATAGATGCTAGTTTGGTGCTTCCATGTCACAGTTGTGTTTCAATTTTCATACCTCCAGTTTCAAATAGATTAAAAGCCAGCTTTTCAATATATCAGATCAGATACAGTTCCAATTCATTTGCTGATTATTGTTTTAAAGGGACATTTGAAATTTTCTATATCACTTTCTGAGCTTGCAATTTCTTACTTAAAGACTAAAGTTGTTTTGTTTTATTTTGTTTTTCCAAATGCTCATTGTAACATGGTTCATTTCAAAAGGCAGAGCAAAATTCTGTAAGTTGATTATTTTACTGTGGTGTTGCGATGTGTTTTTTTTAATGTAGAATGTTTAATGAATACTAGAATTAATATGTTACATTAATTCACTGTGCTTCTTTGATGATTTGTTGAAATAATGGCACTTTAATATACAGTAAGGTTTATATGGAATATCTGAGTACTGATCCCCTGCATATAAGGACTTTCAGGTCGTAAGGGGAATAACTGGAGGATTGGGTCCTCTACCTGCCTCTCTACTATCTTAAGAGACAATAGTAAAAATACAAGTGGAGAAAAATAAGAACAGGTAGGTGCAAGTTGAAAACCCCTAAAATATAACTGAAAACCCTACAAATATGTTCTTAACCTTTGTAGTGAATCCATGTCATTAAAAATTAACTATGAATACCAGATCTTTCTTACATGCATGCAGCTTGTGGCTAAAATCACATTTAATTATACTCAGCTAGTTATACCTACACCTAATTAAAAATGAAGAATTATGTGATGTGTAAATATCCTTCAAAGGGCACCATGTCAGTGGAATCTGATGTGACAAAATTGGATTATAATTAGGGGCAGTCATTTTATCTTCTCTGTATTTTTTGAACACAGCAAAGCAGCTGATTTCCCCTTGACCACGATCCTTCTCCCACATGTACCAGGAGACACAGCATTGAAAGACTGGAGGTCCAGGATTCTGATACGTGACCCTGGCAGAAGTAGGCAGGAAATCTGAAGAGTCAGGTAGTAAGTACAGTTTAGGTGCACTGCATCGTTCACTAAGGCTCTCTACCACTGTACAGCATGGAGCTGTTATCACAGCCTGAAAGCATCAGTGTTACTGTCAGCACGCTGAGCTAACAACCATCACCTCTGCAGCTGTTGCTGCTATCTGGGTGATAACCTCAGGGAAAGACACACAGCTGAGAGCAGAGGGAAGCAACCTCTCCAGCTCCCCTAAATTGAATATGAAAAGCTCATGAGCCACAGTTTCTCTGTGCAGTTCCCAGGTCAGATGCAGATCTCCAGTGCGATGGTGAACAAATAGTCCTTCTGCTCCAGTTGCCCTGTCTGTAAGATTAGGTTTAACATTTATCTGCCTTGAAGGAAGATGAAAAGGTTAAAATGATTAACATTTGCAAAGCTCCTCGAGGAAAGTGTTACAGAGGTACAACATCACAGCAGGAACTAGAAGTCCCATAAACAAGTAGCCACCTTTGTGCAAAGGAGATATCTTTCCAAATACTTTTGCAATACTAGATCGTGATAAATCACTACCCTTCTGCAATCTCATACACCACAGCTAGGACTTGTTCTGAAAGTATAAGGAGATAGGCTGGCTAAAGTAAGAGTACAAGGAACAATTTTCCTGGTGTAAACCCAGTGTTACAAAGAGGAAAAAATTAAAGCCATCACTTCTTTTCTAACTGCAGTGCAGAAACTTGAAGAAGTCTTCCCTCAACTCCTGAACAAACTGCACACAGTAGAACAGAAGGCACCAGCAAACAACATTTCTTCCAGCATTCGGAGGATCAGAGAGTTAATTGCCCAAACCAGGAGTGTAGCAAGCAAGGTAAAACTTTTGGATGGGACATTGGGATACTAGTGCTAATCATCATATGCATCTTCCCAGGAGCTCCATTTTCTTGGGCTATGTTAGAAGCCTGAACCTTGACATCTCCTCCCAACAACTGGATAAACAAAGCACTGTGAAAGTCATTAAAATCTTTGCAGTTGCTATTTGCAAGCAATTAACATTACCATGGTATTCACCATGGACTATTTCTAGTGCCAGCAACTTTATTTAAGTAATTGGCGTAGCGTTAATGATTGCCACAGTAAAAGAACCATTTACAGGTAAAACTAATAGTTCATTACTCAACTGGCAATATTAGTTACAAGCAATAGTAATTATGGCAACTTAATACGAACTCTTCTGAGTTGACAGCATTCCTTTTTTTTTCTTTTGAATTAATTTTCTGCAGAGTAGGAGAATCTTTGGCTCATACATATTTAATAGAGAAAAATACTTTCATTTTCATACATAAATTATGAGGAATTTTTTTGTAACGAGAACACTGAGGTCAAAAATTAAAACAATATATTTGAGTTAATTCACGTAAATCAAAAAAAAAAAAAAATCAGTCCATTATTATACATTCACAATGCTGGAATATGCTGCCGTATAAATTTAAAAAAAAAAGGGGGGGGGGGGGCAGAATTCATTTAGTACTTGAGTGCATGTGCAGTGTTTGTTCTTCAAATATATTCCATTATCCAGGCCTATTGTGCTTACACTTGAAAACATTATTTCAGTTGTGTTGAAGTTCATTTTGAACTAAAATCTTTTTAGATTTGAATAGTATTTCATATATATCTCTATAGCTTCAGCAGTAAACCAGGATTACTTGTGAAATCCTGGCCATTCTACTCTCAGAGCAAAGAAACAAATTATGGGCAGAAGTTTTAAAGTCCTGTAAGAACTGCACTATGGGTATACACAGTGATGCTGCCCTGATTCAGCTAAGCACACACCCATGTCCCATTGAAATTTAATTTACATTAACAATATATTTAAGCATAGTTAATGAGGAACTTCAATCATTTTTAAAATTAATTTTCTACATCCTCTTTACAGTATCTTCCACAAGTTATTGTTATAAACATCCAATTCTGAATGGCACATACATAGGTGCCAATTCCATTCCAGCAGTAAGGAAGGCCACTGGCTAAACGTTCTTGCACGCTTACCTTAAGTAATGTCCCCAGGCGGCAACAGTGTGTCTCACTTAGAATATTTGCAACCTCAGGTCCAAGTTTCTATGACGTTTGGAGGCCAATCAGCAGTTGAAGTCAATCCAAAGATCAACGTGGAGGAACTGAAGTCTTTCACTTCCATGAGCTTGTACATAAAGCTTCAGAAAGACAACCCACAACTGGCAGCATCTCCAGACAGATTCATCCTGTACCTTGGAAGCAAAAATGTAAGAGAATCACCCATTTCATTTATATATATATATATATATATATATATATATTTAAAAAATAATAATAAGTTGTGATAGGTTTGAAATTTATTTACCCTTGTTTTTTCCTCTCACCTTTCCTCCATGTCTCAAGATAAGACATGTCTACTAAAAAACTGCCATTAAGTGCCAAGCTTAGAACAAGTGTTCCCAACATCCCTGTCCTTGAAAGTTCTCACCCCAAGAGCAGTGAAGGGTTCTCTCTAAGAGGCAAAGTAGGCTGCCTATGCAGAATGCCACTGTGATTGTCACTACTGCAAGCCACAGTTGCCATCTTCTCTGCCAATACTGACCTGTTCTGAAGCAGCTACTGTTATACATCTGGCTTTCATGGGCCACATTTTAGCCAGTTTTATGCTGCTGAGAGCACAGATTCCAGGCCTCCAAGGCCAGAAGTCCACAAGATAAGAAGGTCGCCTTACCTGTGACTTACGCTGCTGTTGTACATCCATACATCTCTACTTTGAAACACCTGGAAAGGGCATATACTTTCATGATCTGCAAGTGTTGTGAAACAACAGCTCATTAAATTCGGGTTCCTGAAAGAAAAAGAATCGTATCTCACAAGCCAGGTATAATCCTGGCAAGCTGTTAGTTGAGAAAGGTAAAGCAGCATGCTTTTCTTTTTAAGCTTTTCTAAAAAGAACATCTACTGAATATAAATCAAGAGAAACCCCTCTTGGCAGAAGATTTAATTGCAGCATAGTATCTGGGCTTCAGACAAACATTTCTTCCTATTTTCTACATATGACACTGCACTGTAAATAGCGATGAACAGCTTCCCATTAAACATGACCAATTTACAGTCAGTAAACATCTTATCAGCTTGTATTTACCTGATTAAAAATGGGGAAAATATCAGAGATTTTTTTTCTGTGCAGCTCTTTTGGTGAAGGAAACTAATTAGAGAATTAAGCTTTTGTTTGTTGTATTTATAGGATATATATATTGACACCTTATATTTAAAGGTGTCATTTTGTCATATATAGCCCATGCCTTACTAACATTCTGCAATAAATTTGTTTTGACGTAGTAGCTCTGACATCCTTCTCCATTGTTTTTATAGGTTAAAAATTACATGGGCCTTGCAATTAAAAATGACAACCTTGTCTACATTTATAATCTGGGGGGCCAAGATGTGGAGATACCTCTGGACTCCAAGCCAGTCAGCACCTGGCCTTCTTACTTCAGCATCATCAAAATCGAAAGGTAAATTGATAATGTACATTTCACCAGAATCAAAAAGCTAATAGAAGAAAATCAAAAAGAAAAAGCTGGGTCAGAATTGCCCATCAGTAGTCTTATGTGTCTGGTTCTATCTCTGCTGAAATAAAAGGAAATTCTCTTCCCTTTCAGACAGGACCCATGGGACCTTGAGGGGGAAGGGAAAGTGTCATTTTTCTCTTTCTTTTCCTGCAGAATACCAGTCTTCTAATGAGGAAATAAAAACTCTTCCTGGAGCTAGAGACTTGCTTGTTGATTTATTATTTTTTTAAGTCTAGCAAACACAAAACTCTCTTCTCTTGCAATTCCCTTCTGCAGGATTGGAAGACATGGCAAAATACTTTTAACTGTGCCCAGTCTTAGCAGCACAGCTGAAGAAAAATTCATCAAAACAGGAGAGACCCTTGGGCCTGGCTCTCTCCTGAATTTGGAACCTGAAAATACTGTTTTCTATGTTGGTGGAGTGCCTTCAGACTTCAAGGTTGGTCAGATAAATGCTCTACACTCAAATAATACAAGCTTATTTTGCTGGGCTTCCCTTTTAACATAGAAATGGTTAATAAATGAAATGTCCTTATTTAGTCTCTTATCATCCTAGGACTCTTATCTTCTAGCTCTAGCAAAAACTATTACTTTCTCTGTAGTGGTTGTATCTTATCATCGTATTGTATCGTGTCATAAAGTACAATGATTAGATTCCTACTAGCTGTCAGTAAGGTTTTCTGAAAAGTAATAATAAGAAAAAAAAAAAGCTTGTTGGCTTTTTAAATTAAATTAGATTATTAAATTAAGGCCTAGTAGCCCAGCTCAGTAGTGCAATGAAGTTTTCAAGCTACCAGTTTATTTCAATGCTAATGGGTTCTTGGTACTTACAATTTTTCTTTTCCAACAGTCACAATAATGAAAGGTAGCACACTCTTAACATAGTGTAGCAGAATATAGTGATTTGTTTGAACTTAATTTATCACTGGCTTAAATCCAGCCTTACAATGGCATGAATACTTGCCCATGCAAAACACACCTGAGGACTTGCATGAGGCAGGTGCTTCAGCCTGGTTCCTAGTGGACAGCACCCACCCCATCACAGTCAGCATGAGTTAGCACCTACCTCACTTACCCGCCTCATATCAGGCCATCTTTTTGGATTTAGAAAATGTTATGAATGATCTTTGCTATGAAAATTGACCTGTCTGACTGAAAACAAACTTTCTTTAGGAAGACTTTGAGAATGCTACCTTCTTGAAACTAACAGTAGTAGGTGCTAAAATGTCCAGCTGTTCCACAAGCAGCCTTCCTAACTACATCAAAACAAAGATTAATTCAATTCACTTACTCGTGAGCTTTCACATTGTTGTGACTACCAGATATATACCATGATTTGAATTTTAGATTACTAAACCCTGGAAATACAGTGCAAATTACCTGGGAATAGGACTAAGGAATAAATAACAGTTGCAGAGACAAAAAAAAAAAAAAAAAAAAAAAAAAAAGTAAAAGTAAACGTAATATGGCAAATGATCTCTCCAGGTTTGATCCAGTGCAGATGAAAAGGAAATGAGAAAAAGGAAAAGAGAAAAAGAGAAAAATGAAGAAGAACAGGAAGGAAAATGGAAAGCAAAGGATTCATGGCTTTATTTGTTAAGCATATGTGTCTCTTGCCCCTTTAGGAATAGGCACCTCACATTTTTGTTTATTAACATGCAATCTGTTTTGCTAAAAGCTAAATGCCATAGCATCCCTATGGTATATGTTAAAATACAAAATGTGCCACTTAACCATTAGACATCTCATGCTTAAAATAATTTAACAGAATAGTAGGAAAAAAAAATGGAAAAAGAAAAAAAAAAATAGATCATTTGCCAAATCACAGGTTCTGTGCTGCAGATGAGAATCTCATTTTCTCTTACAGCTCCGTATATTCTGTATTGCTGCATTACCGTTATTATTATATTGTAAGCAAAATGGAAATAATGAGAAGCCAAAGAAAAGTTACTGGCAGTGATCAGACTCTGAAGTACAAGAGGTGTTATTAATATCACACCTGTTCCACAGGGCAGAGTATTTTAATATTAAAAGAATGATTCAGTAGCTCTGTCAGCTTTATTCTATTGTATTTTTCCCTTCACCAATGTGGCTATTTAAATTCCATTTGCAGTGACCTTTGTTAAAAAAAGGAGTTTCTATATCCTGCTAACTGTTTAAAATAATACCTACTGAGACTTAGACACTGGTATAGTCTTTGAATCCAAGTACCCTGGGTTTAAAGTGTTCTTTCATTTCTCTCTTTCATCATGGTATGAAATTCTTTTTCAGGCAGTAAAGGACGTCTATACATTAGACGTGAAATGTCTGCTGAGAGGGTGAAATACATCCAGCAAGGTCTGTGATTAGTCAAAGCCTAACTGTTTTACTTTTTTCCAGGTACACTTCCTTCAAAACTGCAAGAAAGGTTCTTGCTGGCAGTCGCCTCACCTGCCCTGACGTTCTCTGTGAGGGCATTTACAAGCTTCGTTTTCACTTACAGGGCATTATCACGATAAGTACTGCAGGGACTATTCCAAGTCAGCAGCACCCCATTTGTCTCAAAATATGAAGAGCACACAGAGAAAACTGAGGCTTTCGTGATATCCAGATAAAGCAAGTGTCTTTTTACTTTTCCTCTCCCTCTGCACAGCTCCCTCCTAGCTTAGACCTCCCTGGCTTCATCGGCTGCCTGGAGCTGGCTACCCTGAACGACGATGTGATCAGCCTGTACAACTTCAGGAACGTCTACAACATCGACACCACCACATCGCCACCTTGTGCTAGGTAGGGGACAGTCACTGATTTGTAGGAAGTGCCACTCCTGGTAGTTCAAACCTGATTCAGAGTGCAGATGGGAAGGGGATGCTGAGGTGCCCAGGAGGAACTTTGTCGCCTTTAATTTCTAGCCACTCCTGGGCAGCAGAGCCCATCCTCAGTTAAAGGCCACAGAGAATTCAAGTGGATTTCGGCACAAACCAGACAAGCTTTTAATCGGAATATATGTATATTCTTATAATGAGGAGGTGTCTTTACCCTGCCACTTAACAAGGATGAGCAAAGAATTATCCCATCCTCTACATACAGCACAGGATAAAAGCATGATCTAACGACAAGGGAGGTAGATACACCTTTAAAGTTATACATTAATTTTCAGGAAAAAAAAAAAAAAAAAATCCCAGGAAGAATTTGAAAGAAAAATTCATCAGTCTCACCACTTCCAGAAGCAAGTATCAGTTCAGAACAATAATTTCAAAAAAATATTTTTATTGTAAAGGCCTTTAAATTTACCAAAAGGAAAATGGTGCTGACACTGCATGGTTTTGTTTTGTTTTGTTTTGTTGTTTTTTTTCATAGAAATAAGTTGGCTTTCACCCAGAGCCGAGCTGTGAGCTATTTCTTTGATGGTTCTGGTTATGCTGTGGCAAGAAACATTGAGAGAAGGGGAAGATTCAGCCAGGTGACTCGGTTTGACATTGAAGTTCGAACACCTACAGACAACGGATTGATCCTGCTGATGGTTAACGGGGTGAGTACCAAATTCTGCTGGTAGCCTTTAGCCATGAGCACCACAAGTTCTCCAGTAGTTACAACATCATGTGAAATCCCAAATATTTATGTCCTTATATTTAACTTCTGGAAAGAGAAAATACGTTGTGTCCATCTGGCACATATATGCATTAGAAGAGCTGGATTCTGCTGTAATCCAGAGACATCTAGGACTTCAGGATGGTTATACTGCTGTGGCAACACTCTGAGAGAAACTCCCATTAAGACCAGTATTGCATCTTTGTTTAAATGTGAATGCACAGCCAAATCTATAGGAAATTTCTGTGAAATAGCTCCTATAAAGCAGTGACTTCATGGCAGCTGCCACTTTATAGCTGTGTCTCAGGGAGCTAAACAGTTATTTAAGTTACTGAAAATAGAAAGATACCCAAATAATAAGGCTAGATCCAAATGTCACCAGCTTTTCAGACATTTGATGGTGATGCAAACTCAGAAATGGTTTAGAGAAAGAAGATGCCATATGCAAATATTCTCCGAGGACAACTCAAATTACTTTTTTTATCTTTGGGCGTCTCCACATCAAACTCATATCTTATGTGGATTACAGCTTGGTAAAGCCACAGAAAACAATTTACTATGTAGATTCAGGCCACAGACATACACTTGTCTACATACCACAAGGGAATAAATCTATTCTCAGTACAGAGTTAACCTCTAGTTTGTACCTTAAGGATAACTTCCCGAGGAGAGTTATGGTGAGCAATTTGCTCTGCAGCATAGCATGCCACCACTAACCTTTGTTCTTAGGAGGTTCTGGTCTAAGCAACTGCTTTTAAAAGTTTAACAGCCTCCACTGTGGATCAGTCATTTCTCTTCTAAGCAAAAGTGCCTGGAGGTTTGTTGGATATGTATGCTCTTTGTATGTTATGATGAAAATTGTGATCAAATTGGATGTTAGTTGTAGAAGCCCATGCCTGCACACAGACACTTTAGAAAGACTGCCTAAGATGCTTCATTATTCAGTTCTGCAAGGACAGATCATAAATATTCCAAGTGTAATCCCTGTTTCATTTTCAAGTTTTGCTTTTCAAGACAAACCCAAGCTGCAGTTTCATTGAAAAGCACTAGATTAAAACCTACTTTTACTACTCTAAGTAATGACTCTTGAGGGTGGAACCACTTGTGTCACAGGCAGCAGTTCCTGGCCTGCAGTTGTTTTTTGAGAGTTATTGTTCCCATGTCTCCATTAGGCATGGGAACAACAGCATGAGCACTAGAAGAGAACACAAATATTAACATTAAAAGCATTAACCCAGATCCACAGCTGCTGTAAATGTTCCTTTCTGCTTCTTTACGTTCAGATTTGGAATAAGTCTGTGCTACAGGTCTTCATTTCCAACACTCCCTAAAGGTTTCCTGGAGTAGAGCTTCCATTTATAAAGTCTAGGACTGAACCACAGAAAAAAAGCCAAACCAAGAAGCAGGAATGGTCAGAAAATCCAGAAATCACATACACAGTAACTATTGCTCAGCCTTCACTACCTACATGTATATACCTATTCACCACTACATACCTATTCTACCTATTGCTCAGCCTTCATCAAATGCAATGGTGCTGATAAGGGCTGTGAAAAGATATAATGCTGTGCTATTATAGGCATCCTCACAGAAGCTGCTAATGCAGACACAGCCATTCTAGCACAACATTGCTTTTACCAGTATAACATCTTGCCTTGGAGCATGAGTTATTACTTTATCAGAAAATGGATGTGTTCACATTAGGAATACTACCCCGGTGAAGAATATTGACATACCTGTGCTACCAAACACTATTTCCATAGACAAGCAGCTCATTGAGCCTTCAGAGAAGTGGTATTCATCAAACAATTATCTGTGCCTCTCTCTCTATATATATATACACATATAATATACATAAATCCAGAAACTGTTCTACCTCTGCAAACAAAAAGACCTTTTCCCAGTACCAGACTGTTCACAATGTCAGACACTCTCATTGCACTGCTTTTTGTGTTTGTTTGTTTTTAATTGCTGTCACAACGATAGTGCTTTTCTGATTGCTGTTTTTATTTTATGCAGAGTATGTTCTTCAGTCTTGAGATGCACAACGGGTTCTTGTACCTCCGCTATGACTTTGGCTTCAGCACTGGCCCCATGCTGCTAGAGGACTCTATGAAGAAGGCTCAGATTAACGATGCCAAATTTCATGAGGTAGAAATGGGGATACAATCACAGCTATTTGACTAATTATCCCAGCAGCTCCAAAACAGCAAGGATTTGATGTAACACCATTTCAAAGAGCAAAAGGATGAGGAGCCAGGTGGTGATGCAGTAGAGGGGGTAGATGAGTAGAGCATACACATACCTTGCATGTGAAAGAGCACATCAGTCCCACCAGCGCTGAGCCATGGAGGGCTCTCCCTGCCTCCTGGTATATCAGTGCTTGTGGACAGATTCTGCACACTGCCAGCCAAGGACACGACTGTTAATGTGGGACAAAAAGTGTTAGAATTCATAATGAAATTATAGCAGTGACAATTATATTCTTCAAATATACAATTCTCCTGAACTGAAAACATGTCATGATATTAATTTGACCACCTTAGTTGTTATACGCTGTATTACAAGAAGGATTGCATTTCCTGTTTCATTCAAAGTAAGAATTATTCAGGTAGCAGTCTTTTATATATGGATAGCGTTTTATGGACTTTTGAAGATCATAAACACCAAGTTGTACTTGTTTTAAGATAATTTACCTTAAGCCAGTGTACCTGTGGCAGTGGCAGTAGCAAATCCCCCTTAGTGGCTTGCTTATCCTGCTATTTATTTGATGTAAATTCAAAGGCTGATTCCTGATCCACTACTACAGCTACAGCTTCAGTTCTGCTCAAACAGTTTAAGCAGGGCAAAATTATGCTTTTTATGCTTTGACGATGAAACAAGTCTTTTTTAGAAGTATGCCCTAATTTCCTGGATAAATCAATGAAGCACTCCAACATTAATGGAGTTTGTCAGCTTGCTGAAGTGTAGAATTTGGCATGGGGTAATTTTGTGTGGTTTTAATCATAAATGAAATAACCTGTTTTTTCAGGCAGCAAAGAAATTGTGGCATCAACATAAGTTCCCTAATAGTAATTGTTGTCAACCTCTCCTCATTCACAAACAACTTTTTTGATAAATGGGAGTAGCTGTTCAAACAAAAAGACATAAAGATACAATCGATCTTGCAAAATCACCATGACAACTTACAAAAGATGACATTCTGGACACTTTTAAAAACATGTTTTTCTTTTCAGATTTCTATTATATATCACAATTCTAAGAAGATGATCTTGGTAGTAGACAGACGACATATAAAAAGCGTTGACAATGAAAGAACAGCAATGCCATTCACAGACATCTACATCGGAGGAGCACCTGCTGAGATCTTACAGTCCAGGTTGGTTTACAACTGGCATTCAATCATTATCTTCAAGTAATTTAAGTTGTGTTTTATGACTTGCACTTACAGTAAAACATTTTTTATTTCTCAGGAAACATTTGTTTCTTTATTCAGGAAACACTTCTTTACTGTGCAGGTGACTGGGCACTGGCACAAGTTTTCCAGAGCGGTTATGAAATCTCCCCCCTTGGAGAGACTTGAAAGTTGTCCAGGCATGGTCTTGGGCAACCTACTCTAGATGTTCCATCTTGAGCAGGGGAGTTGGATCAGATGACCTCCAGAGGTCCCTTCAAACCTCAACCGTTCTGTGATTGTGTTGTTTTTTTTTCTCAGTTTCAACACCTTTACATGAAACAACCCCTAAGACAAACTCCTAAGGTTTTGTATATAGCTCTACAGTAGTAAGGATTAGGCTGGATCCAGCACAGCAAAGTTCTGCTGAAACCAGTTCCATTTTAGTAATGTTAACTGAAACTGTTATCTTTAAAAAAAAAAAAAAAAAGCAATTTCAAACACATGAAAATATAGAATCACTATTTCTTCTCACTCTGCAGAAAAGTGATCTTTGTAAAGTAAAAAATGCATTAGCTGAAGAATCAAAACCCTTTACCAAGTGTATTTTCAAATCTAAAGGTGATATCTTTCCTATGTATTTCAATTCTGATGAGTCTCAGTTTCTCTCTAGACTTAAGTCGGTTGTCTATGTGTAGGTGTGAGAAGAAAAGAAAAAGTCTCATTTTCCCATCGTACCATTTGACAAAAGCCAAACTTAATCCCAGTAGACCATACAGCTCCCAGTTCCTGTAACAATAATGCAGTGAAGCTGGGTCACACTCTGGGAAAGCAGGACAAACGCTTGAAGAAGCACATGATAGGCACCATGCGTTCTCTTGATCAGACAGCTCGGCTAGCATTTTCAAAAGGTCTCCAGCTGCTAACTGAAAACTCACAACTACTGACAGAAATACAGGCTCTCTTAAAAATAACCTCTACGTATAAAAAGGGGAAGACAGCAAATGCTGCAGAATAATTTCTAGGAATTACTGGTAAATCCTGAAACCTTATTTTGTTGTCAGGAGATCCTTTTGTAGAATTGATATATAATGAGATACAATGATAATATTGTCCGTGATGTATACCACGGATTAAGCTTTTATGATAGTGACAAACCTCCTGTAAAGGAAAATGATGCTTTTTGATCCCATGCAGTTACCCAAACATGCAAACAAAATGTTGGGCAAGGGAGAAATAGCCTATGCAATTTATTGGGCCTTTCAAATAGTTCTTCATAAAGGTCTGCCATAAAGGGCTACTGAGAAAACTAGAGACACCAAGGGAGGAAAGAATGTGGTGGATTGGAAAGTAGCTGGGAAAGGGAAAATAAGACATAGTTACCATTCAATTTTCACAGTATAAAAGGTCTACACCACATGCCCAGAGGATCTCTCTTAGGGTTGATACTGAACACATTAATGATCCAGAAACAAAGGCAAAAGAATGGTGAAAAATACTTTGGTTAGTCAACCCTAGAGAAAACTTAAAAAGCCCAGAAGGCCTAGAAATTTAGGCAATTGAGCAGCACCATGGCAAATGAATCTTGCTCACAAATGTAGGATACAGGATGAATCACATGAATTATGCCTGCAGTTTTCTGAGTGCATTGTGGTCATTATACAAAACACTGTCAAAGATACTGTCACTGGAAGATACTGTCAAAGCAAAAAAATAAAAATAAAAATAACAACTAAGTGAACAAGTGGTAACAGGGAAAAAATACGGACATTGCAAGAATATGATCAACATTGAAAAATGTGGACTGAAATGATTTAAGTAGAGCTACATCTTTGTCTTGTATATCGTACCCAGCTCTGGTTCTCCTGAAAAGGGTACACAGCAAAAAGCATGGTCTAAACGTGGTGACATCTTTCCATTTCCAAAAGGTGTATAAGTTGTTGCTAGAGTTATATCATCAATGAATTAAGACTTTCTGTCTATCTTTCTACTGCTAGTATCTGCTATTGATATTTCTGCATCCTTTTTTTAGACAGATTTACATTTGACTGACATTGGGCTGCAGCAGTGGTGGGAAAAGTAGCTGTAGTCTTAGTGGGAAGTTTAATTTTCTTTCAAAGCAGTATATTTTCCTTCATCTCAACAGCAATTTCCTCTGTCAATTGTCTTTTAAATGAATCTGGAAGTAACATTATATGTTATTTTCCTACCACTTCACTTCCTGCATAAAGCAAAGGGGGATATAAGGGGAGCTAGGAGCTCTAAGGGCTGGGAACTATAAGAACAAATTCAGAAGAAAAAGTTTTCTTCTTTAGTTCCAGTTGCTCCTGGAAATTGTTTTTAATGACGTGTTTGTAGCATCCAGTCAATCAGAGTGGAGATAAAACTGATTGACTGATACCCTGCACTTTGAGCCAGGTCTCAGTGAGAATGACTGGAGCCTTTCTGTTGATTTAGCCTTCCCACTCATTTTACTGAGGCACAGATTATGCCCCTACAGTGTTCTTCTTCTCACCTTCTTTCAGACGTGCATCTGTACTCTTTCACATGATGGTCCACTTTAGCCAACATAGAAAACCAAATGTTTCCAGAGCTTGATTCATTTTCGTGTGTCCAATGTTTACCTTACAATGAGATAAATCAAAACTCTTTATTTCACATTCATTCTTTCCTTGGTTATCTCCTGGACTGGTACCCAGTAGGTAGCATGTCATTTCCTTGCTCTGTCACAAACCCTCTATGATTTTAGGCAAATATCTGCTTCATGCCGCATAAGTATTCACTGATATGTCCGTGCTGTGATGCTGTGATATCTTGATAAGGGTGGAGTCGAAGATGTAGAGCAGTGAACAGGAGCAGCTGGGATGCACTGCTGTGGACCTCAAATCTGACACTGAATGGTTCCTGGAAGCCCACCTATTGCTCTCATTTACAGTTATGTAAACCCATTCATCAGCAATCAGAATTTACTCTTAATTCCTTGACCTCTGTTACTAATACATGTTAAGGAACATGAATGCATTTGCTCCCCAGTGCAATAATAGACCTTGCCAGTAATACCAAGAAAGGAAAATTAACACAGAAGTTTTCTAAAATGTCAGGTGGAGATAAAAATCCAATGATTTTCACTGTAAGTGGGTACAAACCCATTTTAAAATGTTCTTTTATTTCAGCTGATATTTTTATTTTCTTAAAATTACTCTGTATGTGCCTTCCCTCTGAACTGTCATACATGTATTTCTCCCTGTAACATTTATTACAGCTGGTGCATCTTGACTTTTCAAAACACCCAATGTGGTTAAATAGTTGTTTTACATACAGACGTAGGAATTGGGCACTAGTGGTGCAAATGACTGAGGCTCTTCAAAGTTTTTTTAACACCTTTGCAACAAAAGTATATTCAGAAAGGCAAGGAATATGTAATTGCACTTTGTTTGACATTGTTTTCCAACAGCATTAGCTCACATCTGGCAGGAAGTATTGGCTTTAAAGGCTGCATGAAGGGTTTCCAGTTCCAAAAGAAGGATTTCAACTTGTTAGAAGAACCAGGAACCCTGGGAATTAGCTATGGGTGCCCAGAGGATTCACTGGTAAGCATAACATCATTTGTGAGATAAAAACAAAATTTTGGCAGTGGATACACCCATGAGATAGACTTTTGACTCCAAAAAAATAGAAAGGAAGTTTTCAACAAAGGAAATGACAACGAGCTCATTGACTGGTGTGTGTATGTACGCACATGTGTGTGTAAGTTTGCTGGTATACTATCCAGTTTTCACTATGAATTGCAGCACAAGGTATTTTGCTATTATTATCGTATGTGAGATTGCAATGTGAAGGCTGAATTTGAAACAAGTTGTGTGCTGTATTCTGGAAGGAAATATTCCCTTGCAATTCGGTTTTTATTAAAGAGACAAGGAGAATTCTTCTCAAATGTGTCCTAATACAGATATATGGAATGAAAAAGACAGCAAGATCCCCTTCAGATGAGTTGTCATACCCCTCAAGTCAATCCAATTCTACCTCTGTGATACACAAATCAACTGCACCAACTTCAACACTGAGGAAATTGCCATTTCTTTTCTGATCCTTTCCATCATTTATCATTTGTTCATTACAGTGCAAAACTGGTAAATCTAAACAGTGTTTGTGGTCTGCATCCTATGACCATATCTGTTCAGTATACCCATGAGAATCCATGAAGAGGAAAGAGCTCACCACTTGTAGAGTTCATCATTCAATCTCAGTCTCTGCAAAGGAGGAAGCCAGATGCAATTTGTTCAACTTCAGACCCAGTTTTCCTTCCGAGCCTCAGAGGGCTATTGACACTCAACCCCCCACACCAGCATTCAGTCCAACAAGCAAATTCATACATCACATGCTGGGGAGGTGACTCAGTGCCACACAGTTCAAACAGGGCCTTGAGCCCCCTCTGCTTCTAGCCTGCGTGTTCATTAACATCAGCAGACTTAGCATGGGGCCAGAAATCCCAGGAAACTGAGAACAATTTGGCTTATGCTATCTAAAATGACTACACTTTCTTTAGATTTTCTTAGCCTGCAAGGGACAGCCTGTATAAATTAGGTTAAGACATTCAGGAAAAAAAAAATGGAGTTTTTATAGAACTGAATTGCCTGCATATTTAAATGAAAGACATAGATGCATTCTTTTAATGATTTGAATGTTGTCTGCAGTTTACATGTAAATTTGTTTTATTTAATACACAGATGTCCCGCAAAGCATACTTCAATGGAGAGAGCTTCATTGCATCAAGCCAAAAAGTGTCCCTCTTAAGTGAATTTGAAGGAGGCTTTAATTTCCGCACATTGCAGCCCAATGGGCTGCTGTTCTACTATTCTGAAGGAGTGAGTATATTTTTCTTTACAGTTTGTTTTATTTTAGCTTTGGATTGTTTCTCAGGAGAATACTAAGGGCATAAAAGAATTTCTCACTTCATCTTTTAATAAAAGAGAAAGCAATCCACAATACAGAAGCATTCATTGATGGCCTCATTTTCACAGTTCATGTTTGATCTACAGATGAACCCAGCAATGCCTAGACATTATTTTGATGTTGTGAAGAGCATGTGATCATATGCTTAGAATCAAATCTAGGCATAGAATTCTAGGCATAGTCCTGAGGGTAGAAATACACAGTGGATCTCACTGTACTCAGCAGCACTGCAATCCCTATTTGGACCTGTAGATGCTACCAAAGTACAAACAATACTGAGGGCCTGACATTTTCCTCCCAGAGGCAATATCCAACAAGCAAGGCAGAAAGTTTGTTTGGATTAGTGGGATGTTATTCTGAGCATTGCAGAGTTTACAGAAATTAGTTGGGAAATTGTCTGTATTCCCCAATGGTACTTAAACCTCAATGTGTGACCAGGAAAAGCTGCAATTGAGAATGACTCCTTGCAGTTATGGAAAGCCAAGCTGTTCCAAATGCCCCCTCAGAGGTGTGCCATGGGCAGAAATAGGGACTTGCACTCCAATGTTGAGTGAGACAAAGTGATTCTAGGATTCTGCAGTCTCAAACTTAAACCAGCAGCACCCATAAGCTCAAATGCCAGAACATTTGCAACCACCCCAAATGTCTGCTCTGCCATATTTGCAGAAGATCACGAGCAATGCAGCAGGGAAGGCTATATGACACTTATAACCACTCCTGAACTTTTCCATTTTACAGTGTGGAGTATTGCCTTAAATTGAAATCAGTAACCATGTCAGCTATCCATGCTGCTTGCATAAATGAGACCCTACACACCACTTCTGGTTTTAACTCAGAATCGCTAATCCTATGAGATGCCAAGTGCCCTATTTAACAAATAGAGGTGCAGCAATTTAGCACTTGACGGAATTAGACAGCGTGATTCCTCTGAGTGCACAGTGCCCGTGCTTGCGCTAATGGAACAGATAATATTCCTGCTACGTGGCACTGTGATCCCGTATGCCTGACCCAGATAGAGGATCATATCTCTAAGATAATTTTGAGTGACTGAACAGCTCTGATCAGAGGGAATTAGGAAAAGAAAAAAATGTGTTGGTTTTACGACAATGATGTAATCTTGCAGTACAGCTGCTCCTAGTAGTACCATAGCTGGGGTACCAGAAGCACAAATGAAATGTAAACATCATACATTTATGCTAGAGGTAAGGAGCTCATGTGACAGAAACATGAGACATAATCAGTAGCAGAATTCTCAGAATTCGATCCTAAAAAACAGCAAGAATATCATTTCTAGTGAGATCATCTGTTTTGCTTCTCAATTTATCTTCCCGCAAATACAGTAAAAAATGGGAAAACAGGAAAAGAAAAAAAAAAAAAAGAAAAAAAAACTCTTTGGTTGGAGATAACAAATACAACAGGAAAATAAACAGAACTGCAGAACTGTTAACTTTCCTGTGTTACACTTGCTTATGAAGATTATTTTATCTGTATTTCAGTCAGACGTATTATCCATCTCTATGGACAGAGGTGCTGTTGTTTTAAATGCAAGTGGAATCAAAATCCAATCACCAGACAGAAATTACAACGATGGGAAAACCCACTTTATCATTACTTCCGTCACACCAGAAAGGTAAAGCTGTCCAGCACCTTTTATTCCCTACCTTCAGAATAAATTTTTCTTGTAAAGAGAATATTAGCATTCAATATTCACTCTCAAAGTGTTTTTAGGAGTTGTTTTTTGTTTTTTGTTTTTTTTTTTCCATTGATATGTTAAACTAATTAATTCAGTTTAAAAAAAAAATAAATCAATGACTAGATCTTGGATTGAAATTTGGCCTGTGTCGCCTGAGCATGAGAGGCTGGGAAAAGTTATTAAAACTAAGAGAAAGGAATAGTGTTTTTAAAAGCTTAGTCCTTTTTTTTTTTTTTTTTTTTTTGTCCTTAGGTATGAAAGCAGTTTAATATAATTAAAAACTAGCGAGAAATTCTTTCTTCATCGGGACTGACTGTTCTGATTTGCTAATGAAATCCCAAAGTGACCCTGAAGTAATTGTGGCATCTTCAGAAAAAGCATTCATTTGGGATATACAGAGTGGAACATGTTTAAAATATTTTTAGTACTGACAGACATAAATGTAAGATTAAATATGGCAGTAGGAAATAAGTCTGTATCTGCTTCTCAGAAAACTTGAAAGCGTTGTTTTATTGGTATGTATTTTACTGTTGTTTGCTGTGTTTAGAATTTTCTTAGAAGGTAAATACTCGAACAATCTTTCTTCAGGAACCTTGCCTGAAACAACCAGGTCATTCTCAGTTTTCTAACTGAAATGAAGGTTTGTACCTATGACTTCTGACATCCAAGAAACATGGTTTGAAATCTCCAAGTGCATAAAGTTGTCCTGGAAAAGTGCTGAGGGCTGTCACACTTCCCTGAAAGTTTTGAATTCCAAACCCACCAAACAAAATCCCTGTCTGATGCTTTAGCTATATTCAGTTTCTTATTAAAGCAGTAGAATCCTTCCTGCCATCTGCAGCAATTAATGTGCTCATTGCAAAATGATATTAGGTAAAGAACATTGTATAAGCCCAAATATCCATGTACTGTGATGAAAGAGAAGGAAAAATGGATAGGGACATGAAAAAGAAGGAATAGCGTGAGCTTAGATTTTATATTACACAAACAGTAGCTCCATCCGTTTATTAGCAATTCCTTGGTTTATTTATCTCCACTGAGTGGACTGTATTTTTTTGGACTTCATGATTAATCTCAGGATATTATGACATCTGTGGGCCTCTGGACTGTAAGATGCCAGTGGGCTAATTTTACTGCTGCTTGTGGCACAGATGTGAGAAGGTCTCATGACTTTGGGCACTACCATTCAGTGATTTTACACATTGAACTGAATATTTTAGGTGCATGTAATATGCTGTCTAACCACCATCATGGACTTTTCCAAAACCAGCCTACAAAATGGATGCTTGGTCTTTGCAGATACGAGCTGAGTGTTGATGACAAGAAACAAAGCAAGAAGAATCCAGCAAAGGACAGAGCAGGGAAAAGCCCTGACAGCATTAAGAAGTTCTACTTTGGTGGCTCACCCCTCAAAACGCAGCAAGCCAACTTCACTGGCTGCATAAGCAATGCATACTTCACTAGGTGCGTAGCATCCTCCTAAACTCATTACTAGGCAATCGTTGCCTGACAGCTCGGGTAATAGCTCAAGAGAGCTGATTGATTTTCACAATAAAAATCCCTCTCTCATTTTGTGAGGCTAGACAGTATGTGTGAATAAGCTTCTCGCCTTATTTTCTATGGAATCTGTTGGTGCAGACCTGCTAGGTTGAGATATTGTTAAAGTGGGAAGAACTTGATGCAAATCAGCTTTCATGCTAATGGTGTTGGTGCAATGCAGAATTTGAATAGCTGTAATTTACACTTATGTAGCTGCATCTCTGCCTTTGAAACAAAATGATACTAAGGCATCTCACAGACGTTGCTGAAGTCAGGAGTTTGGTCATGTGAAAATGGTCCAAATTTGTTGCTCTTAATCACTTTATGAAATATTCTTATACAGATTTTAAAGCAAAGTTGGTGTTGGAGATTCAGACTCTCTGTTTATCAGAGCATGGGTACAACAGACAAAGGTAGTATAGACTGCCTACAATACTCAAACATTTACTGATTAATCTGTAATTTTTAATCCACAATCCAAGAATGAAAAAGCCCAACAAAATATCATTTAAAATTCAAATGTAAATTACTGTGATCTTTGTAAGAAGAATTCCAACACTTGGAAAAAAGTTGTTTTTGTCATCCCCTCTTTGAAACACAGATTGGATCAGGAGGTTGAAGTGGAAGATTTCCAACGGTACTCAGAAAAAGTTCAGACTTCTTTTTACGGATGCCCTGTTGAATCCCCTCCTGTTGCTCTTCTCCATAAGAAAGGAAAGAACTCATCAAAAGCCAAAGGAAACCGTAATAAAAAGGTTTGCTACAGACTGTGTCAGTTCCACTTTAGAATTTTCCACAGTTGATACATACTCCATCGTGACTGTAAATCCTCCAAGTTATGGATACCAAAAATGTAACACTTTGGACATAGAAAAGGAAAGGATTTCATTCCTTTATACATTATATCACTACAAATGACTGCCCTTACCCAGCGTATCTGGCCTACTCTTGTATCACTCCTTCTTGGTAGAACTGTAAAACAGAATTTCTGCCATCTTTTATAAGGTCCTGCAGAAAAAGCCCATCTTGATTGCTAGCTTCTATTTTCAGGTGCTTCCACGTGGCTCTCTCTCCTGGGTGCAGCTAACATACACTAACATAAATGGAATAAAAAAAACTCTTCCAGCATGCAGAACTTTTGGTCCAAGTGTGTTTTTTTATGTCTGTGCTATAGCTTATATCATCAAAAACAGAGAGGAAGAGTTGAACAGGAAAAGTGCAAAAGTATTGGATTAAAATTATATACAAGTATTCTGATTATCCCTTCTCCTTCCCTACATGGGCATCTATAGTAGATCTCTGTAAGGAAAATCTGACTTGGAACTATTCCTTGTACTTTTGTAAGGAAAAAGCATATTGTTGACTTGTATATAAATACTCATTTATTTATTTGTTTGTTTGTTTTATGTCCAATCTTAGTTAAATATCTGATTAATGGTTCTCTTTCTGTAAAGGTGGGGAGAGATAAAGACAAGATCTCACAACCTTCAACTGGCCTCAAAAAAATGTATCAAGAAGTGAATATGCAAAAAGACCCTCAGTGCCAATTGCCAATGAACCCCAAAGCAACTGAAAATGCTTATCAGTTTGGAGGAACAGCAAACAGCCGGCAAGAATTTGATCACATACCAAAGGATTTAAGTGAAAGGTAAAAGGACTTCAGAAATAAACGTGATACATACTGGGAAGGCAAAAGATGTATATGAAAGAAAAAAAAGACATATTTCTGTTGGCTTTTTTTGTTTTATCTTAGGCAAATTTTTCAATAGAGTACATTGTTAGGATACATTAATAGGCATTTCAGCTGAGAAATAGCAATAAATACAATGTGCTTCCAGTTACAATCCATTTTTGGGGTCTTCATCTGTATTGTATATTTAAAAATAAATGTGTCTCCTTGCCTATTTGTATGAAGATTTTGAGAATGTAATCTCTAAACAAGCAGTGTATCATCAGTCTCTTTATGCCAGAAGTAATGTCATTAGAGCAGAGCTGGAAAACATGATAGTTCACCAAGAAATGAAATATAGTTATGTGTTGAGTGGACATTGGCAGCTGCTTAATGTTTAGGAGTCTACGGAGTGCAGTAGGACATAAAGCTATGAAAACCATGTCCAATTCAAGCCATTATGGAAATACAAGTAATTAATAACAAGTTGAGATATTGTGGACATTTATTTCTCAGGCTCCCAAAGAATACACCATATGGTGTGTTATGACCAGCAAAGGACTTTGGTTTAATACTTTCCATGAAAGACTATAAATTCAACAACACAGCACTTCCTGGAAGCATACCAGACCACTAACTCAGAAAAGAAGAGTGCTATTTCCTGACTTAAGTAACAAAAGCATTAGGTTTGTTTTAATTCAACAGTGTTTTGCTTAGGTAGTCCTGATGGTGCCCATATGAGATGGAAGAACAAAAACCCAAACTCTAACGTGTCCTTTCATCCTTACAAGACATATTTGTTTTACAACTGTTATTACAGAATTTTCATTGTTATGCACATTGATGTTTTAAAACAACTAATACTGGCAATGGCCTAAGTGTGTGTGGAATGTACACACACATGCAATGGCAAATATAACAGGCCCTTCTGAAAATATCAGGAATGGGAGCTAAGCTAGTCACCTGTTATAAGAAGCAGGACTGATCAGTTCTGTCTCTATGCTACACTAATGCAGCTTTGCCTTTTTTAGACCCAAAGTAATAATACCAATCACTCAAGAAATCTTCACTGCTTACCATGTTGAACAGAGCAGGTATAACTTGCCATGCTGTAGTGGACTTAATGAGGACCTATTGGGATGCAGAAGCTTAGCAGCAAGTCTGGAATAACAGAAAAGATTTGTGAACAGTGCCATCACAAGAAAATTTATCTCTGTTCAACAGGAATGGAAATATATAGACTATCATTTATTCATGGTCTATTCTGATTTTATTCACTTGAGAGATTTTGATTTTTGAAAACAAGTTTGGAAGGCAGCTTATTCTCCAACTTTGAGTTCTACTCCAAAACTAATGGGAAGTTTCTCAGAAACACCACTTCCATAAAGGAGATAGGTATTCCTTAGGATGAGAAAAAAATCTCAGGCTTCCTCTGCTGCAGTTTGATTTCAGTTACTTATATCTGTTTTAATACTGATACTGTTTTTGTTTGCCAGAGCTCAGTTCTCTATCAGTCTGAAAACTCTCTCATCTCATGGAATGATTTTCTACGTCTCAGACCAAAAAGAGACTAATTTCATGGCCCTTTTTGTTGCCCATGGACGACTCATTTTTATGTTTAATGCTGGTCATCAGAAGATAAGGATTAAGAGCCAAGAGAAATACAACGATGGCCTTTGGCACAATGTAAGTAATATACATATATATATATATGTTATAATGCTACAATAAAAACAGTGATGATCTGGCAGATCAGTGAATTTCCATTCATGTTTTCACAACCACACCTATATCTTGAGAAGTTTCTGCCAAAACTTTCATGCTGTATTTTAATAAGTCATTAACTATGGACAGGGAAGTGAATCAGTTATAAAAATCCAGCAACTCCCAACACTGAATAGAAATGACAGAAGCAAGTAGAATAGTGAAACAAGCAAACAAATGAACAAAAAAGTTATCTAGGAAAGGAAGGATTGATTGTTCAACAAATTTCTTGACAGTGCCTAAGCAAGGAGTATAGCTCTCTTAGGCTCCCTCTGTAGTCCGTGAAAAGAAATAGCAGTATAAGGGCAAGGTGAATTTCCCTCTGTACATACCCATTTCTCAGAAGTCTACAGTTACTAAACTCCTAAATTGGGCACTTAAGTGTTTAAAGCAGGTTGCATGAATCCAAGCCATAAAACTGGAGAAGTCCATACAAATACTGTGATAGCACTGTAGCAGCCAATCATATATGCAAATATAAAATGAGCAGATCTCAGTAGACCTTGTGACACCTGGAATACTTCTGCCTTAAACAGTACCCTAAAACAGTAAGAATGCAGTTCTACTATTTACCTTTACATAAATGTGGAGAGAGTTGTCCAGCAAAAAGTACTGGCAGTCAGTAAAATAGGCTTGTAGATGATGACTTGCAAGCTTTTCTTCTCAAACTTCTTACCTTCCACTGAAGAGAAGCGTTCCCTCAACTGATGAAAGTAATCTTCCAAATACTTTTTCTCTGTTTCTAGGTAATATTTATTAGAGGAAAAAATATTGGCCGCTTGATCATTGATGGTCTCCGAGTACTGGAAGAACCTTTCAGTGGTAACACTAATACCTGGCAAGTGACTGAACCACTGTATATTGGGGGTGTGGCTCCAGGAAAAGCTGTGAAGAACATCCAGGTAAATCTGATACCCCTTACATCATCCCATACCTCTGTGTACAGCTAATGCAAAAGTTGCCTGTAGGGATTAGTTCAAAGAAAAGCATGTTATGATCCCAATTCTCAGCATGCTGAGGAGCACACAGCTCAGTTTGAGTGGATAGCAAAGCTCCCGCAGGGCTGAGCTGGTGGTAATGGGGCTAGATATCAGTACATTTGCAGCAGTAGCTGGAAAGCCAGTGGTCCCTGAGGAAGAAAGAAATCTTAGCAACATCCAAGTCTAGGTGAGTCAGCTGAAGTTATATGAGATCAATTTCACCCTAAGGTCTGAGATACATGAGTTTCAGAGAGGCTTAGTGTTGGCTCAGTATCTCTGTTTTGAGACAGTACCAAGGAATCAGGAATCTGCTCTACATCCATGATATTGATGTGTATAGAAAGGAGTGTTAAAGCAAATCCAAACACAACCAAGACCCCTTCGAGGTAATCTTTGGTGATATGTGCCTAACAAGATAGCTACACTACTCAGGAAAAGTAGGCCTCTGCCTTGCCTCGGGGTTGTGTGGTATGTATAAAACTGTCTTGCTCTAGTTGCACTTTGGTTCTACTAATCATGCTTTTTCCTCCACATTCAGATTAACTCAGTCTACAGTTTTAGTGGCTGTCTCAGCAATTTGCAGCTCAATGGAAGATCAATTACATCGGCTTCGCAGACCTTTAGTGTAACGCCTTGCTTTGAAGGCCCATCAGAAGCGGGAACATACTTTTCATCAGAAGGAGGATATGTTGTCCTTGGTAATACACTTCCAAAATGTATTTAATAAGACTGTCGTTTTCACTGTACTTCAAAATGGCATATTTCACTAAAGGATGTGGTAATTTCCAAGGCTGGGAGCTGTAAGGATTATTAGATACAGACCATTATTGTGGTAAGCAGCTGATGTTGAAAGATAAGAATGTCTCCATGAAACATTCTTGTTAGATAAGTATATCTATATGTGTATGTACACATATTTAAAATAATTAGAATAATTGCAGCAGAGAACAGTTTATAATACAGTAAAAATTATAGACATACAAGACAACGCAGCTAAAACCAAGTACACTAGCAAGAGGTCATCTCTTAGTTTGTAATTAATAAAATAATATGTCATTCAAAAATCCTGAGGAAAAGCCTTCTGTACATCCAGACAATGAACAGCATGATAGACACATCTTTTCTGTCATGGGGGCTGCTGTGTTCCAGGAATTGTTTTAAGAGGACGTTCTTTTGGTCACATAGGCTCAGATCTGAACAGGGAAGGAAACTGCACAACCCTATTTATATTTGGCAATGCCAAGAAGAGCCACACAGTGTTTCTAATTTGCTCCCTGGCCTGCCAGCAGATTGAAAAAGGGACTTTCTGCTGTTGAATCATCAAAGCTCAAGTGAACTCCCACTCACTGCATAAAGACTGCTGAAAGTCTAGCAAATTGCACAATAAGAAACTGCCAAAAAATCTAAATGGAAACTATTTTCTGATGTTGCTAATTTTTTTAACTGAATACCTATTTTTTTTTAATGAGAAACATACAGAAACCTTTATTAGTACTTCAAGCAAATGTAATCAAAACAAAAGTTGAAGTGGGTCATTGATGGAACACCATGACCTCTCTTCAATTATGTGTACTGGCATGTGTTCTAATACTTTTGAGGACAAGGCAAATAGGTTCCACCCTGGGACTTTGAATTTCCATGTTGACTTTGAGTAGATGTCCAGTTTCACCATTAACTCAGTACTTAATGTTATTCTTCTTCCCCCACAGATGAATCCTTCAGTCTAGGCCTGAAATTTGAAGTTGTTTTTGAAATACGTCCCCGAAGCAGCTCAGGAATTCTACTGCATGGCCACAGCGTGAATGGGGAGTACTTGAATATGCACATGAGAAATGGACAGGTATAACTAAGACCACATTTCTTCCACTGTTCTGATGGTTTCTTCTGCTATGCATTTGGGGTCTGTTATATGAAGCTTTTGTCTTACAAATTTGCCATTACTCAATTCTTATTCCTCTGCTAGATATGTTAACTGCTTAGATTAGGCAACCCAGATACTTCTTTTAACATACAAAAACATAACACCAAAGACAAAATCGGATCACTTTACTGATATCAACAATTAATATTTAATGAGCAGAGCACTGGTGCTTTGGTACTGTTCTTTCATCCATTCATTAAAAATGTATAACAAGTAAGGTGATTTGATTTCACTTGATTGATTTTTATTTCTTGTATGCTAAGAGTCTGAGTTGTGCTCACTCTCTTCTTGCTTTAATAGTTGTGTATGATGGGGAGCGTGGAGGAAAAGGCAAAGTTCTGATTGTCTGTCTACCCAGCCTCTAGACCCCTGGATTTTCCTAAGGCTGTTAATTGAAAGAGAGAAGTTTGAAATGAATTTATCAGATAGTTGTTGCTGTCGCTTTTTTTTTATGTTCATCACTAGACTCTGGATCCCTCCATACTAGGGATTCTAAACATGCAGCAATAAGCTGCAGTCTAAATAGACAAAACAAGCAAAGGCTTAGAACAGAAAAAAAAAAAAATATATATATATATATATATATATATATACACATGAGAAATGGACAGGTATATATATATATATATATCTTTTTTCCCTTTTTGTAAAAAAAAATCTCCGAGACTAGGCAGTGTGAATATTCTGTGGCCACTGCAATGCACTACCCAATACCAAACTGTCAGACAAACAGAAGGATATTTAAGTGAGGCTGGCTGAATCTCAGGTAGAAATGCAACACCTGAGGAAACATGTTGCCACTTCTCTTACAAGAACATAACTTTAAAATAGAGAACCTGAGTGGACAGTTCAACACAGTCATTCAACCTATCCTAACGCAGGTGTCTAGCATAGGTGGGATGAGCTATCTTTCAGAGAATCTGTTTTTCTATAGAGAAGACAATAGGTGCTTCAGTAAGACGCCAAACTTTTGACAGCCCATGCTTACAGATGTAGCTACTCATTGGTAAATTAAAAAGAAATTAACATAGCACATTTCATTGCTATGTATCGTGCCACTCTTAAAGGTTGCACCTCTGTACAAGTGCACCAGCCTAGTACTTCTGTAAAGATCTGAAGGAATACTGGCATGTCCAGAAGGTTGTCGGTTTTTCTAGCTATCAGTTGGCCTAACAAAAGCTATCGCCTCACTTTTTACTTCAGACCTCACTTCCTGCATAATGCATATGCAAAACCAAAATCCATTATGGAAAAACAGTTCTTCCCTGCCTGTCACTGCAACAGGTATGACAGGTATGCTAGTTACCCTCTTAGTAAGCATCTGTGTTTTTACCATCATCTATCTGCTCTCCTTGAATTCATTACCAAAGACCTGTTTTGTGAAAACACTTCTGCTGGAGAAACAAGAATGATCAGTATGTTTAGTCCATTTTTCAAACGCCTGTATCTCTCTCTATCAGTATAGCTTGTCTAAGTGATTTATTAAGTCACTTTCTCTAAAAATTCTTCATTTGCTTTAATCACTCCTATGTATTTTGTCCAAGGGTGGATGAAAGAGAAGATGAGGATCATTGCATTTCTGTTTGCTGGTGCCCTTGTGAAGGAAAAGAAAAACAAAGAAAGAAAAAAAAAAAAGTTTTTAAATTTTCTTGGTTACAACTACACTGAAACAGAGATCCCCTAAAATTAAATATACATTGGTTCCTTACAACATTTTTAGACAACAAGCTGTCAGGAACAACTTAGACATTTGCCAAGCCTGAGACGCTTGTGTTTGGAGTTCTCTGGCAGTCACCACAGGCAATCTTGTGCCCTGCAGCAGGGACGTGGCGCTGCCCTGCCATTGCTCTGGTGTTAGCATGCAGGAAGATATTCATCCACGTGCTTAATGCAGAGGTGAAAATTTCAGAATTAGGTTCAGTTTCTAGCTCTGCCAAAGGCTTCCTGGTAAGCATGAAGAAATAGCTTAGAGGTTGTTCTTAGATATTTCTATCTATTCTTTTCTCACATCTTGACTGCTTGTTTATACTCAGTTTTTTCATGAATGTTTTCCTTATTAAGTGGCTATAAAGATGCCATAACATCATCTGATGCCTCTGAACACTAATTTAACACCCAGAAAATTATAGAGTAGAAGTACCAGAAAATTTGAGTGAAAATAGTTGTTAGTTTTGAATCTTTTTTTTTTTTTTGAACTCTTCTCTGAATTCAAATAATAAATGTTTCAGAACTGTTAAATCCTAAAAGTAAAAATCAAAATCTGTGAATTAGATGTGCTATTCCAAGAAATTTCATGAACTGTTATTCTTTCACTTATGTATTACTGGTTTTGAGTGGGGAATACCACATGATTACAACAGAAGGGAAAAAAAAAAAAAAAAAAAGAGAGAGAGAGAGAGAGAGAGAAAAAACAGAAGGGGTTTTACAGTGACTGTTACATTGTTTTCCCCCAGGTTACTGTGAAACTGAATAATGGAATCAGGGATTTTTCAACTTCAGTGACACTGAAACAGAGTCTCTGTGATGGCAGGTGGCACCGAATTGCAGGTCAGTAAAACTTGATCATCCCCTTCAGAAATGTTACAAAGCCCAATTCTCCCTCCCCAGCTATCCATCTCCATGGACCAGTGCACTGGAAATGGAGTCATATTTTCACTTCTGCTCTTTCACCTGTCAAGATGCAAGTTCATATGAAAGTGGCAGTCCTTTTCCTTGATCAGACATAGGAACCGTAGAGCTTCATGGGAGGACAAGCACAAAGTTCCTGCCGAATATCAAAAAGATGGATGCTTATTGTTCAGGAAACACAAAGCAGCCTAGCTGAAACACTGGCAACCTTTTCCAAGTTGTATACCAGATGATATTCTTCTTTTGCCAAATTTTCCAATTAGAGGTTAAATATACTGATATTTAATCCAATACTGGGCACAGGTCAAATAGGGGACATGGGGACCCCAACCTCACACAGAAAGAGGTCTACAGTCAATTTTTTTTTCCCTGTGGCAGACAGCCATCCTTCATTCCCAGGTTTGAAAGTCAAAAAGTACATCCAAACCTCAGGTACTCTGGATTCCCCTACCTTCCTCTCTGGGATGGTCATTTGGGATGCCTCACATTGTCACATCCAGAAGAGATCTGAGTGTGTGCTCTTTCGCCATGCATTCTGGTTTCCTTCTGAAGGAAGCCAAGGCACAGAAGCAAGGAAGAATCCTCAGTGCATTCCAGTAGGTCCCCTATTGGGAATAGCTACCAGTTTTACTCAGCAGCCCACCATTGCGTGCTCATACCTTGCAGCCTAGGCACAGCCACCAGCAGTCAAGAATCTCACTCAGAAGCACCCTTTTCCTGTGGTCTGTCTTGCATTGGCCCTGCTCTGTACCAGAATCTGCCCAGGCACTGACACTGGCACTTATAAGGGTTCACACCTAGTCTAGTAAAGACTAAATCAAACCACTTAGCTCAAACAGATACTCCTTTCTTTCATAAAATCTTCAAATGCTGTTTTTTACCATCTTTTTCATCTCTGTTCCTTCTCCTTTCAGTTATTAGAGATGCCAATGTGGTGCAGCTGGATGTAGATTCTGAAGTCAACCATGTAGTAGGGCCACTAAACCCAAAGGCAATTGACCACAGGGAGCCAGTGTTTATTGGAGGTGTACCAGGTAAGTGTTTGGCAACTTTGTTCTCAAATTTCAACAAGGAAAGCATAGAAGCTGGAGAGGAACCCTTTAACAGGGTGTGTAGTGAATAGGACAAGGGGTAATGGTTTTAAACTAAAAGCGGGTAGGTTTAGATTAGATGTTAGGAAGAAATTCTTCATTCAGAGAGTGGTGAGGCACTGGCACAGGTTGCCCAGAGAAGCTGTGGATGCCGCATCCCTGGAGGTGTTCAAGGACAGGTTGGATGGGCCCTGGGCAACCTGGTCTAGCATGAAGTTCCCAGCCCATGGCAGAGGGTTGGAATTAGATGGTCTTTAAGGTCCCTTCCAACCCAAAGCATACTATGACTCTATGATTCTATGATTATATAATTCTAAGCTTAGTTTTAATTAAAAAAAAAAAAAAAAAAAAAAAAAAAGAAAGAATAGTCTGGGAAAATTCAGAGGCTCAAGAGCTGATCAGAAATGTTCTGCCTCACATTCTGGAAGAAAAATGTCCTGCTTCATTGAAATTAAAATGTTCATAGTTGCTAGAGAGTTGGGTATGGGCTCAGTTCTCTAGTCTGCTAACTAGAAAAAATCACTGTTTTCCACTTTCCTTTCCAGTAAGGGCTTACTGCTTCAAATAAGTTATTTATTTAGTTAGTTGTTTATTCATTTATGGGATTGGAAACTCACTGTAAATGGAATCACAAGGATTTGTTGCTGGTAGGCTGCTTTCCTCTTCTGCAAGGAATGGCGTCTTTGAACACAATACCAAACATGAGGATCCTTTTTTTGACTAGTGATTCCTATTGCACAGATGTCTGCTAATGTGAATTTGTGACTCACAGACCATCTGTGTAGCGTGGGCCAAGATTACTACATTTACTTCCCTTATTCAACAGACAGAGCTACTCTGTTGGGGTTCATACACAAACTGTAATCAACACTACGTGATTCAATTTTTAAGTCATCTCCTGTACATTTCTCATTGAAAGCTTGCAGCATTATTTCTGTGTGCCTTGCATGTCAATCATGAGCAGCTCTAACTATACAATTTATTATATTGCTTATCTTGGATTAGTGGCTTGAGTGCATGATGTTCTCATCCAACCAACACTACCAGGAGAAAAAATGAGCCCAAAGGGAATCATAAAATCTATGCGCACATGCCTGTTCACTCTTTAAATCCAAATTGGAGTTTTATTAGGATAGAATTCTTCCCAGAGAGGTAATATAAAGTGGTAATTGCAAATGCTGTTCTGCGTCATAACAGAGCTTTCTATTTCTACATTAATTATAGAATACTAAAGCAATGCCATCCATTGGCTCTCTATATATTATTATCACCCTGGTACAAAAGAATCTTGTAATGAACTTCACAACAACAAACAAAATACAACACTATTGCCAGGTAAATACAGGAAACTAAATGCAACCTAACAAATCACAGACAACGATTCATGTAATGTTAATAGAAAATGCAATCATGCAGCCTGGAATTCATCTACTCTGTTACTTAAAATGCAGTTACCCAAAAATGCAAGATTGAACCTCTATTGACTATGTACTATTAAGAGTTTTACCTACATGTAGATAACTCCCCATATTTACTCTAGTGGCTTCTGGACTAGACATTAGTGGACTGGTCCAGACATTAAATGACCCTTGGCAAAGCTGCAGTTAGTAGCAAACTGAAAGGAAAGAATTCATGGAAGATTCTTGTCACACACATAGACTAGATTGCAGGCACCAACCTTCCTTTCATCCATGCAACCTGTTCAGTGGAACAAAAATATTTTTAGTGTATTATGACTCTTCCAAAAGCTTATTACTCCAGTAGCTAAACTTTTCTATAGAATTCGGGCTTTGGTTTTCTGTGTGACCTGGTCGCAAGTAGGATCTATTACAGCATGGGCTTTAGAATTGAACACTGAACTGCAATTGAGGAGACTCAGTTTCCAGTACAGATTATGCCACCAAACTGATTATTTTGGTCTTTCTAAACTCTAACTTCTTTTTCCTTAAAATCTGTTTCTTCCAGAGTCTCTGCTAACATCCAGCCTGACGACACGCAACTCCTTCATTGGCTGTATTCGTAATTTCATGATTGATGAAAAACCAGTGAGTTTTAGTAAAGCAGCTTTGGTTAGTGGTGCTGTAAGCATCAATTCATGTCCAGCAGCCTGATAGTGCACTGCATCAATGTAAAGTTTCTGTGGTCCTGTAAAGACCACAAGAAGGAAAAATAGAGCAAAAGTGTTCTACCCATCACCAATGTTGAGAGAAAAAAAAGAAAAAAGAAAATATCAAGGATCCATCTACAGAAAGGATTATGTTTAAAGGTCACTTCTAATGTTTATGTGCAAACAAAAATCACTGAAGAATAAAGAGCTATGGCTTCTGCAGTTCTCTTACTATACCACAAGAGTGAGCTTTACCATTTCTTTTAGTGTGTGTGGCCAATCTGTCACATGAAAATGTGGAATCATAAAAGAAATGTAAAATATATTAAATATGTTACTTCCAAGATAGATCCTGTATGTGATTTCATATTTTAGGTCACCATTTGTGTCCCAGGAAAAGATCTGCTACTGTACATTAAAAAATAAAGCCCACACTGCAAATAACCATGGTCAAAGATTTAAAACAACAACAAAAAAAATCAACTCATTTATATATTCCTCAATTAAACTGAGAGGCAGAGAGCATACCATGTCAGCCTTAACCAGTATCTTCCCCAGTCTCAGTAGGCAAAGGGTTTAACAGACAGAAGTGGTCTTGGCTCATTCTAGATGAAAAACTGCAAGCTCTGGACAGACTGGCACAGGGACTCCCTGGCAGATGGGATGCCATCATTGCCTCTCCGCTCATCTACACAGCCCAGTGTTGCGGCTCAATAGCCACAAGAGAATGGACAAGAGAAGAGAGCATGGCTCCAGGAGGAGAGAGGAAAGCATGCCTTTCCTTCCACCAACCTTGTCAGCTCTGCTTATGGCTTCAGTCCCATACCTGCTCTGCCTTCTGGACACACCTCCCATTCTTGTCACTGCAACTCTAAGCCCCCAGGACTAATGGCCCCCTATTTCTGGGAGTGGTGCCCAGCCCTCTCCTTTCATCACTCCACAGCCCACTGTTTAGAAGTTTAGAAGCAAGCAGCGTGAGTATCCCTCATTACCAAGCACATCAGGGGGTCCCCAAACCCAGCTGCCTTCAAAAGTTGTATTTTTCTCAGATATCAAAAGTAATATGCCTGCTCAACTCTTTCCTGTTTCCAGCCACTACTGAGACTGTGAGTAGAAAACTTTTAGGCCTTCTGGACTGGGATTTTTTTATTATTGATGCCAGGGTGATATCCTCAAATCAGTGAGCGGGACTCCCAGTGGGTTCTGGAGACTGCATGGTGTCAGGTAGCTGGGACAAAGATAAAAAGGGGAGCAGAAGTCTCTCTTGGTTCTGATGCAGCGATTTGTTAGATTGACCTAATCTTTTGATGCCACAACTTCAGCTAAGCTTCCTCTGGCCCTGGGCTCCTGAACCCCATTGCTGGAGAGAAAAGAACAGCAGATTCACAGCTTAGATAGGTTCGTTACAAGGATTACCAAAATTCCTTTCAAGGCTGTCTGCAGCTGCTAAGCAGAGATAGCTGAGAATAGCATATGCTTGTGCCCTCTAAGAGCATCACAGTTTAGCGAATGCTGGTTTTAAGTGGAGCATTATATGTTAACTGGCACACATATACTCACAATATTTTTCCATCTTACATTTACTTCAGACTAAAGCACATTTTCTCATATCCACATCCAAGCTCTGTCTGGTAAAAACAGTATTTTTCTTAGACATATTTGCTACAATAAGAGTTGGGTTTGTTCAGTGATTTTATATATAAAAATGACTTTTCTGATTAATCAGTCCTTTGCATACTATATATATATACAAAACAACAAAAAAATACAGTAAAATAGTACGTGAATAAAATGCACATTAAAATTTATAAATTGCTACCATTCCGTTTACTTCTCTTTAATACACCCCCAGCTAATCAAACACAGCAACAGTGGAGGACATCTTCCTCAAGTGTCCTGTCTAGGCCTCAGAGATGCAGGTTTTCCCTCTGCAGAATAGGGTTTCCAAAAAAATAAAAAATAAAATATTAAAAAAAAAAAAAGCCTACAAACTGGACGATTTTTGTAGTCAGAGGAGAATAGAGAACAACTTGAGTTCCTCTGCTCCCAACACTCTCATGAACCTTGAAATTACCATTCCACATGCACCCAAAAATTCTGTCTGATGCATTACATCACACATATCCGCAATCATTTCAAAGCTCCTGGTGTTTAGGAAAAGGTAATTGCCTAAGCAGAAATCTTAACAGAATTAAATTCACCCTTCTGTCTTAAAACTCATAGCTATAGAGCAGAAAACACTTCATTTACAAAGATCTGGGAAAAAACTCCATGTTCTCAGGTACAGTGTTAGATTGTTCATTTGCATTTTCAATATGAATATAACTAACTCAATTCTGCATGAAGACAAAACACACACACACACACAGACACACACACAAAAAGACCTTAAGGAGCTTATACATTTCCTCTGACACCTTCAAGATTTTAATGTGTTGTTACATCATGGAGTATTCTGAAATTTGACATTTCGATGGCTATATAAGAAAGAATCCAACTTCAAGCTGAAACACTCAAAAAAATGCTTCAAAGTAGACTATTTAATTAGGATCTCTGCCCCCTCCCTCTTTTATTTCTGAAGATCTGTAGAGATCTCCCACAGTTCCTATCAAATTTCTTTCTCCTCAGGGATCAAGAGTATGGACAATAGCCTGAAAAGGAAAATGAAAGATGAAAGGTTAGAGATTTGACAATAATTCCCCAACAGCCAACAATTCCAAGTAAAACAACTTAGTATGTGAACTAAGCAATGATAAAAATCCAGGAATAACATTGGTTCAAATTCCAGTGTATTCTCCCTCCAGCAACATGTGACCTAAATAGTCAAATTAAAAAGTTGCTGAAAGCATAGCACATACGTTCATGATGCACATTTGGCTCTTCTTCGGATTGGGATTTAAGGGTTATTCACAGATTCACAGTGGGCCATGTCAACTCATTTCCTCTCAATAACATTGTAAGTTACTCCTACAATTCAACTCATGTTCCAAAGCTGTGCATGCTGTTGCTGTACAACATCAACAATAAAAATTACTAAGAAAATAAGGGTAAGGAACATGCAGTAGCATAAGACTGGTGATTAAATAATTCATATAGGCAAGAAGTCTCTGAGGGAACTAGATTCATCTGTTTATACTATGGTAACCAGGAGTTTGAACTGCAATGAAACAGGTCAGTGCGTGACTATTTCTTTTGCACAGTTGAACTGCCTTCATTAAGCCTCCAAGCGCATGCATCAAGCCAAACTGGTAATTATGTACCCACTTTCTGCCCTTCAGACCTCTTTTGGAAGCTAAAAAGTATTCCCATATGAACATGAAACTTAATGCATCCATGATTCAGAATGTTTCCTACCTCAGGGAGAACAATCATTTGCCATCACAGACCTCTTAATAGTACATTGGAAGACAACGCCTGGGGTTTCTTGCTGCAGCCTGATGTGCAATGGAGCAAATCCCACTAAGATGAATTGTGATGGGACATAGACCACAAAAACTACAGCTAAATGAAACAAAAAGTAGAAAGTGTAACTAACTGGGAAAAAAAAAAAAAAAAAAAAAAAAAAAAAAAAAAAAAAAGCCAGAGTCAGTAACAGAAGAGACTTCTGTAGACTTTAAATTAAGCTTTAAAATGTTTACAAGCATTGTGGCACTGTTTTCACTGTTTTTAGCCAAAGTTAGGCCAAAAAGACACATGAAGGGAAGACTTTAAGGACATGATCATACTCGAAATTATAGAAATAGCCTCACATCCAGCAGCTAGAACAGACCACAGTTTTGGACCAGTCTCGGTAATCACAGGGAACAAAAGCTACAGATTACACTTAGTCTGTTCAGAGAGATGTGAAATTACTGTCTGCTTTCCTGATTAATATTCATGTAGTTTTACACTAGTGGTTGTTTATAAAAGAAGAGTTTGAGGCAGCATTATTCTATTCAGGCAGTATTACTCTATTCATACTGAGGTTTCCATCCACCTGTAACAATGAACCCACTGGTCCTTTGCAACTTCAAATGTGAAGCCTGTGTAAGCTTAAACTACTCCGTACTTTTCCTTAAGAACTTAAAACACTACAAATTTACAGTAGATGGATTCTTTTCTTTCAACACAGTTTTTAAAAATTAGCTTGGATATGTATTTCTTATATTTATTTCTTATATATCAAGTATTACTGTTATTGTTTGCAGCAATATAGTCAATATTTTCAGGGAAGTTTTTTTTAGTCATTCGCTATAACTTTGTTTTACTGGGGACTTGTAATCTCTATGGGATCCTAGGTCGTGTCCAGGAGTCAGCACTATGGTTGTGCCAGTCAATGAAGGTTTAGGGCATACTGACTGGGTCCCAAAGCTGCTGTGTTCAACACTGAGGAGAAACCACCTCCTTAACCCACTGTGGACAATTATTTGCTCAAGAAATATTAAACTGAGCTTAAAAAAAATGTAATTTACGGGGTTGGTGGGAGGGCATATCATTGGGCATTCCCAAGTGAGCCTGTTATTATTTTTGATGTATAGTTTCATATAATTTAATATATTTTGCACCAGCGAGTGAATCATGTATTTGGGAAATATATTTGGGAAAAAAAATGTATCTTTTCACACAGTTTTTGACAAAAATAATAACATCGAGTTGAATTCCGTATTCCCCACAGAACGCCTTCAGCAACTTCCTCCCTCAGCAGCGGCGGCCGTTGGGACGCGTGGGCACCATGCCCAGCCCCACCCTAGGCACCGCCCACCCTCCACACCGCACCCCCCTCCCCCGGAACGTTCCATTCCACGCGGCCCAGCCCCCTCGGCGAGCCCGGCGGGTGGAACGTTCCACTGCGGGGAAGGCGGGGGGGTGGGGGGGATGTACAGAGCAGAGCAGAGCCGAGCTGCGAGGCGGCTGTGAGGCGGCTGTGGCGGCCATGACGCAGTCGGTGGTGGTGCAGGGTAAGGGGCCGCAGCGCCGTCCCGCCGCCATTTGCCGTGCCCTGTCCTGCCCGTCCCCGCCTGACCCGTCCCCTGTCTCTCCCCTTTGCAGTGGGCCAGTGCGGGAACCAGGTGGGCTGCCGCTTCTGGGACCTGGCGCTGCGGGAGCACGCCGCCGTCAACAAGGTAACGGCGCCGCTTCCCGGGGCAGGCGGCCCGCACACGCTGCCTGCTTCGTTAAATTAAAGGCCGCGCTGTCCCCTGAGGGCCGGCCTTGCCGTGTGTGAGGAAACGGGAGGGTTGGTCACTGCCGGCTCTGTCACCTTGGCCCTGGAGTCCTCGGCAATAAAGCTAAAAAACCGCCACCCCAAAGCCTTTCCATACCAGTACATGATGTGAGGTGACTTGCTCTGCAAGTGTACGGACCAAAATAGTGGGGTGAAGAGGGCATAGGGATGTGCTGAGCACCCTGTGCAAAGTGCACTCTTCATGCTACTCTTCACAGAGATACCATTTGCTGACAAACACCTTGTGTTAGCAGAGGTAATGATCAGCAGACCCTCGCAATGCCTTTTGCTGAAGCAGCTGTAGTAAGGCAATAGGTGAAGTTCATATGTATATGGAGCATCTCTTGGTTTTAGTGTCATAGGCAACGCTGACTTCCAAACTCTGCTTCATCAGGACTTGAAGAATGATAATCTGGAAAAGGTTAATAACATTAAAGTGTAT